>NC_059486.1:891480-1236733 GCF_018139145.2 Gymnogyps californianus
GAGCTGCACGGGCTGGATGAAGAGCCCTTCCCACAGGAGGCAGAGACATCAGCTGCCAAATTCAGCTGGAAACCAGCGGCTGAGCCCTACCTCCAGCCTCAGCAGAAGCACAGGGACTTTCAGGCAGGGTATGTGCAGGGGGCTATGATATTAGAGCATAGGGTGGAGAGCACCACAGCGGGAGGTTGTCCCTGGGTAACAGTCACCTGGCTGCTCAGCCCTGCAAAGCCTCCCCAGTCAGCCAAGCCACATTAGACTGCAGCTGGACTCTGTACAGAAGCAAGGTGCTGTCTCACTGAAGGAGAAAGCCAAGAAGAAATCAAATTATGAGCAGTGGAATGCACTTAATCTTTGGCCCACGGACCTCCTTGTGCTTTCTGATGAATGGAGAGAGCGTGCCATAATTCCCTGAGCGCGTGCAAGCTGGGATGTGCAGCACATAACCACTGAGTTCACAACTTCACAGGCAGCACTTCCACCAACTTTCAGCTCTTAAAAGCAATTGACTGGAGGACATTAGAAACTTTTCCCTTTCATTCAGCCATGTCATAGCCAGGAAGCAGTGAGCAGTGGGGACAGCTCTGGTATATCAGGAAGAATGGGAGAGCAGGTATTCTGGCTGAAGTATAAAAGGCATTCACAGCTGAGTTGGATTCATGCATAAGCACAGGGACAGCTTAGGACTTGCATGTCAGTCAAATCTTGAGGAAAAAGTGATGGTTGGGCAGGAGAGCTGGAAAAGATACAAAACCAGGAGCTAAAACACGGTAAATCTGAGAATATGAGCACAAGGGCAATTTAGTTTAGGTGAGGTAGGTTATGAACTTGCAAAGCTTTAGCAGCACTGTGGTTTCAACCCCAATGTGCAAAGCTGCCCTGCAAAAACCCATGGATAATGTGATGCTCTTTCAATGAAAGCAATACATTTTTGACAAGCTAAGTTTGTGTGGGTGGATACAGTAGTTGGAGTCTTCCTGCCAACTCTTCCCTTTGGGTGATAAACTACCATTTTTAGCACTCACCTACCATTCTTCTACTTTGGGTGGCAATCTACTGAATTTTGGACACGTAACACGCCCTTGGCTTACACATCCAGCCGGAAGAGTTGGTAGGTGCTGACATGCTGTGAACTCATACTTCAGCTTGTGGCATCTGGTGGTGACATACTCACAAATAATGTGGGCAGTGGAGGAAATAAGCACCAGAAGTCTTGGTCAGATGGAGATGATCAAGCCAGCTCCAACTAAGAGCCTTCCAAGTGAGCCGATCTGTGAGATATCAGCACAAGTTGAGTGGGATGCTCCAGTTTTGGCTCAGCAGGGTACTGACACGACTGTACAGCTTCCAGTTCTGGGTTTACTGCATTGTGCCCCAAATGTTCTGAGATTTGGCCCTTTTTCTTGAGGTGTTTGGTTGTTTATCTGGTCTGTAGAGGCATTGCAGGTCTGTAGATCTTGGCTGAGAACCTATGGAGAAAAGTGTTTTGGAGGGCATATGCAACACTACCCAAAGCACTGCCTACCTGGAGTTAAGTGATTCTCTGTCACAGGCTACTGTTGTAAGAGCGTGTCTTAGTCCTTCATGCATCCAACACCAGCTCTGTTCAATTGCGGGATCAAGCCAGCATAGGAATGGTCAGGTGGTGCCATAAGGGGCTGAGACAACCCTGCTGATGAGCCAAAGGGAAAATGCTGGTTCTTTCAGCTTGGCTGGGAGCAGAACAAAGTGTACCTGTGCATTCACCCTTAAAAGGGACAGGTTGGACTATTACTTCTGTAAAACCAAGAACCCCAGAGACAAACAAGAAAAAAACAGAGAAAGTGACATCTGGAAGGTCAGGATAGAGCCAGGGGAGATGGAACTGCAAGGGGCGAGGACTTACATTTGAGGAGAAAAGGGATAAGAATTGAAAGGCTGTTAGAGGGCTTTACAGCTCTATTTTTTTGCCAGTGATTAACACTCTCTCCCCCTGGCTGCCTGCAGCTACTCCTCAGTACAACATACATAGCCCACAGCAAAGGCATTGCAATTTGCTCTTGCACAGAGCCATTAGCTCACCAGCTCAACGGCTGGAGAGTCTGATATCCCTGGTGCCCCTCTCCTCCAAAACCACTTACTATAAATGGTCCTAAGGAACCACTTTCCCTGCAGATCTCGGGGCATGAGGATTGTTCCCCCTGCCTCCTGATGCTGAGATGACATTGGGCAAGTGCTAATCGAGAGGAGGGGCAGGGGAGGGAAACTGTTTCTGATGATGCAAAACAGGAGAATTCAGGGGCTACTGGCAAAGGAAAAACACTGAAATATTGTTCTGGGCTCACCCAAACTCCTTCATTCAAACAAAAAGAGAATCTTTTGTCTTTTCTATTCAGGGTCTTTAAAATAAAAGGGTTCACTAACAGGGAAAATTTTGGTCAATTTTAAACAACAAAGAACCTGTCATTTAGAAAGAAAGAAGTCTGAACACTGTCACATGGGGAATATCAAAATGAAGCATTTTCTCATTTCCAAACCAAAACATTTCCTTCTAGAAAATGTGAAAATGAGGTGTTTTGACATGTTCAAAAAATTCTTTTACTACCTCCTTGGCTGAAAGCATTTGGCAAACTCAGTCGGCATCAATGTATAAAAGTTTTAGTCCCTGAAACTTCCAGCTTGTAGATAATTGTGTTCACCACAGAGCATGGCTCAGCTTCGGCAGCTTCGATGCTCATGGTGCCTGGAGCGTCAGAGGGACATCCATCTACTGAACCATCTACCTCTGCTCCTACTTGGTAAACCCCATTCCGCTCCTTATGCCAAAGTGCCTGTAAGTCTTCGGGTCATAACCAGGGGGAGAAGTCAGACAGAGGTGTAAGTGCCTCCACTGACAGCAGAGATACCTTACACCAAGTCCCCAGGCAGCAGTGGCTCTCTCTGCCCAGTGAGGAGGACAGACGGTCCTGCCCTCTGCTTAGAACCAAGCCCACACCTTGCAGCTGACATCAGTCCACTTATTAGTAATACATTAAATCCCAATTGTTTCTTACTTCTTTTGAAATGGGATAACAGGGCAGTTAATTAGCACATAGCAAAACATGCAATTCTGATGAGGAGGCACTGGTTAACATACCAACTACCAAATGTCAAGATGCATTTTTAGCACTGAATAGAATTAATTTGCCAGTGTTCCCTTGTTAAATGTCAGGTCCTTATGACTTGTATACATTAAACGATTCAGGAATTGGAAAGCACTTGTGTAATCAAGTTAAGCGTGAGGCGGGCAGATTTCTTTCACCTAAACAAACCTGAAACTTTCCTTTTCCAATTAATATTTCATTTTATAACAGCCGCCACATTAATTCTTAATTAAATGCTTATTTGAGACACTCTACTGATTAGTGTGAACTAATGAGGAACAATATGAATTGTTTATCCAGCTTCTAGTTATTTTCCTTCATAAAAGAAATGGTGTTTGGATGACTTCTTTCATGTCTGGCTGTGCCCTAAAATGACTTCCTTGCAGAAAAACTTCCATAGAAACAGCACCAACTTCAACCACAAGAGTATTCAATAAGACTCCAGCACATGGGGTGCAGAAAGGACTGACTGCAGAACACATTTTTGGGGGTGAAAATGAAGGTAAATAAGTCCCAACAGGTTATCCTGCTTTCATGACAGTGAGCCTTGCTTCCAGAAAGCCTAAAAGGGTCAAAAACACTAATGTGACCTCATGTAAAAGGAAAAAGAATCAACATCACTCTTATTTCCAATGATACCAATTTAGTGACAGTGTTGACAGACAGAGCTTCATAAGTCATGAGTACATGGGATCATAAATGTGTACACAGATGACCAGGAGAGGTTGTTATGATCATCTTGTCTGATCTGCTTTGGTCTAGGCAACCCCAGGCTAGAGATTTCTTGAACCAAAGTTACATATACATCTTCCTAGCTAACTCCCAGCAAAAAAATCTCCAGCAGGAACTTGTCTATCTGCCTTTTCAACCCAAAAGCAGAGACGATGATGCAAGCTAGCCCTTGCTCCGTGCTTGTGCTCTCCCACGCAGAGGCTGTGTCACACCTCTCGCCCCTCTCTGAGCCTCTCCCACTTCTGCTGCATCTTCTTTGAGGCAGGGGGAGTACAGCCACACAACACGTTGCTTTGGACGTGCCATGGAGTTATACAGTGGCACTATGCAGTTCTCTGTTGCGTTGGCTGTCCCTTTCCTAATAAATCTGAGAGCATCTCTGCTGGCGTTGGCACTACTGAGCGCTGAGCAGGCGTTTTCATGGCACCTTCCCCACTACGCAGATCTATTTCATTCACACACTGTGATTATGTGTGTATAGTCAGGGCTGTTTTCGTCTACAGTTATGACTCAGCCTTTATTGACCATGAACTTATTCTGGCATTTTATCACCTAATCATTCAGAATTGTGAGATCTTCCCTCAGCTTTTCACAAGCAGCTTTAGATTTGACTGTCCTAGAGGCTTAGTTGTTGTCATTGATCCACAGCAAATTTGGGGAATTTGATAACCAGTCCTTACGAAAACGTCAAAAACTCCCTTGTGAAAAAGTAAAGAGGCACAGTGTCGAGGTCAGAATCTTGGGAAACTCTACTGGCATTTTCCCTTCCTCATGAAGCTCATCATCTCTCTCAGCCACTCACTAGTTCACACGAGGCATCTCACCTCCCTCAGGACAACTTAGTTTCCTTAAGAGTTGGTAGTGAAGGGACCATACTAAAGATTTTTGGAAGGAGAAATACAATAGCTGGATTTATCACCTATGCACTTATTAACTCCCTCAAAGATCTCTCACATTTTTGAAGCAAGACTTCACTTTATTTCTATTTAAATATTGTTTTTGACCAGTTTTACCAGTCTGTGATCAAGTCTATATTTCTCCAGATGCTTCCGAGTTTCCTTTAAAAGCTGGTTCCTCATTTGTTGTCTTTCATTGCTATAATATTGGGATTGATTTAAGTGATACTTTGCACAACACAAGTAGTCCAGCAATTTCATATCTGAATTCCTTTAAACCTCTTGGGTGAATGCCATCTGTTCCTGCTCATTTCCTACCATTCACTTTATCATTTCTTTAAAAGCCTCCTCCTTAAGTTCTGACGATTGGTCAGACTCACCCCCTGTAAAAAAAGACTTCCCTAAGCTCTCCATAGCAAGCACCTAAGCAAAGAAATAACCTTTCCTCTCTTCTGGGACCCTTATCTTCCTGGATATCTCCTTTTAAGCCTCCATCATTTAGCAATTTTCTGGTACGCCTCCTTATAATGTATTTGAAAAAAATATTTTATTTCAAGCTTTAGTTCTTCGCAGGTAGTTTCTCAGAAGCTTGTTTGACTTACAATTGTGGTTTCATATTTAAGTCACAAGAGCTCTTCTCTATTTTCATCTTTTTTGAAATGCCTTACGCTTTTAAAATAATTCCTATTTAACTCTAATAGTTCCCTTTAGCTAGTTGTTTAACTGGTACTCCCTATTTTAGGACTGTTTATGTCTTTTTCAGCGGATGATATGCGCTTACTACATACTTCTGATACTATATCTCTAAATAGGTTTATGTCACCCAAAAATACTTTACCCTTTCTGCTGCTCCTTTTACTTTCTCTTAGCAAGATTTCTCATTTTTATGTCATTACTTCCTCATGTTCTTTTAAAGTAAGACTTTATTAGAGGGGATTTTCACCTGTGGCTTTCTCGCTCCCACAAAGCTGTACAAGTACAAGTATATAACGATCATCATTACAGAGTCACTCTTTGATGACTGCATCTGGAACTATATTGTTTTAATACTCAGGATTAAATAAAGAATTTCTTCTTTTCGGATGGGATCTCTGAGCATTTGCTCCAAGAAGTTCTCATTTGGAGTGTCTAAAAATTAGTTTCTATACCTCATCTCATTGTAACGTCTAACATCTCCACGTGGACATAATAAAAGGCTCCCATTACATTGTGTTTATTCCTCCCATGTCTTTACTCTCCCTACATTTTAGTGAACTTCAGTCTATGCAGAAACTTAACAGCTTGCATTTAGTTGTAGTAGGTTATGACTAGCCTTCCTAGCAATTCAATGGGATGTGCAGCATTTCTACATCCTCTCTGCTACTTACTGCTCCTTGGAGCTTCTGTGCCTTATGCAAGCTTCACCTGCAGTAATTCACTATTTTCTTCCTGGACATCAATAAAGACATTAAACATTGTCAGGTCAAAACCTGCAGATGTCCATGGGAATTTCCCCCTGTGGAACCGTGCTTGAATACTGCAGCAAAACCGTAAACAACAATATCAAATAAAAGTGATCAAAACCAGGAGTTATCTCCCCAAAATAGTGTTTGTGAATTATTCTCACTTCTCGTCCCCAGCTGTGAAACCAGAGACTCTTTCCTCAAAAAGCTCCATCAGCAAAATCTACCACATTTCTCCTGATGAGACCTGACCTTTGCAGTGAAGACATGCCTAGTGAGTATGCCATATGTTAATTCAGCAGCACTGCACGGTATACTGCTGAGACATCTTTTAGACTCTGGTTACAATTCTAATCCCACCGAATTTCATGTTCAAGTCCCTTTGTACTGCAGTGAGGCTACCGATTTCTCCCCCATCTCTCTCTTGTTATGTGTGGACAAGCCTGGCTCTGGCCCTGCATCCGCAGTGTGCTTACAGGGGGACAGGCAGATGCCATGTTTGGAGCTTGTCAGGCTAGTTGTTGGATTATTATTTTTCCATCTTTCCTCAGATTTCTCAACTCTCCTGCCTGTGGATGGTGTCTCTTGCCGCCCACTCCATTTCTATAATCAGGGGAGAAGCAGTAGTTAGTGAAAAAAGCTCAAATTGAGTAAATCTCCTTCTCTGAGAGCTTAAGAAAGCAGCTGTAGCTCTGTCCCAATTACCATTTTTACATAATTAGCTCTGGTCTGGGGGGCTAAGCTGCAGGCAAGATTGCACAAAGGTGTGAAAAAAATCCCCCCTGCAGCCTTCCTGGTGTAGGCAGAGGGCGCAGGCAGCAGCTCCTGGAGACCAACAGGTAGAGTCAACTGGGAGCATCCTAAATGAGCTGAACAGTGAGATCAACAAGCAGTCCAAGCTGGTGCTTATGCACCATGATGTATCTTGGTTATAACAGCAGAGAACAACAAATATGAGATAGAGTGTCTGAGAAAACTATGAAAAATTGGAGTTTCACGCCAACTGCTTTTGCCAGTCCTTCCCACCAGCACGAAAGCCCTCCAGGTCCTCCTGCAAGGCCAACTGACTTTATGGAGGACACAACACTTGCAGGGAGGGCTCAGGGTCAGCAGCAGCAGGAGCAACCAGCTCCTTCTGAAATGGAAATCTCTGTGGTCTCTGATCTGATGGAAGCTCCTGCAGATCCACCCCCTGAGAACAAACTTAGCAGCTTAGACAGAAATTTTCTTTCAAGACAGATATTCAACTAAGATTTTCACAGAAAGAGAAATTTCTCCCACCAAAGCCTCCAATTTCAGTGACCTTTTTCTCACGATTTCTTTTTAAATCCCAGGATGTTCCGTTTGGGGGTTTTAGGGATTTAATTTTTTTTTTCAAGACAGTCCCAGAGGCTTTGGAAAAATATTTAGTAAATCTAAAAGCTTTTGTTGTTTCTATCAGAAGTTTTCATGGAAAGAAGAAGCAGTTCCCAAGCATCTCTTTCCAGACACAGTAACAATCCTGTACAGGTACATGTCAAAAAAAGAACACATTGTCCTTTGCAGCTGATCCTGATTGCCTCTGAAGGTCTAGGAGTCCCTCTCCAACTCAGTAATGGATTCAGGCTCAGAACATTACTTATGATAATGCCAACAGTGAAAGCAAACATAGCTTTATTCCGCTTCCACAGGTATCAGCCACCTTGTTTCTGAAAATCTCAGCAACAGCTTGCTTATTCCTTTCTCCTGGGTGTAAGAAGTGAGCAGGCACAATTATGTGCTGGCTCAACTTGTGTCACGTAGAATTTCCTACCATCCGGAGTCACAATTAATATGTTTTGGAGACCTGTGCGTCAGCAGTTCTGCAGAAGGTCTCTGTCTCTCATCAGCAACCCAGGGCCAACACTGGGCAGCTTCAAAAGTGAAGTGTGAGATGGCCTTGCTTCCAGCTACATTGCAACAGACCCTTTCTTGAAGGACAGGAAAAGCCATTTGCCCTCCATTCGTGTAAATCAACACTAATGTCAGCAAAGAAGTGCCTTGGCTAAAAGGAAAAGGAGACATAGATATTACCTCCGTTCTCAGCTGGTGTTTCACTCTCCTAAAGGTATTTTTCATGGGTATGAGTTAGCAATTTCTATATTCCCTTTAGCTTCTGCTCAACTTAAGCAAATATTAAATAAGAAATGGGATTTAGGTGAGATGATGGATCGATTCTTGCTGCTCTTGCAGAGATGCAGGGATTTTGAAAAGCAGACTCCATCGCCATCCCTCCCTGCATAGACAGGATTGTGCAGATGGGGGCACTCTGGCTAAATTCATTCTAGTAATCTTGCAAGACGTAAGGTGAAGGATACTTCTCCAATATGCATATTTTAACTGACTGTGGTGCCTGCCTGCATCAGAAAGAGAGACACACAGGCCAGTCAGATTGTTATATTAGTGGAGCAGTGGAAAAATAACAACCCAGCTAGCCCAATGAATATTGATTTGTTCCTAATCAAGCCCAGGATGTGTCACATGGTAATTTCTGTGCAAGGCATGTGATCCCGTACGCTGCAGCTGGTAATTGCCCACTAAAGTATGTGATCCATGCCATGAGCGCATCAGGCAGCTTGGAAGGGAGACTACTGACAGGAGAGGGGTTTGCATCGAATTCCTGAACCTCAGGAAAGGTTTGGCTATTACAAGCTGAAGCAAGGGTTTGTATAAAAATACTAGAGCAGAGGATTTTATCCAGGCTAGTTTGTACATATGAGTTACCCTGTCAGTTATCCTCATCCTCACCTTCAGAAGCACCGTCCAAAGGGGCATCTTTGCACGGATATCTCCGAAATCTCATGTGGACTACTGAGTTCAGGAGGAAGAGCTGCCCCATACACTGCACGGCACAGCTGGTCCTGATGCTTCCATCCATCTCTGCCACAGTAAAGCACAAGCTCAGGCTCCAAGCAACAGGAGCTGTCTGTGCAGAACAGCTCTGTTCTGTTCACAGAGGTAGGCTTTCAGCTGAATTTGGACCTGAAGGAACCCATTTTATCCTCCTCCTCCTCCTCCGGGTCATGTATCTTTCATCCTCACTGTATTCCAGTGGCTGCCCAAAAGCTAGTGCTGCCTTGTTCTCCTCTGAAATGCCACTGGTACTTTTTGCCAATTCTGCTTGCACGAAGCTGGAAGGGTAGATCAGGGCTCCCCTGTGCAAATCCTGAGCATCCACTGCTGACCACACTAGGACTTTGGCAAGCTGGACTTTGTCCCCTTCACCAGGAGATGCTTACCTCAGCTCTTCACATCTGTCTCCGAGAAGAATTCATCCCAGTGACAAAATGCAGGGTCAAACCTCTCAGTTCAGGAACTAGCCCTGGAAAAATCAGGTTCATGACAAGTGCTAATTTTCTGTTATTAATTTAGATAGTAAATTTATCATAACTATGGGTTCTAGTGTTATTACAGCTATAATCCTACTAACAAGATGAGCTGCCCAGCTGGTACTTAATGTGTCTGAAACTGTGAATTATACTGCTGGAAAAACAAGCCATGTGGAACAGGAGCGGGGGCTGGCTAACAAAGTTTAAATCTCATGCACAGATCTCTGAGGAGAAACTGGGACACTGCTGGACCAGCAGAGAGAGGGGGAATTGAGGTTCAAGGGGTTGTATGTGTCTAAGTGTAATGAAGGGAAGGTTTTATTCCATGATATAAAGATAAGAGGGATTCTAAAGCTCCCTAACTTCTTCCAGATTAATGGGGAGAAAAAAGTCAGTAAGAAAGACTCAGAGGGAAGCTCAACCCTGGAAAAGTCACCATATAAAATCGGCAAGAGCATCACCCTTCCTCTGTTATGTCTTCTCGGTCTAACAACCCCTGTTAGGTCACAGGACTATCCCCAGGTATTGTGTGTCCTTGCATGTTCCCTGAGGAACTCAGTGAGGGAACTCACTTTTTTCTTCTTTAAGATGGTCAAGTGAAGCTCCCTCCTGAACACTCTATTCTCCTTTGAGAGCCTTCCTGACCATAGATCTCCTTTTCTTCCTCTAGCCTTCAGTGCCCCAAATTTCTGAGACTGTCTGAGACTGAGATCTGAGCCCAAACCCACATTCAGGTCACACACAGTGGCACAGCCCCAGAATTAATGTTCCCAGAACCAGTGGGAAGTTCAGAGCATCTCCCTCCCTCCTCCCTCCTTGTCCCATGCTGCACATGATTATTATTCCAACCAAAAAAACAAACACCAAAAAAGTAGATGATTTCTCCAAGGTCAAAGGGCAGAACAACACCAGGATGAAGGGGAAGAAGTCATGGCTCTGACCTCCCCATCAACCACTGCACCATTTGTAACCTTTGGCATGTAATTTTTTCCTACAAGTTGTCCCCATCTTTGGGGACCATTCAGGGAACCCTGCTATTGCCTACAACATGTGGTGTTGGTCACTGGCTGGCTGACTGAGACCTTGCATTTGCCAAGAGAATACGGACTGATGCAGCAGGATGGATGAGTTCTGCACAATGATGTTAAATGATTCAGCTGAGAGGGAGAAGATAGGGCAAAGACGAGATAGGGCAGCTGGCTTAGCTGAGGGCTGGAGACAACGAAGGTCACATTTGTTTGGTCTGTTGTGATAGGTATTATTTCTGAGTAATAGCAACGTGTTTTTCCAGAACTTGCAGGCTCAGCCTTCACCTGAACCTTTAAAACTGCCTCAAACTACAGGGAATGAATAAAGATGACCGGAATGTAAATTTCAACTCAGTTGTGCAGCAGTTGCAGAGACTTTGTTTCCTAATATGTCCCCGTTTTGCACAGCCTGCATGGCTGCTGGCACCTCGGGAGAGCAGAGGAAGAAACTACCAAATCACCCTGTTTCCTATTAGCTTTGCCAGGGGCCAAGCCCCAGGGTGATGGACTGGGGAGGATCCACTCGTATTTGCTGCTCTGAGCTCTTCAGCCCACCTGTGTGCACAGGGGTTTGCAAAAACAGTCTGCACACACTGACCAGAGCTGCCTGGATGGGCACGTCTCCATGCAGCCAGGGCAGAAACCACCTCAGGTGCCTAGCAGAGCTCCACAGAGCAGGCAGAGCTTGCCCGGTGCCTAGCACAGGGTGACAGCCTGCAGGCAGAGCCCCTTCCATCGCTGATAAGGCATCAGCTGGCCTGTTTCCAGCACAAGTGCTCCTCCTTCTTCCATGTCCAATTGTTCAGGAGGAAATCTATCAGTCTGGAGTTATTTATCTTCATCTAGCCAATCCCAACACATTCTGTTATTTAGAAGGGAAATTTAAGAGTTCATAGGTGGCTATAATTCAAGCTCAGGCTAGGTCTACGAGCTCTTCGAGGCAGAGAGCTCTCCCACCAGTCTGCAGCAGACCAGCACTAGTTGTATAGCAGCAGGAAACATTTCTGGAGCTCTGCCACCATTCTCAGTCACCAGATTTGCAAGGAAGAAAATGCAGGGAAAAGAGGTGATAAATATTAAATCCAGGCTGGGCTGTTCCCTGGGGACAAACTAGAGCAGTCCAGTGTACACATATCTGCACTACCTGATCTGGATGATCCAGCTTCCAAAACAGTGCTCTGGGGAGGCTCAGGTTAAACTGGTTTATTAGTCACCAGGGCCTATGCAAAGACTGACACATCTGGGGAATGAGCAGGAAAGGAATACTTTCTGAGATTTCAAGGCAGAGATGAGCTCCCCCTGCCCAGTGATTCCCAGAGAAATCCATGAACAACCTGCAGGAGACGTCCTGGATGCAGAAGTTTTAAGGGACCATGGTGATCATGGAGGGTGAATTTGGTTCAGTCACCAAATCCACCCCACGGCTCCAGAATTTCACCCAGCGTGTGGTTAGGGTAGAGCGCACAATTTTCACAAAGACTCTGAATCTTCCTTCAAAGGCTCCAAGCAAGCAAGGAATGATTTCTAACTTCATAACCTCATCTCCCTCAGAGTTCCCAGGTAGCACCTTATTTCTGGTCTGATTTTGTCTGCTTCCAACATTTAATGACTGAATCTTACACTGTCTTTGTTAGCTAGACTGAAAGCCCTCAGCTATCAGAAATCTTTTCCCTCTGTAGGGACTTACAGCCTATGATCAGTTTTCCTTTCAGGTTTTCTAGATTAAAGTCCTTCTTCAAGTTTTCTATTGCTAGAATTATATTTATATATTTTATTCTATTTCTAGAATAGTTTTTTCCTGCACTGGGGACCAGGGTGGGGGATGCTCTATGTTTAGATCAGCAGGCAGATTTCATTGTTTTCAGAAAGAGCTCATCTGTGGAGGACCACAGAACTCCAGCTGCAAACACAATATCACACAGGTTATGAGCATTTGTGAGATCTAGGCAAGGCTATTTAATAGAAATCAATAAGTAAGCCCCCTAAAAGTTCCTATTTTTCCTCTGGCAATACTCCATAATGCAAGTTGAGGAACTGGTTCTGAATATTCATGGAGAAGCACAGATTAACTACTCCTTCTCTCAAGTTAACCTCTCTCTTCTCCTTACTTTTATCAGTCCTTCACTTGCTGTGCTTCATCTTGGAGTGTTATTCCCTTATTGCAAAGATGCGGGTAGCTAACAAACATACTTTCATGCTGAAAGCTTGGTTCAGGCATCTGAGGGATGGAAGTAGGGCCAAGAGGTGCAGGCACTGAAGATGAACTGCTGACCTGGTTCACTGCAAGTGGCCAGATTATGGTTTCATTCACACCAAGGTAAACATGACATGCACAAATGACTGCAGACTTACAGTAGAGGCATGGGGTTCAGCACAGGGATGTCAGATGGGTATTAAGCCTTTCTACTCTGTCTCCCAGCCCAGGCTGCCTGGATCCAGGTAGGATGAAAACTCAGTCCCTTCCAGGACAGAGAAGGGAGCCGCTGCCCCGTTGGATGCTGTGGCCTCCAAAAGCTGTGACACTCCTGCAGCTCACCCCCAACATAGTGACTGCAAAGCCTGGAAAAGTGCTCCGCTGATGATTCTGCCTCTCTTCTTCCCTTGCAACTCCGAGGAGCTGCCCACTGCCCTGCCTGCTCTTCAGGCGCCCACATTACTCTAGTACAGGACTATGTCATGGTACATGATTACATCAGACTCTGTCCAGATCAACCAGAACAATCCCTGTCTACACTCTGTTCATCCCCACCCAGGCAAGCTACTTGCAGCAGCCTCCTGCCCACCATCCGTCTTCCAGAAGTCTTTCTGGGAGCCTGACCAGTGCAGTGACCCACCAGCAAGCATTTAAAAGGTTTCTAACACTTCCTCCTGCTGTGCAATCATTAATTTGGCTTTCGAGGTCCTGACCCACACTTCTCGCATCCTGCTCTTTGACCTGGCCCTGTTGATGGGGCTCCCTGATACTATTGTCTTTGGTGGACCCTAGACTTGCCTGTTAGATCAACGTTGATTGATTGGGTTTTGGACTCAATGCTGGGCCTTGGGGTATTGTTCTGCCTACTTTCTGAAGCCTGCTGAGGGCTGTCTTGTTCATTAAAATCCCCTGTCCCAGGAGGCCCAATTCTGGCTTCCCATCACTGCTTCTAGCTGGTCTTGGCCACTGGGCACCACTACCCACATGGTAGCTGCAAATTTGCGTAGGTACACGTTCAAATCTCAGAGTGACTGTGCCTGTCTGGATTCATTTAAAGGCAGAGGCTTCCACCTCAGCTCCTGCAAACGTTGAAAATAACCACTGGTTTTGCCATCTCTGAGCCTTCCTCCTGGGGTGGGGTGTCATGTCCTCCAGTTTCTCTTGTTGCATATGTAGAAGTAGCAGTTAGACATAATCTCTCCAGCTATTAACATATTTGTACAATGAATGTTTCCGGAGGTACCTGTTAAAGAAAGATGAAATATTTATAAGCTGAGAGGTGCTTAAAATCTCCCTTGAAAGCCTATTCTTCACGGAAAGTGACACTTGCACTGTAGTGAAGGGCTCCTCAGCTGATAAAGAAGGTGCTAACCTATCTGGGTCTGTCCAGCAGGAGACTATATTTCTAGAGCATCTTTGGAAACCAAGGCTTCTTTACTAAGGCTGCTAGATCATCTTCATTAACTACTGAGATGGAAATTTGTGAGAAATCTCAAGGGATATATATATATACTCTGTGGGATACCTGAGAGTACAGCTATAGCATGCTGAGCTTTGCCCCAGGTAAAAGTGCCTAATGGGGGAGACAATTCCCAGGGAAAATGGTTTGTCTGAAGAGTCAGGCCCCAACATCTCTCAAGCTGTGAAAATTAACCGTGCTCCTGGATGAAACAGAAAATACATGAATTAAAATAGAATATCTTTGTCAAGTAGTGACTGAGGTGTATTATTGTGCTTATTGCCTTATACCTCTCTCCAAATCTAGAAATTTGCTTCCTGGCTGCACGTTGTACTGGAATCAACTATCTATTTCCTTAATAGTCTCTGATATGAAGAGTGGTTTCAAATTTTTTGACAGATAGTAATCACCCCATCTCCCAGGCCATGACAAACCTGCTTCAGGAGCTCTGAGTACTTTAGAGGCATTCAAGAGGCTGGGACACCCATGAAAACCACCACCAGGACCTGGATGTAGGCAGGTAATACTGGGTGTTCAACTCATGCAGAAAGCAGCTCTTAGGAAGTGTTTGCAGGTGGTAAGAAGGCATAACAAAGTTGACTGAATGTTGCCAGAGCATTCTTCTGTTCAAAAAGCAAAAGGAGAGCAAGCACCATGACTGGCAACCCTGGCACTGGCAAAAAAAAACCAAACTTTTTTTCTGTTACAAAGGGGAAAAAAAATTCTACATGTTTTGTAGAGTTTTTATTGCAAATCAAAATGTTCCCTGAGAAAGACTGCTTTTTCTGAAGCATGGGAAGGCTTTTTCTTCAAAGGACAGGCATTCAAAGAAGAGGTGGGAGAGGCGAGAAGAGAACTGAGGTACAGTGGGAAGGATGCATCTGGAGCAAAGAGGATTACAGTGCAGATAAAGTCCTGTCCAAACTCCAAAAGGCCTCTAAACGTCCAAGTTCAGAAGCTTGCTGCCCTCAGTCACAGTCATATGCTATGGAGAAGGCCATCCTGTGGTCACTGGTGCTCCAGGTTAGGTGTCCCCAGTGTCTGTGTGGACATCATGTCGTGGTGCTCTGCAGCAGAGAGAGGCTGCACGTGGGCCCCCGCACTGCTGCAGGAGAGGAGCTGAGCACACAGTGCTTAGTGAGTAACGCTGTGCAAACAGCTGGGATGCAGGCGCCAAGCTGGGAGATTCCTATTACTCTGCTGAACTAATACATTAAGAAAATGTCCATACAGTCAAGAAAGAGCAATTAAATATTGAATGGTTTGCTCGTATGCATAACTGTGTGAAGAGCTCTCAAACTCTCCCAGAGACAGGAGCCTGTCTATCACCAGCAAACTTTTCTTAGCAAGCATAAGAAATGGCGTTTGAGGATGCAAAGCACCAAGCCTTTTGAGCAAGCATCAATTAGTTTTAAGCTGAATGGGTAGTCCTAGGAACATCAGAGGCAGGATTCAATATGCTTGAAGTGGGTGGCAGTTTATATGCCTTACAGAGCCAGTTTTTTAAAGAGGAAGTGTAAAAAAAAATCAGCAGCATTTAATGTGCAGGGGCTGGGTAGTATTTTCAATTTGGTCTCCACCTCCTGGAGGCAGTCACGCCTGCGTAAGTTCTAGAAACTTTCCTCTACTGAGCACTGCAGGGCCAAAGCCGAGGTCCTTCAGGACATTCAGGTGCCCACCTTTAACTGAAGAGTCAATTTGAGTGAAGCGACTTAGCAGGAGATGCTGCTCATGGGGTACTGCCAAGGCTGAGGTGGTGAATCTGTGAGTCAGTGCTTGAGAGATACTTACTTGGTCCCTAAGCACGCCTCTGGACCTTCTCTACAGGGCTGGTTGCTCAAGCCCAGCCCTTTGCTGAGGTGACCCCAGTCGGTCAAGCTCTGGAGATAGCAAAGGTCTCCCTGTGCTATCAGCTGTGGAGCCAGTGCTCCAGAAGGGCACTGGAGCCCTGGAGTATCTGCAGAGCAGCAGACCCTGCTATATGACAAGACAACCTCCAGGTGCTGGGGACCAGCCCAGGGACCTAATGGTGGTGTCTCATCGAGGGTCCCAGCAGATGGGAGAATTAATGACTCAGTACCTGAAGGCCAACTTTTAATGCATTCAGTTGAAGGGCACAGAAATCTACACCCAATATAGCATCCCTAATCACTGTGGGATCACCACAGGAGGGAATTTAACCCTTCTCTCTACACGTTATGCATACTGCAGATCCTATACCTCTAGAGCCATGTATGTATGAAAGATTCATGAAGCCAAGAGGAAAGCAGGCAGGAAGAGATGGGCATTGTAGCTTGCTGTGCAGGAGCTCAACCAGGAGGGGCATGCCTGTGGTTTAGTCTCTGTTCTTGCATTTATTTCTGGGGGTTTTTTTTCATATGTGAAGACCACTTAATACAAAATGTGCATGATAAGAGTGTGTTGTAAACATGCAGGCCACACCAGGTTCACATCAACTCCTGTAAGCATTCACACTGACTCCGCCTGGAACCGTGTAGGACCTTATTTAAGTACTGTTATTACTATGACATAATTAATTACAGTATGTGCTAAACTATGAGCCTCTGCCATCCTCAATGTTGACTGCAAGCTCTTGTAGTTCCTTCCTGCCATTAAGAAATGGCTGGGGCTGTTTCAGAGAAATATCTACCAGTAACAATGAGGGTGTCTTAGCATCCCAGTTTATCAGTACAAATGACAGTAATTACCCAGCTGACTGTCAGCGTCTCTGCAAGGGGAATGATAATTTGTCCACATTAGTCTAAAATCAAAAACCGAGGAAGAAGTCAATGCAATGAAGTCTGGGCTGCAAAAGAGTGTGGGAGATGATGGGTCGCATCAAGGGAAGACATAGCATGCAAAGTGTTGAGGAGGCGGTGGGTCACAGGGGTCCTGCCTGTCTGGACTGGGGAAGAGGAATATGACAGAAGATGACTTCTTCTTTCTTAGGACTCCAGACTGCACAGCCCATGCCCATGGCAAAGGTAGAAAGTTTGCCATGTCCTTGCAGAGTTTCTTTGCCCAAATCAAGTGAGATGGGGAAGAAGCCATTAATTTTCAGTTCAAGTCCTGATGAGCAATTTATTAGACACTGCTCAAAATTGCAAGTCATCACTCCATAAAATGCCAAAAAAGAGCATTTATAGAAACAGGAGTTTTGGGGTGGGTTCTCAATGCATGGGGGATCTCAGCACTGCCAGCATTAGGAATTGCACTGAGATAAGAGTTCAAAAATTAACATTTGGACTAATTTAAACTGCCATTTCCTCAGATTGAAATATTTTCTCTGGATCAATACTTTCTTCCACAATATTTTTTAATCTCAATAAAGCCACATTTCTCATAATAATAAAATTTAGCTTTTTGTTGGAAGATTTTCAGCCAGCTCCACCTACTGCTGCTCATAGTGCTGATCCTGTCATCTTCAAAGCTTCATGACTCACTGCTGCTTGCCTTCTTCCCAATGGAGAATATGAAGCTACTTTACAGCAGAGGTGGGTGCATCCTCCCCCAAGCCAGGCCTGTGATGGTGATCAGTAAAAAGTGAAGGACCAGGCTTGTCTTTTGCTTTGTGGACAGGAGCAGAGGGCTGGACTGACTGCTGGAGCTGTTTCTATATGGAGGAGATCGACAACAGTGGGGTTGTTGCTGCCACCACTTCCCAAATCACTTCCCCCTTTATTATGGTCAACATCTTCTTCACCAGAGCAGCAGCAAACACAACCAATCACTGCACTTTCCACCCATGAGAATGCAGAGGAGCAAAGGACAGCATGGGCCACAGCTGTCCCTCTCACCACTTCAGTGCAGCATATGCCAACCACTGCCCTAGGGCATGCTCTAACTGTCCACTGGCTCCATACCCCAGCCACAGTCTCCCTGCCACCCACAGTCCAAACCAGAAGCTGTCCTATTCAAGCAGTTGCAGATGTTGGCAGGACTGCTTCAGTGACTTTCCCGTCAGGGGATGGTCCTCAGGTCCAGCATACCCTGGGATGATCTCTTGACATGTGGTCATTCTCCAGGGACTTTGGCCATATTTCAGAGGGAAGGTTTCTGGCTGAGGTTGCATTGGGTCTCTGCATGTGTCCTGTGCCTCCTGCAGCAAGAGAGGCAGGGCTTTATCTTCCTTTACATTTCCATTTCACTTTCCATCTACAGGCTATGAAGTACTGGTAATCCAGTATAGAGCACACTGGCACTTGCCTTTCTCCATTCTCTCCTCTGTTTCCACATAACTCTCCATAACTGATATTATTACATCCCGCAGAAGAGTCTCTTCCAAGCTCTCCCTGATCCAACAGAGCACTTCAAGACCTGGAAGCTTTTTTCCAAGGACCAGATTCATGCAACAGTCTTGAAGAGGGTATCCTTGTGAGGCTTATCCTGCACAGACCCAGTGTCCGCAGGCAGGTGCCCTCAGTTCCCCAGAGGTCATTCTTGACCAGGCATCACCAGTATTACACACCTCTTGTACTGTCCTCAGTGAAACTGGATGTCCTCCATCATGCTCACCTACCGCAGAAGATGGCTCACCTGTTGCCATTTGCTCCAGAAGATGAGGACCACCTTATCTTTCTAGCCTGTCTCAGGTAGATGCATGGAAAGGCAGTTCTTGCTCCACGGAACTGCAGTTCATTCTCCACCAACACCTCCATTGCCTCGGTCTATTTGTCCTGCCACCTACAGAGAGCAAGAAACCCCTTTGAGACAGCCTTTGCACCACTGCCGTGAACAGGACATAAGAACATAGTGAGCATACACGCTATCATATGAAATGAGACTGAACAATCCTTCCCTATGCATCTTCTTAAGGCAATTCAGGCTCTTATATACCTCACCAACCACTTCTCCAACCCAAAGATCCAGGTCTGTTTAATCTCCTGTCATACAGATGCCTCTCCCTACCATTGTTGTGCTGTTGTCCAGTGTACCCCTTCTGTTGTTTGTAGAGATCCTCCTGTTTAGGAATTAATAGCCCAAGTGTAAGGCTGCAATGGCTGTAACTATGAACAACCGGCCATATTCAGGCATGAGGTGAATTCATGGGCAGCCAGCTGCACAGATGTTTCCTTTCACTCCGCAGTCTTAAAGCAGGAGACTCAAAAGGCCAAAGTGCTGGATCCAGGTCCTGGCAAAACAAGAAGAGGCCACAGAGTCACTGATCTGCTCCTTGAGATCATGGAAAAAGGGATTCCCCTGCCTCCTTGGGTAGCCTATTCCTGTGCAAAATTATCCTGGTAGCTGGGTACTTTTCTAATTTCTAACCTAAATCTCCTCTGCTGCAAAGCACGTCAATTACCCTAAGAGGAGATGGAGAGCAATTATTCACCCCTTGCTTCAGAACAACCTAGCACATATTTCACACCATTCTCACATCCTTATTCAGGCAGCTTTACTCTTCTCTAGGGAAAACAGACTGGCTGAATTTCTTCAATCTTTTCTCATGTAACCTATTTCCAGCCTCTGTTCATTCTCCTCTTTTCATTTCAGCTCTATTTTGTCTCTATCATTCTTACAGTGCAGTGCCCCAAGTGGGGATCATCTCCTTGACAAGCCCTGAGGATCCACAGCTCCTGCTGCTAAGTGGGGTCAGTGGCAAAGCTTGCCCATCCACATTGTAGGACCCACTCAAATGCCCAAATCAGTCTCTGCCACTTGTTTAACCATACTTCCGTTTGTGCATTTGATTTCTCCTTGTGTTGACTTCTCACTTGCCTTTATTGCATTTCATCTTGTTGATTTTGCAAGACCTTTCTAACTGAATCTCGTGTTGGCATCATCGCCCCTCACCCCCAAGGTTATCCACAAAGCTGATATAGGAGATTTATTCAGTTGCTTCAACGCAGTTGTGTGGTGCTACTTCAGATGTGTTGGGTACTCAAGAGAACCTGGTGAATCTGACAATCATGATGTGGGGCTCACAGGAGAGCAGCACCCTGCCAAACTGGCAGCTGCAGGCCAGATGGGATATTCCGGGGTATCTAAAATTGAACAGATGTCCAGATTTAGGCATTTAGCTGTGTCTGATCAGTTCCATCACCTAAGCTGTTAATAAAAAGATTGAAACAAATAGCTGTCTTTTCAATCCCTGTGAAAATGTGGCACTATAAAATGTGGTAAATTGTACAGCTGGAATAATTCTCTGTGAGGTCAGATAGCTAGAAAAGAAGTAAAAGATTGAGTAGTATCAGGAAATCTGTTCTTCACCGACAATGACAACAGACATTTACTGGATAATAAACTTGTGTCCCCATTCTTGCAATATCAATGAGTAATTTTATTATTCATTAAAACTAAAATTGTATCATGTATATATATATATTTGAACGAGACAGAGAACACATGATTCTTTCTTTATATGGGTTTTTGCATATTTTCTATTTGTAAAACAGTATTAACATCAATTCCACAAAATTCTTGTATGTTCTCAGTGTGGGTATTGATCTGACTTTGTTGGTCTGCTTGAATTATAAGTTCAAAAATTTGTCAATGAACTGGGCCCAGGACAGATGCCTGAGAGACTTAAATCACTTTCCCTGCCTCAGAACAGATTCCTGATATTAAATTCAAAGTCTAGTGTTTTTTAAATTGTCCCCATGCTGTATGATTTTCTTTCAATCCTATTTCCCTATTTTTAGGAGACTCTCATGTCAGATTGTGTCAAAAGCCTTATGAAAGTCAAGGTATATCATATCTATCACTTTCTTCTGTCCATAGGCCAATGACCCCATTAAAGAAAGAGATTAGATTAGTTTGACA
Source organism: Gymnogyps californianus (assembly GCF_018139145.2). Classification (NCBI taxonomy): domain Eukaryota; kingdom Metazoa; phylum Chordata; class Aves; order Accipitriformes; family Cathartidae; genus Gymnogyps; species Gymnogyps californianus. Next base: position 912,460 of record NC_059486.1, read on the forward strand.
TGATTTGTTCTTGACAAGTCCATGTTGGCTGTTTCTTACTGCCTTTTATCCTCTAAGTGCTTATAAAGTGATTGTTAAATAATTTGCTCCAGCATTTTTTAGAATATAAAAGTCAAGCTGACTGGTCTGTAATTCCCCAGCTCTTCCTCTTGCCACATCTCTCTGATGAGACCTGTAGGTTATGGGAAACTCCCCTGTATACCGTCCACTTCTGTTTCATGATGTACGAAAGCCAGAATTGTTGTAACACACTTTTGTAGCCTGAGCCCATTTTGTTGCACGACCCCACATTTGGCAATAGGGAGAACTGGGGGTCAGGGACTTTTCCACCGCTACTGGAGAGATGGCCCAGGACCCCACAGGAGTGCTGTGCTAGACTGGAAGCCCCTGGGAGGCTGAGGAAAAGCTAAAGTAGCTGTAAAGCCTCCCAGTCTACTGGCCTTTCCCATTCACGTTGCAGGTTGAAACTGCGTCGGCAATGCTGAAATCTCCGGCATTTTGGAAACGGGAGGGCGGTGTGAAGCAAACAGCATCTGCTATCAGGATCGATAGCTCGGCTGACTTTGTGCTAAACGAACTGTTGCTTCCCAGCTTTAATTCAATCCCCACCGCCCGCCAGCCGTTTCATAACCGAAATGCCACCCCAGCTGAACCTCCCTGCTTGGGCGCTGGACCGCAGGGACCACCCGGCAGGATCTCAGCTGCAGCACAGCGAAGGAGGTCTGATAAGCTGGCGCTTGCCTCGCTGACTTTGTCAAGCCACTTGCTCTGGCAGCAAGACAATATGCTGCGCTGCTAAAGGTGAGGCGTCCCTGAAAAATATTCCACTCCTGCAGACAGGCAGAGATGCTGTCAGTCAGCGGCAGGGGCAAGCCCTGTAATAGAGTTCACCAGCCACTGGAGGGGAGCTTATCTGTATTCAGCGAGTCTCTCATTGAAGGGAATTACGCAGGGAAGGAAAGTTTTCTCTCTTCCTCTGTGTTGTTTTCAAGTTACAGGAAGAAATGTGGAGTTGGCACAGCCCTCAAGAAGGACTCAGGCTTGGGTGAATCATTGGATCTCACCCCACCGGTTCCCAACCCCGCACTGGTTCCCAGGGCCAGCCACAGCCCTGCCAACACCAAGAGTTACAAGACGACACACGGACCTCCAGCAATCATGGGGTGGTCCAAATCTGGATTTGACTGTGTTTGTGGGGGTCTTGGTGCCCTCTGTATCTGTGTGCTTAAGTTAAAGTGGGGCACAGCAACCCCAGCACTCGCTGCTGGAGCTCTGCTGGCATCCAGGCTGCATCCCAGTCTGGCGGACTGACTGGGGCTCTGCATGGGTGCAAGTTTGGCATGGGGCCACGGGGACTGGGATTTCTGTCCATGGGAATCCAGAGGGACCACAGGGATGGTGAGACACTGCAAGAACCCCCGTGTCCTTCACTTGAGGGGACAGCGAGTGGCGTTTCAGGAAAGTGTTCGATGTGTCACTCACTCCAAGTGTTCCCCCCTACACACACACATACACACACGCACAGAGTCAGGGATGTTTTATGGCCAGATTTTCTCTCAGCTCTTCTTAATAGAGAAAAATAGCGGGTAGAGAGCTTCTGCAGTTGCTGGCAGAGATGGCAACTGATGAACAGATAATGAAGGCTTTATTCTCCATTTGTTTAGCTGTTTAGGAGGAAAAAAAATGAGCAAGAGCTTGTAGAGAATCGGTGACGTGCTTTTGGATGTATGATAAAATAGATGCTATCAAATTCCTCCTCAGAAGTTAATTTGCTGCGGCAGCCAATTGAAACAACAAAGCTCGGAGCACCCTTTTGTACGTTATTTAGTCTCCAGGAAACACCTTGTGAGCCATATACAAACCTAACCCTTTTAATTGGAGCACACAGTAAGCCTATGAGCTACAAAGACATTTGACTGGTTCATGCTGTAATCAAGTTTAGTCATCATTATGCAAAACTAATTAGTAAGTCAGAATCCTTTTTTGTCATCACTAAACCATTGCTGCATTTAGAAATGAGATCCCCAAGATCTTCCCTTTCCCTGCCCTTTCCTGCTGCTATTCTGGAATTAAAGCTTCTCTTTCCATCACGACAAAGGATGTGGTGAATATAAAAAAGTCTTCTTCAGCTCTTTCCTAAAATGTCAAAAACTGAAGAATACTTGGGTTTCTGTCCCAATTATTCTGTTCTTGGAATTCATTATTGCAGCAAAAATTTGAGGTGTTTTGAGCAGTTTATATGACTTCTGAAAAAACATACTTACCCCTGCAATCTTTGGCAAACAGGGTTTCCGATTTGCCAGAAATGTTTGCTTAATATTTCTCTTTCCAAAGTGGACTTAAGCAACATTGTTTGTTTGTTTGTTTGTTTGTTTGTTTGTTTTTAAGTTCCCATGAGTCAGAAGTATTGTGAAAACATTTTACAAAGATTAAAAGAAAAAATCCCTTCCAAAATAAGATATACCCTCAGTTCCGGCTCAGTACATGTATCTTTCTTGCTAAGCACAGCAATGCTTCTCCAGATTTGTGGTAGCCCCAGCAGGTCGGTGTCTCAGCACTGGGAATCCCAGGAGCCCACCCCAGTCTGCAAGTTTCTGAAACCTGCCTCAGTAGCAGGGATTCTCAAAGCACAGATTCCAGCTGTGCAACAAAAAGCTGCATGCCAGTGAGAGCTCATAGCCTGAGGTTTTCAGGTCACCTGCTCCATGAGATTGCTGTGCTCCAGGATCCTGAGTTGTGTATCATGAAATTCCACCAGAGTCTGTTTTATTGACTAAGTGCAAGTGTTTCCTGGGTCCCTAATTCTGGGATAATCTGCCTTGCAAGTGCCTTGCGAAACTTGGAACTATGGAAACCTCAGCCCCTTTGCATCTAAGTAGTGAGCCTGCCCAGTGTCTGCAGACCCTACAGTATGATATCTCTACCACAGGACAATCCCACTGCTGTTCTGCATGGAGCTGAGGACTTCCCATGGCTGGTTCTGGAGACTATTTTGGTCTAGTGTGTCTTCCCACAGGAGTAGGGTCTGTTGGTCCTACCCAATCTCCTCACTTCTCACTTTCCAAACTACTCCAGGATTTGCAAGTTTTCTTCCTGTTAGCAGGTATGCTCCTGGTAGCAGAGACCTTGCTCCCATGTGGTTCCAAGTACTGGAAATGATCACAGCGACCAAGGCAGGGTGATCCAGGACACTCTGGGATTTCTCCGCTAATCAGCCTCTGTCTCATGGCCTCCGTCTGGGTACAGGTGCATGTAGCATGAGCATCTTTCTAACCAAGGATTTTTTTAATTTTGGCGGGGAGGGAGTGGAATAAAGGGAAGATGAAGGCTCACAGGATAATTCAGGTTAGAAGGGAGTCACTGGAAGTCATCTACTTCATCCACCTGCTCAAAGCAAGATCAGCTCTGAGGTCAGACCAGGTTTCTCAGAGCTTTATCCAGCCTGGTCTTGAAAACCTCCAAGGATGGAGACTGCACAGCCTCTCTGGGCAACCAGCTCCCATGCTTGTCTGTCCTCATTGTGAGACAGTTTCTCCTTGGCTGTCTTGCAGTGGACTGGCGTACTGCCAGAGACTGCCAACACACTTTAGGGTGTATAAGCTCTGCTCGTGTGTCATGTGAGGAAGGACCAACAGCATTTTGGAGGCCAGGGCTGGAATTCTGGAGGATCTTGAGAAATCAGAGAGATGATCTGGAAAATACAGCATGCAATTCAAGAAAGGCGAATGAGGAGTCTGCATTTAGATGTACAACTGCACCAAGACAGAATAAGGAATGACTGGCTACACACGGTACTGAGGAAAAGGACTTGGGTGTCACGAGCTGAGCATGCTAATGCAAAAAGAGGTGAATACTGTTCTGGGTATGTTACCAGGAAAGCCTCAGGGGGCATACGGGATCTGGTATGGAGTGTTGCAGTTCAAGAAGGATGAATGAAAAAGTTGAGCAGCGAGAATGAGAATTATTAGAGGTAACCCACAAAGAAAGGCTGAAATAATTGGAGGTATTTAGTCAAGAGAAGACTTAGGGGAAACATAATAGTCTGCAGTTACATAAAAGATTTCTGTGAAGAGGAGGAGAATAATTTGTTCTGCATGTTCATTCTGCTTAGGAGATGGGGTAATTAAATCACAGTTAGGGAAATTCAGATTAGTTATTAAGAAAAGTCTTTCTAATGTAAGGATAGTTAAACACTGCTATACATTTTTCCTGGGTTTGTTGTGGAGTTTCCATTGCTGGAGGCTTCTAGGAACAGGATCATCTCTACAGACATCTTTCCTGAAGGCCACAGAGCTTTCCTCAGGTCAGGGAGGTGGAAAAGGTGATCTCTTCAGACGTGTTCCAGCCCTGTTTTGGGTCTTTCATGCAGGTAGGTGCATCTTTTTCAAAAGTGTTCATGCACCAGCTGCAACTCTTGAGATCTTAGTACCTTTAAGAACTGGATATTAAGTCCCTTCTGAAAACAAGACGGATGGCCCTGAAGTACCTAGGTACTTTAGAGCTCTGCCTTGTTTTCACCAGCCTCCTCTCTGAGCAGCTAAACCTCTGATGCCATTTTAGGTAAGAGTAAGGCAGTAATTAAACTTTAAGCAAATAGGGACTCGCAGACTAAGAAATCCTGCACCTCTTTAGCGGCTGCACTGTCCCTACACATTTGCCGCTCTAGGCACTTCAGTCTCATCATGCCATCCCCTTGCGTGCAGTCTCCAGTACGATCATGATTTGGATGAGTCCAGCCTGTTACCCAGCTCCCTGACATGGGGTCAAACCCTGCTGTGGTGAAAGGTGTTGACTTTCATCAGAGCTACAACCAGCATAACCCAACTGTCTAAGAAGGCTGTTTATTCTCCACAAAAGAAAACTATTGGGAAATGTTTGCTCCACTGTAAAATATATTTAATCTTCTTTTATTTGCAGAATCTCTTCATAGTCATTGCTGCATTTATCTTGGCACTGGTTGGGCAGCTGACCACCATTTTCCTACCATGAAACGATTATTCTAGCATCACCCTGAAAGCCAAGGATAGACATGAATACATCTATAACCATGGAAGAGAAGAAAAGTAACCAAGGCAACTCATACAGCTCTGCAAAGTAATGAGGACTTTCAGTTCCCGTTGCCTGTGCGTGGCAGTGGTAATAATCACTCTTTCCAGATTTGCTTTGGTGTCACACAAGATTTGATTCAACTAATTCCTCATTTGCAGAGAGTGCCTCTCAAAAAACAGATGTAGGCTAGATCAAACCCTCCACTTTCAGGCTGGATCCAGGTCCAAACCTTTTACATCTTTAATCGGCTGAAAATAGGCCTGACAAATGGAGCAGTAAATGCGTTTCATGTATCTTCCTTTGACTGTAAAATAAATGACCTTAGCCAGGGCTCATCACTCTTTCTACAATTCTGCCCAAGCAACAGAACTTTATCACCATGATGGCTCATGACATGGGGTGGCTGTGCCAGGTTTCTGGTGGGAATTTGGTGTGTTTGGAGAGAGATTGATGTGTTTCTTGTAGCTGGAGTCCCATGTATGAAAAAAAGACAAGGACTGGCCAGGGATGTCAGCAAAGGTCCTGTTCAGTAAAGCTTGGCTGAGTTGATGCTAGAAGACAAGGTTCCACTACCAGCTCTGTGACCAAGCTTGAGGGAGGTGCACAGTAATAGTGTCTGCTTTCTCGATTATAAAAAGGAATCTCATGATTCAGTGCGAAAAGGCTCTGAATAGAGATTTATCTCTAAATCTGCCCTTATTGCAGCAGTATCCACCAACCCACAAATGCCGTAAGAACTGCAGCTTGGTCACTTATTTTAAACACTGAGTTTCACAGGTTGCCTATTTCCCAGCATGCACTGATGTCAAACTTTTGATGTGAGATATCTAACGGGGAGAAGAATGGCGTGTGTGAGATTTGCTTATGGTGCATTTTTTAGACTGCCATTAAACTGATCTATTGCTGGAACAAACAATAAAAAACTGATTAAAACTCAGCCCTTCATAAATTAAACATTGTTGTCTCTAGCTGGCAAGCCTGCCACTTGGCAGAAAGCTAGAACAATTGAACTTGGTGCAATGTGTATCTACAGAGTGACAGGCTGAGGGGATTTATTCCTCTTCCACACCACATTACCAAATAAAAAGTACATTGGCAAAATCAGAAAACTCCTGAACCCTGCTGGGCTAATGGCATTTGCAAAATACCTGTCCCAGGTGAGCTACTTTTCAAGCAGATAAGCTATCAAACTGCCTACTTGAAGGTTTGGGGCTTTTTATGAATATAGATATTTTAGTTAGGGTGATTTGTATTAACAGCAAATGTTCTGCTGGGTGAATACAATGATAAACACTTGTGCCTGGTGCATGGTGTCCTCAGAGTCATCTACAGCAGGAGTCTCTGGGCAAACCAGTGCAAGCACAGGATTAAATCAGAGCTCCTTTTCAACATAATTTCATTGTAAGGAAAGGAAAAGCAGGGGTAGGAAAGAGCTGTGAGAAGGTATAGTGATTTTATTCCTGTCCTGATGGGAACAGTGTGCTGCATCCCCACTGGGAACATCACAGCTTCTGCTCTGCATTTGCATGTAGATTGAGCCTCAGGTAGCATGCAAGGACTGATTTAAGCATAGCCCTTTCTCTCCTTTTGCTGTTCTCTTACTCCCACTCCAGCTCCTACTCTGGGAAGCACCAAGAGGAGAACGAAGTATTTTTCAAAGCTGCCTTCTGTGCTTTTTCAGACACCCAAAGGCAGCTCAGCCCAGTGGTGCTGCAATCCCCACACAAAGCAGTCAGCTTTGATGTTTCTTCCAAGGGCAGTGCATGAGGTATTCCTCTGCAGTTTAGGATCTCCTGAGCTTCAGCATTACCTTGTGATTGCCAAGGGCTTCATTCCCAGCTCAGCCCGTGTGCCTGAGTTTTTTACAATGCCCCTTCTTACTCACTCAGTCTTCTTTCTGTAGGTTCTGCCATCAAGATTGTCTGTTAACCCACGTCTCCCATAAGCTGCTGCTTGCTTCGTCCTGTGGACTCCTGTGTATTCATTCAGAATTATTATCACCTCTTTTTACAGGTGCTTTTTGGGCTTCTAATGCACGTAAGAAGGTTAAGGTATTGGAGCTGCTGGCAGGTGCTGCTGATGTGGTCAGCTGTGAGGAAATTAATCACTTCACTTGGGTCTGTCCCTTCGACTCAAATATTCACAAGAGCAGAATATGATTTCAGATGCTCTTTCCCTGAACTAGCCAGAGCATGGATTGTCCATACCTACCTTTCATGCATTTGAGGGAGGATGGTTAACCTGGTGTGCACTGGCTCAGTCTCTCTATTCATCCCTCTCTTTCTTTACTTTGTTTCTTTGTCTCATGGACTGTACTGATGCCCTATGTCATAGCTCCTGGACATCCTCCACATTTAATAAACGAGCATGGGGCTTCTCTCCATTTTCAGGATACAGAAAACTCCGCTTGCTCTGTGAGTGTGGTGAGAAGAACAGAGATCTTTAGTGGTTCTGAGGACTGCAGATCTGGTGGTGGCATGCAAGAAGCTTCTGAGTAGTTTCCAAAATGCTCTGCTTTTGAATTTATGTGATCCTTTCTGACCAACAGACTGCTTTGTCTGGAGGCTTGTGAAGAATGGATCCTGGAAAAGAAAAACAAAAGGCCAGCCACATGACAGAAAAAGGCGTACCTTAAAGATATCTAGAACCAAATTCCTCTGTAACACTGAAGAACAAAAGTGTAACTCTCAGTAGGAACAACCCTGGCATCAGTGGGGAATGGATATGGGATTGCTGTGCTTGCTGTCTCAATGGTAAACAGGTGTTAAACCCAGAAATGTTCATTATCAGCATTTCCGTCTGTTTATCCAAGTTAAAGCACCTTAAGCAGCAATTGCTGCACATTTTTTCAGCCTATAGTGCGGCATCTTTAGGCATACAGACTCCATTTAGAAAAGAATCTGCAGCCCAGTGCCACTTTGTCCCCAGGTCATTTCTCCAAGAGATCCAATAGCTGGAAACTGGAGCCAGTTATAAGCTGGATGTGCTTTTAGTGGAAACTATGGTAGATACCGTAGCCACCTTTTCAAACCAAATAGCACTTCCCAAGTAGGATAATGATAAATATTGCAGTCTCAGTTTTAAAATCTGAACCTTATTTGTGTTTTAAATTTGTTTTGTGTTATTTTCCAGTCACAGGATCTTATGGGCCTTTTTCCTGCTAAAGAGGGCTCTTTATCATGAAGCTAAAGACTCCTCTTTCACCTACTACAGTCAGCTTATGGGTAAATGACCGACTTCTAATGTCCCAGGTAGTAAGGACAAAGTCTTTGATGTCTAATCCACATGTCTACGTGCACATTAAGGTGGCACAGTGGAGGACCCACTGTGAAACTCACTTTCCTCGAGCACCACCCTACACAGCACTAACCTTGGAAGCAGCACTGGTGCATCTGCTAGACCTTCCCTCTCCTAAGTTGTGACCTCCTGTCTGCTGCTTCTCCAGATGATACAATAGCTGTAGAGTAGAAAGCATGTTCAACCTAAAAGAAGTATATTTTCTATTGCATCCAGAAAGCATGGGAAAGCACACAATGCCAGACCCAGCTCAGTGGAGCCACTCTGATGGGAACACTGGGAGAAGCCAGAAAGTAAGGTACCATAAGGAGCAGTATCCAGCCAATATTCAAGGAGAAAAATTATGCCGAGTTTAAAACATTTACTCCTGTCATGACTGCCAGTACAGTGAACATTAAGGGCTAAAGGAAATCCTAGCACCTCTTTATCTGTCCCTGGACTCCTCTGCTGCACTGAAACTGGATTGCAAATCTGTCCATCAGCTTCAAGTTAAAGCAAAGGATTTCCAGGCTGAACTTGATAAAGGACTTAGTGAGATGATCCTGCGTGATGGGACTAACGGCGGAGCTGAGGTGCCTATGCATAAAGTGTGAGATGTGCTGTGGATCGTGATGGTTAGCCAAGACATTGTTCTTATGATCCATGGACATAACTGATTCTGATCATGTGGACACAATGAATCTGTCTCCTCGCAGTGCTGGCACCGACAGGCTGTTGTGTAAGTCCGCCAGATTGAGAGTGCCTTGCAATCTGTGCAGAGCTTCTCTGGACACATGGACGAAGTCTGTCTATCCCCGAAAGGGGAGCCCTGCCTCTTGGCCTCCCGCTGGCTCCTCTCAGCACAGGAGCAAGGTGCACGCACGGCGTCAGGCTCCACATCTGGGGCTGCTAGCAGTTCCCATTCCTCCTCTTGGCTGCAGTTGCTCCGTCTGAGGCAGAAATACACCACCTGCCCTCCCCATGACATTCCTTCTGCAGTGCACCGGCAAAGATCCAGCTGTGGGTCATTTGATCAGCCACTGTCCAGCCATGGTATAAAGTTACAACTGTGCTAATAAAGAGACCTTAAAATTCATGTCCTTGTGTCTTTTCCTTGCTTCTGTGCAATTTCTTTTTCAACCTTGATGCTATCTGGCTGCAGTTAAATAGCTCCAGTCTAAAGGACACCTCCTCGATATTGATTCTGACTGCTTAAACTTTGTTATTTCATTCAATCTTTTGCTCAATACTGTACCACACATGGACACCCTGGGCTGCATATTTAGTCTTCAGCTATTATTGGTTTGGTATTAAATGGTCTGTTTCAACATAAAACACACACAATATTCATCTTAATTTTTAGAAGCTAAAGAAGTATATAAGTAGATGACATTTCGATCAATTAAGCTGGCTCCTCTTTCTTCCCGAAATTAGCTTTCTACAAAGGGCTTCTGCAGCAAAGCAATGATGTCTTCAGGAAGGGAGGGGAGGAACTCAGAATAGAAACCATGTCACTGAACTGCAGGCAGCCCCTGGCTGGCCTGGGACGCCAGTAAGCAGCTGGTACCCAGAGCAGGACGGACCTCAGCTCAGTTCTGGACACACAGGCACTCTCCCACACAGGAGCTTCTGGTCTCTGAAGCTCCAGGTAGGCACAATTTGGCCATAATTTTGAAACAGAGAATTGGGAAGGCTTTATAGAGCTTTGTTCGCTGAGTCACCAGTGCTTTTTTAGGAGCAGCTGGTGAAAAAGCAATACAGAAAGGGGCAGCAGTGCTGCAGAGATGTGACTGCCGCCACTTTGGTCCTTGCTCTGGGTCTAGCAGCTGTGAAGCTCTGGTGAAAAGGACAGATCTCCTAATGCCCGGATCTCAGGGTGCCTGGAAAGGCTGTGCTGGGGTGTTGGGCTCTTCCTCTGGTTGTTACCCAAATTGGGCCAGAGTGGCACCACCTCACACTCTCCAGCACTTGCCGTGCTCACCTCCAACGGCAGTGACAGTGGGCCCTGCCTCCAAGCACCAGTGCAGTGGGTGTGCAGCATCACGGCCATTCATGCATAGCAGCCTGGGGCAGCTGAACAGGCTGGGAGATGGATTCTGGAGCCAAGTAGATATTTGCATAGAAACATCTTATTTTGATAGGAAGCATCGGGGCTTTGCCCAGTGAAAAACATGGAAGTGGGGAAAACAACAAAACCTGCAAATCTTCTTCCTTCCATTAGAAAATCAAAGTTCTTACTAAAGGTGTGTTTTGAAATGGCTAGTTTTATCAAGTTCCACTTTTTCATTGCCTCTGCTCCAGTCACTAGGGTAGAAGAGAGCTTGCGCAAAACTTGAACTGGTCCATCCAACGTGTCACTGTCCCTGCTCTCTTGTGGCTGCTGTCTTGCAGCTCTGCTCTTCATTAACTGCCCTCCCCTGTTCTAAGACAGGTGGATATGTTAATTATCCAGTTCATTAGCCAGTGCCTTCCCATGGGGTCAGGGTAAAGTGCAAGCCTGTATATCTTAGCTTCACCGTGCTGACAGCTCTCTCCTTCACAGCTAGAAGGCAGTCAGCTGATGCAACTTTTAAATGTCAATAAATCTGCTCTGAATCACAACCTTGCCCCCCACCCCCCCTACCCCTGGTCAATCAGGAAGAAAAGGAAATGCTCGGCATAAACCACTCACCCTGAAAAGTCTTTCTGCAATTCTGCATGTCCTGGACGCCTGTCTCTGCTCCTCCTCTCTCAGCTCCTGCAGGTGATGGCAAGTGCCCCAACCTTCGCCACGCTCAAAGTCTGTGCATGAAGGGTGCGAGATGTGCCTACACCGTGGACCAAGGCTTTGGGAACCTTCTGCTTCTAGAGAGGCCCCTACAAGTCACACACTCAGTGGCTAGAAATAGGCACCACGCGGAGGGACTTTCACCCCATCCCAAGGCTGGTGTGATCTTTCCCCACTGACTAAAGAGGTGATGATGAGTGCAGACAGTGTGTCTAAGGCTGGTGAGATGTACTTCACCCTCACACACATCGATAACGCTGCAGCGGCCCTAGTTTCAGATCATTTCTACAATACCATGCAGGAGTTGTTACAAACTCTTAACACACTGCTGCACTAATATGGTGCAGAGATTGCTGTACCGCAGCCAGCGCCATGGGGACATGTCTGCACCCCATGTGTGTTCTGCATCAGTGAGAGGAGGGTGACAGCATGGGGTTTGTACACACCCTATGATTATTGCATGTTTGCTTGCTGGTCATTGCAGAGAAGCATATGAAAATGCTTTGTTCATTAAGAAAGAAACACAATCAAGGACCTTACTAGTCTTAGTAAGAAAACTATTATCTAATCAGTTTAGATTTTTGCCTCAGGTGTTTGGTTAAACAGATTTCAGACTCAGAATGACTTGCTCATGGGTCAATTTGAAAGTATATTCCTTGTCAGCTGAGCAATATAATTGTTTGGAAAGGGGAAGGTGGTTTGTGTATCCGTAGCAGATAACAGATTTTAGAGAAAAGAGAGCAAAGAACAGTATGTAACAAGCTATTATGATGAACTTTTAAGCTAATAAAGAATTGTACTAAACTGTGAAATTTTGGATGCCACAAAAATTCAGCCAGACTCAATAATTATCCAGGAAATCTCTTGTTGATTCAAGTGTATTGAAATAATTTTTGAGAAATCCTGCAGGGCTTGAGCCCTGAAGGTAGCTTGAATGCAGCTCCAGAACAGGGGCAGAACTTGACCGTTACAAGGAAGGAGAGCTGAACATTTATCTTAATTCTTGAAAACCTTGCTGTCAGCTGGAGAAAGTCAGGGAACTGGGGTGGAGGAGAGATGCTTCAGCCTCATCCCAAGCACTGAACTTCTCCAGGAACGTGAAGGTGGGTTGGGAGCAGCGTGGCTGGAAATGTTGGCTATGGCAGGGAGGACCACATGAGGTCAAATTTCTACTGGTAAGAATCATGGCTTTTCTGCATCCACAAGTCAGCATGTGAAAGAGGAACAGAAGTTTTCACTTTAATAGTAAAGGAAACAGCTAGACACAAGTCTTGGAAAAGCTGTCATGTACTGCCATTGACGTTCAAGCACTGCTGTAACAAGAGGGGACCGAATCCTGAAGCTCGAACCTGATATCAAATTTATATGCAAAGAAAAAAGAGGGAATTCTGAACTGGTATTTCAGGCCAAGCTGTCATCTGCCATTGATAGTGACAAGCAAAATTTCAAGTTAAATCTTAAATATACAGAGCTGGCAATTTCAGAGCTAAAATTTTAATCACGTCTTAATTCTGTAATTTGTGTGTAGAGTCTTTTGTAACATAAGCTCAAAATGTCAAGCATCAGGACAGACCATGTGCAAACCTAAATTGCATGTATCTAAGCTTTAATCAAAGCTAACTGAAGCAATATGTCGTCTGCACATGTCCTGTGTCTCAGGATGAAGACCCAGAGCACCAGTGCTGAAGCCTCCACTGGTCTGGAAGAGATCCAGCAAGCTCCTGGAAGAAAAGCCAGTGACGACCATAAACAGGTAGGAATTCCCTACGCCACGAGAGATTTTTCCCTGGGGAATTATCATTATATGCCTGCCCCGTTCCTGTAATCTTCTGCTGTTGGCTGTGATTGGTGATAGGAGGCTCAGGTAAATGAGCCTGTGCCTGATTGAGTACAACCCCTGTTATGCACTGAGCTTATCAGACACACTTACGTGGCAGTCCACAGAGAAGCTGCGCTGCTCAGTGCGCTGTAAGTAAGGAGCAATTTCAATGTGATGTCTGGAACTGTGCCTGCTGCTGAAATGCACAGATGTAAATTAGAGTTAACTCCCCTGCCTACGGGAGCTACCCTGGATTTATGCTAAAATAAGCTGTTAAGGTGAGAGACTGTTCTTGCCTGCTTAAGCCAGGTTCACATATTTCAAGTGGATATGAACAGAAAGAGTAAAGAATGTTTAATGGCTACTAGACATACTGACTACTTACCCTTGTTTTGCCTGCATGAATTCATTACACCAAAATTAAACATCTTTTCTAAATTATTAATAATCCTAAATGTTTATGAAAATACAGAACAAATAAACATGACAAACACTGTGATTCAGATGAAAGAAAAGATAATGATAATCCTTACATATTTGCATATGGAAAATGAAGAATTTTGAGTTAATGAGATTTATCCTTCTCTCTGACCATTTTAGTGGAATATTTTTTAAAAATCTATTAAACTCAAGATTTCCGCATAAAACAATACAAAATACTATAAGAAAAAGACATTAGAGTCAATCTATTCTTCATGCTAGTCACAAAATCAATTGCATTTATTGTTCAGAAAAATTAAAAACCTTTCTACATTTTATTAAAGTGCACATCTCAACCATATAGGGAGATAAATAATTGATATATTCCAAATACATCACCTACAAAATATTTATTGGAAAAAAATAACTGTTTTATCACCCATTTCCTTCAATAGCAGTGCTATGCTATTTTGATGTTTACAACTTTAATGGCTTTTTTTTTTAACAAGAAAACATGCCAGGTGCTTATTATTTCATTGTGCTAAACATTATTTTATAACAAACCATCAAATCTGCTGAAGATAAAACCCATTATCTGAGGGTACAGTTGTACACTAACAGGTATAGCAATTTGGTTCTCTTAGCGTGATAGTACTTCAGCATCTCCACACCGAGTAATGTATTTTTGCTGTGTTGAAGAGTCTATTGGTCCTTAAATCACGCCTGGATGTCTCTCTAGAGAGTTTGCTTAAATCCTCCCAAAGGGGAACCGTGGGGCTTGGTGAGTTCCTTGCTGTGAAATGCAAAGGTCGCAGAGATGTTCCTTTTGGGCAGCCGGTGGAGGATGCCCTGGGCGTAAGCATGGCTCAGTGCAGGCAGCTGAGAGCAGCAAAGCTCCCCTCCCACCACCGCGGCCCATCTGCAAAAGGGGCAGAAGGATGCTCCTGCTCCCCAGACGTTCTCAGGTCTCCTGTGTCTGAATCCTCTCACAGGCAGCAGGAGATGTGGCTTCCTGCCCTCTCCAAACACACACATCAGGCCTTGAGCAGGGTGGAGAGACGAAGTGACAGCCCCACATTGTACCTGGACAAGAAAATCACGGTAGAGTATTGCTAGGAGCCCAAGCAACAGATCTCAGGGGCATCCTGAAGTGCTATCTCAGACATCTCTTATCTGCGGTCTTACATCACTCAAGTCCCCCCAACAGCCAGTCTAACCTTTATTTTCCTTTATCTTGCTCCACTAACTAGCCTGTAACTCCTCTGCTGGGCAGGCATGCTAGCTCTCCTGGAATTAGTAGCAAAACCGCCTAGACTTTATATTTATCCCTGTGCAGAGTGCCCATGGAGTTTGTTACATGGTCTTCATGCAGGCTCCTTCCTCCTCCTCCTGCTTTCTCTGTGGTTGTGAGGCGAAGCTAATGTGACAGACTTAACAGCTTTTGGAGTTCACATGCTTTTCTTAGCACATCTATACTACCACACTGCACTATCTCATAGACATTAATCCTTTCACAATCTCTTGGCCTAAGGCGTTGCTGTTGCCCACAGCTGAACATGGGAAAGCAAACCACAGAGAAATTGTGACATCCAGAAGAACACGGACCTGAATGATTTGGCCAGGTCACGCCTTGATCTAAGGTCTTCCAAGTTCCCTGTGAATGTGATAATATTTCCTCGGTAATGTTCTTCATATCATCTTGATAATATTTAGTTTCTTAAGAGATCAAAGGGATTGGAAGGGATTCCCAGTCCCTGAGCTCAGTCCCTGGCTTTTGGAAAGCTGCCATTACTCTTCCGGTTAGGAACTTTTTGTTTGCTAAACTACCCATAATCATGATCAATTTGTTCACAATTGCTTTTATGTTTTTTTCTGTTTAAAATTTCCAGCATTAAAGGATATGTTTGAGAAAGAAAAGCTGAAGTTATAATTTGCTATGTCTCTGAAGGGTTTAATAACAGCAGAGTTTAGACTCCTGGATGTGCTTATTAAAGAGCTAAATCTTAGATCGTGAGAAACTATGGCATGTTTATTGAATGCAACATCCAATTAATAAGTAATTAATACTTCAGCAAAGTTTAGTATATTGAATTGGGTTTTGAGGAATGGGGAATCATTTCCTGGCATCAGGAAATGCAGGAATATGATGACAATCACCCAGTGTCACTCAGGGTTGGACTTTACAAAGGGTACTAAGGGCAAAGATGTAAAGTTTCTCCTGCCGTTCAAATAAAAGGAGAACAGGGGAAGATCTGTAGCTGTGATAATGGAGAGGTAGAGATGAGATTAAGGGCACATTCAGGCAGCATGCAAAATGAAACAAGTACTTGGTGTTCAAATGATGTAGTAATTATTTACCGTGGGTTGGCCAAAGGGAACAAAGTCATGGGTGTGAGAAGAGGTCACAATTCAAGTGAAAGCAAATCTGAGAATAACTGAGATAATAAACTCCAGAGAAGGGGACTCAGCAACCTCCATCCAGAATTTGGAATGACTTAGCATACCAAGCCACACTTCTTGTAGCAAATGCATTCAGTAGATTTATCAGGTTTGGGGTGACTGGGTATGACTGCAGAGTAACCAGTGTAGTACCTATATCTGAAACGGAAAAAAAGTGCCTCTGGCTTGTTAGTGTGACCTGAGTGTTAATAAAAGCTATACGATAAAGGTTGAATGAAAAATGTCAAAGACAGTTAAGTGAATGGCAAATGAAATTACATATATCATGGTCTACCACAGGTAAATTGTGCCAGAATAATTCGATGTAGTTCTGTGATAAGAAAACTGCTTCCCTAGGTGAAAGAATTAAGGATGCTTCCCCAGAGATATTACTGGGAGTGGAAGAGAATTGTCTTCTGCAGCAGCAAGATGTGGCACATTCACCTTTCTAATTCAAAGCAGAGAGCTTCTATTTCACATGTTCATAGCTCCAAATAAAGGCAGACTGAGGCCCCGTTTGGAGCTTTGTAAATTAAACACCTTCAGGTTCAGAAGAGTCACATTGGTTCATTGCCTTCATTACAGCAAGAAGGTTTGTTTGGCACTCCCAGAAAAATAAGCAAATAATTGAAACAGTTCCTTCTATTCAGATAATTGCTTGATACAAAAAAGGCTCTTGACTTCCTAAATCGTAGAAATCCTTACCAGCAGTGGGCATCTCCCTTTGGGCTCTGCTGTGATGTTAAGAACATTTGCCAAGAACATAGTGAAAAAAAGACTATTTATGCTGGCTTTAGCCATATTGATTTATTATTTGTAGCCCTTATTTGGCTAGTATAAAACAAGCTGCTGTACACATCCAGCTTTCCATTTCCCAGGGCAACAGGAAATCAGGACACCTTGGATAACAAAATGCAAGGATGACACCAGCATGCTGAGGACTTGGTGCAGAGCTACTCGGACACATGGGACCCACACTGCAGAGTCAAATCGGTGTATTTGCATGTTCCCCACAACCTGTGGCTCCCAGGGCACTAATTGACTTAACCACGGTATCTATATGTTTGCAGTGCACAACATCTGCACCAGTAACCCCTCCCAGAGACAAGGGGACATGCTTCAGAAATACCAGTCACTGCTTCTTCCTCTTGGTCCTGGGGAAACGCTTATCTCCTTCCTGGGCTCCCCTGGCTCTGTCTGAGATGCGATGTTGGGCTAGACACAGCAGCACTGTGCAGAGAAACACAAACTGTCCTGAATGAAGATGGGTAATGTCCACGGTGCAGGAAAACAGAACGATTTGGAAGAGAGCTGTGCCTGGAAGCACTATGGCCAACCTAATGCTAACAGCATAGGTAATATATAACATGGATAATCTGCCTACGGATAAGAGAGCAGATATATATAAAGTAAGTTTTAAAAACGCAGCCAAAACAAAATGTTTAGGTAGTGTCAAAATGAAATATTTAGGGGATTTTTCTAACCTGCTTTGTAACTCAACTCAGGGTAAAATATAATTTTGGAATCTTGAAATTTCCTGAAGGATAGCAATTTCAGCTTTGTACCAGCTTTTAGTACAGTTTCCACCCTGTGTTTTGTATCTCAACTTGGGGCTGATTTAAAGCAGACCTTTAGAAAGGAGATATTTAAGTTTAAAGACTCCCATTGATCCACCACATGCTTCACTGAGTTACTGTTGAAAATGTATATCTTATGTGTAATCATTCCATCCCGTTCTGTATTAAAGGGCAATCCATGTTCAGACAGAGAAGGTCTGTGTATGTCAAAGAAAATGATTTTGCTATGAAATAATATGATTTGGGAAAGCAACTTTTGCTTCAAATGATTTTTGGTACACTTTTAACTTCAAAAATTCCTTTTGGTTGAATCATCATTGACAGCGCCATTAATCCTGATTATTGTTAGTTATTGAATGTTATTTCTAATGAAAATTTTCATTGCCTTTGAAGCTGCAGTTTGGTCCTTCCTAGCACCAAAATAATCACACGAGGGCTTAAAGTTCAGAGCAATGGTCTGTCGTACTATATAGCTCTTGGATTTCATTAACAAGTTATTTGATAATTACTTCCTAATACATTTTGAATCCTTTGTTAAAATCATTCATTTAAAGTTCATAAAACTGTCATACAAACCATGTTCTTTAATGTCTTTAAGTTCCATTTTCATGAATAAAATATATACACATTTAAGAGTTCTCAAGTCTATACTTTAAAACAATTAGAAATTCAACAAGTTCATTAAAAGTATGATCTGAGTAACTGTTCAATTAAAGTGAGTTTGCTGCTACTAGTTGTCCTGGATTTCTTCTTGATGTTTTCATGCATTGCAACTCTCAGATCCCATGAGCAGGAAGCTCAAGATGTCCTACAACTCTCAATGATGACAGAGTAACAGTAACTTCATTTTCACTGGGTCATTGTGAGGGGTAGGGAAAGTCTTATACACCAGTGTCCTGGTTTCAGCTGGGATAGAGTTAATTTTCGCTTTAGTGGCTGGTACAGTGCTGTGTTTTGGATTTAGTGTGAGAATAACATTGATAACACTCTGATGGTTTAGTTGTTGCTAAGTAGCGCTTATCCTAAGTCAAGGATTTTTCAGTTTCCCATGCTCTGCCAGCAAGCAGGTATGGCCAGGATAGCTGACCCGAACTAGCCAAAGCGGTATTCCATATCATAGAATGTCATGGTCAGTATATAAACAGAGGGGAGTTGGCTGGGAGGGGAGGATCGCTGCTCAGGAATCGGTCAGCGGGTGGTGAGCAATTGCATTGTGCATCACCGGTTTTTTTCGCTTTTTTTCCTTTTTTCCCTCTTTTTTTTTTGTTATAGTCCTTTTCACTACTATTATTATTCTTCTTATATTTCATTGTTATTATTGTTAGTATTATATTTTACTCTAGTTATTAAACCATTTTTATCTCAACCCACGAGTTTTACCTTTTTTCCCGATTCTCTTCGCCATCCCACTGGAAGCAGGGGGGGAGTGAGGGAGCAGCTGCATGGTGCGTAGCTGCTGGCTGGGGTTAAACCACGACAACCAGACACAACATTAAAAAAAAAAAAAAAATTCTCTCCCTCCCCCTTTATTTCTACTGGCGCTTTAAAGTCATCTTATTAAGAGAAAGAATGTTGTCTCAAGGGAAATGCTACAAATCAGTCAAAAAATTGCTTATAACCCACACTAAAGGTGGTGTACTGGCCAATGCTTCTTCCATGAATGCTTTTTGTCTCCCTATGCCCTGGTTTCCATGCTGCAAAAGCAGCAGGCTTGGGGCAGCCTGCAGACCCAAGTAGAGGGGAACCAGAAACAAATGGATATGGGCATGACAGTATAAGGCTACATCTACATTTCATCTACCACTGCCTGGCCTCACACCCATGGACTAGAACAGCTGAGACCTTCTCTCCTCAAAGCCACTCGCCTTCTCAAGTGAACTGGGACATCAAGACTGTGCTGTGCTTGGCCTTGGGTCTGCTTTGCACCAAGTGGTGCCCCTGTGGCCTGAAGATACCAGGGTTTCCTTGGAGTGCTGCAGAGCAGCTGAGCAGTGTTGTTTTTAATAGCATGACAGCAGGGTTACCTGGTGTGTGCCCTATGGTGTGGTATGAGGCACTGTGGAGGGTGCTTGAAGATGCAAAGAGTGGTGAGATAGTGACAGTGTTGGAAGGACTACATACAACAGGGGAAGCCAAAACTGCTGTAGCCAGTACGGGTATACTGCCTATAGGAAACCCCAGGGAGCTACGTCACTTTTGAACTCAGATGTGTATCTGAGGAAATGCAGGCAACGTACACACAGATGCCTACATTCGCTGAGTGAGATGCACCCATATGACTGAATCATGGTGAAGAGTGTTTCCCAGAAGCTCACAGGGCTAAGCCACTGCTATGTACTGAAGGAAACCTTCTCTTCTTTTTGAAACAATGAAAAAGGGATTGCTCCAAAGAATATTCAGTAGTTCAAACACTGCTCTATACCATGATCTACAGGGAAAAAGTGCCAGGAGTGTACAGGTTTCTGAGGGCTGACATGGCTTTTCACATCAGTTTCTCCACTGATCTCCCACCCGATGACCATCAGAGTAGATGGGCTCAGAACCAAAGCCCCTGTTGAGATACCAGTGGCTGAAAGCTAAAGCTACATGTATTCAAACAAACTGTACGTAGTTTACTGGGCACAGTTAACGATAAGAAGAACTTAATCACTAAGATATTCTTCTGAAACGTGCAGTGAAGGGACCTCAGGCTTTGTGCATGGGGACAAGATATGTCAGGCTTCCATGCAAATGACAAAATTATTTCCACAAGTAAGGAGGTAGGACATCCTTTCCAGAGCTGCTTGTTCCTGAGCCTCAACCCTAGCTCGGGAGAGTTTATATACCCATGACAGAGAAGGAGCAGGTGCCTTATACTTTCCTGTACACTGTGCCCCAGTACCTGTGGGCATTGTCTCCAACATCTTTCCTGCTCTTCTCAGCAGACCCAGAGGACATCTGTTTGTATCATGGAAAGGAGGATATCAGGGCTTTTTGCCTTAGCTTTGGAGACTGAGGTTGTAAGATGGTTGTAGTCCATCCATGAAGGATTAGCTTAGTCAATGCAGCAGTGTGAGTCTGTTCATTTGTCCCCCACTCTAAATGGTCTGGGTGCTAAACTAATTGCTCCTCAGTCTCAAAAACATGGAATTTGGACTGCATATGAAAAAGAAATGGTGCCCTGGTAGAAAGGCTTCACTAATCATTATCATGATCCATCCAAAAGGCTGACCCAGTTGGGAGCTGGCTATGAGCATGGGGAAAAAACGCATCTTCCTCAGAGTCCTTTGTAGTCCTAGGATCAGCATCATTTCTTCTTTAACCTTTCCTGGGAAGCAGATCTCACCTGTTTATGTGACCATATTGTGGATTAGTCTCCTCTCAACCATGACACAAGGAGAATAAACAAAGCTGCTCAGTATCTGCCTCGTGCAGATGCTGCAGATGTCAGCCCCACAGTGTGCAGATCCCTACATTGAAAAACTCCATACACACGACTGCTGTGCATTGCCACAAGCAACTGTATGGGAAGCTGAGGCTTTTGGAGAGCCTGAAGCCACATCAGATAAAAAACCTTTGTGCCTGGAAGGTGTGTTTGTCTGTGGGCTCCTCTGGATGGAGGCTGGTGATGTTTCACTTGGCTGCCAGTTTGAACAGCTCTCCATGTTCAATGCATCCCACGCTCTATTTTATTACACTTCAAACCCACTTTGTTTGCAAAGGAGGAAAAGCTGTCAGAGGCCATTAATCCAAACAGAATTTAATCTCTCAAACAGCATTTACTCAGGCAGAGCTGCTAAATCTATATATTAAAAAACTGTTGACAATTAATTAAAATGCTTCTCTGCTAAAGTGTGAATGGGGCTGCTCTGCAGGGCATTGTCATGGGTATCAACATCCTCTCCCTGGGACACACACCTCTGCTTGGATTAGAGGCAAAGCAACTGCCTTCTCTCTAGGCATTTCTGTGTTGGCAGCTCCGCTGCATCCTGGCAACAGAATGACTGAAAGGACGGACATGGGAAGACAAAACTGTGGATGATGCAGATGATGAAGAGCATCACGACCATTTGTGAAATTGCAAGGTTGCAGCTTGGAAAAGGTGAGACAGGAGCCCAGAAGCTTATCAGTCAGGCCCGAAAAAGGCTTAGAGGTGTTGGAGGTGTTGCCCAGTTGGAGACGAGAATAGTCCTAGTGTAGTTCTTAATAAGGCAAGACAATGAATTGGAAGATAGGTTTGGGGAAGTCACCAAGAAAGGGAGAAGCAGTCTGTATGCCACATGCAAGACAGCCCTATGAGTGTGCGTGAGAAGATGAAGTAGAGGGAAGATGACATTTCCAACTGGCAAAAGTACATCTCCATGACTGTTCAATTGTCATCACAAGGATCAATTTTCCCACATTGGCCTGAGGTTTGTGACATTTCTTTTAAGTCCAGGTCAGAACTATTTTAATTTTACATGAGACAGAAGCAGCTATGGAATGATTATTGCTTACACTGCTGCTGATGACAAAATGCTGCTGCCTAAAAGACCAAAGTCACAGCGATCAGAAACCTCCAAGAACTGGGGCTGCAATGGCCAAAGCAGTACTTGTGGCAGAGGAGGGCAAGAGTGCAGGCAGGGAGGACACAAAATCAGCGTTAAGCAAAGGTCTGAGTCAGGCATCTTCACACCTACATAAGCTCTGGTTAAGGGACAAAAACCTGAGCTCCACGGGGTGCTGGCATTGATAGTTTTGTTGGACATGGATTGCACACTGACCTATGTCAAAATCCACTAGAGCATATATGCATCACCTCCAGGCGTCTCTAAACCACCATGTTCAAGCCACACGTTGTGGTCCACCCAGCACAAAGAAACATCAGATCTCATCTCAGAAGACATGTTCTACTAACTACAACTGCAAAATTGAAACTCTTTAACTTACTGCAAAGCTTTTAAAGATCCACCTTACACCTGCTTCACTGTACGCAGCCTTTGAAGGATGAGGAACCCCTGATGGAGAAAAGCTGGCTAGAGACAGCAACAAGCAACACAGCTGAGAAACAGGAAATGTTGAGGGGTGATGAATGAAGCATTTTCCCCAGAGGCTGGCTACTCCTGGCTGGCTGCTGTGGATTGCAGCCTACTAGGGCTAATACGTGGCAGCGAGAGTCAGCTGCTCTCTCCATTTCTCCAAGCTCTGTCTTCAGGCTAGGGAATTAATAGCTACTCCTGTTCCAGTTGGGAGCACCATCAGCAATGCTTCAAATACTGCTCCTTGACTCTGTATCTTTGATAGCAGGAGAGACCTAGAACACCTGGGGCAGGATTATACCATCACTGCCTGGAGTTGCTGCATGCAGGTGGACAGGCACTGCCTGACCCCCCACTATCAACTTTTCCCACACGCTTCCCTTCCAGCTGCCTCTGTGGACAAATAAAGCCAGGATGATATACAACCCAGGGTGATATACAACCCAGGGTGTAACAGACTGTTCTTGTGTCTAATCCTGTGGCCTTCAGTGATAGCACAGTGACACAGCCTGTGCTGTGATGTTGGAGAAGTCTAGCCCAGAGCTCCTCAAAGATATCAAAGAGGAAAACAAAGGGGACTTTATGCCCCTTTCAGTCCAGCACTATTTTGTCCCCATATCTACTAAATAGCAACCTAGATCTCAGAGTAAATACTTCTATATCTGCTGTAACTCATTTTCTCTCCCTTCATCCTCAATGGCTCTTTTCTGTGGAGCATCTCCTGCTTTAAAGACTCTGAGGAGGGAGGTGGCCACAGAGGATGACCCAGAACAGTTAATGTCCCAATTACCCCCATCTGGGCTTGTTTTCTTAGCTGACATCAGCAGCTGCATCATCTTGCCAGCAATAATTGCTTTGTAACATTGAAGCTCTGCTCTTTGGAGTCATCAGTAATGGTCACAGGTGAGGATCTCAGCTGATCTCTGTGAGGAAGAGATCTCCCACTCCTACTAAGAGCAGGCTGCTGATTAGGGTAGATTCATGAGTTCATTTCCCATTAGGAACTGTAGTAGGAAATGCTTTGGATAAATGGGAGACCACAAAGTCATTGTGTCTGAGCCTGTCCATTTTTTCTTCGCAAAGCAACATCCTTTGCATCTGTTATGGAAAACCATTCAGATTTCCAGAGCCTCCCCAATACTTGCTGCCTTAACAAAGCTGTAACAAGCAATGGGATTACATTTCTTCCCTTCTCTGTTGTTTGCAGAACCCTTGTAGGAGCTGAAAGCAAGTGCTTCTTTCTTTTTGGAAGTTTGCCCTTCAGCTGGCAAATAGGGATTGATTTTGTTCCTGGGGGTTGTAGGAAGTTGAAATGAAAACAGCTAATTTTAATATTAGCAACAATTTCAGTTCATTAACACCTTTTCCTGCCAAAACATCTGTGCTGATGTATGCCAGACCAGCATCAGGGTTTGCAAGAGCAGCCAGAGGAAACAGCATTTGGAGTTTTATTGCAACAACATGACTAGCAGTGTGGATAAGAAAGCTTTCTTGTTGGGCCTACACAAATACCAGTGGCACTCAATTTTGATTTTGGGAACAGAATAATTGGTCCTAAAATCTCCCCAAACTTGGTCTTTACAGTCTAAAATATTTTCCTCATCACATTAAGCTTCTTCCAGCTGTGTCTGTTTATAAACTTCACATAGCATAAGACAAATGACTTAAACTTCATACTAATATAAAAAAGCTTTTTCAGGTTGTAAATCTGTTCCATTTCTGTGCGTGCACCCAGGGCTGTATCCAACATGTCAGGCAGGACTGTTTCATTTGGAGGGATTTGATTTTAAATGGGTGAGCACTTTGATTATTATTGAATAACATAACACAGAAAGTGATCTGTGGCTGGGCGCTTTTCTATCCTGCTGCCATTCAGTGTAAAAAAGAAAGGAGAAATCAGTGATATGTTTCTGCAAAACCTCCTTATAAAATCCAGCTCAGGGTTTTTACAAGGCTGGGCAACTCTCAGGAGTCTTCCTCCAGAAGTGCTGAATCCACACCTACATTCCCTTCCCTTCCTTATCTCTGAGTGTGATAACCACTCTGTTGTTTCAGGAAGACAATTAAGCTCATTAACTTTTTTTTTTCTTAAAAAGATGAAGAAATGCCCTCTGCTTTGACTGATTGAAGCAGACACTGGCAGCCTATTCCCCAAACAGACTATAAAACCATATTGTTGGCTGTGCTGTGCAGGCAGTGCAGGTAGCAGGAGCACGTGGTGACAACGATGCTCACCTGCTCAGCGTCGTTGGGAGGGCACCAGGCTGTAGGAGAGACTGGTGCCTCTGGCTGAGGCTGGGGCAGGCAGGGGCCATGTTCTTGCCTGCCAAGGCTGTGTGAGAAGCTGTGTCACCAAGTTAAGGGGATGCAAGAGGAGGTGAGCAGACTGCACGGTGTTGGGAAAGATGATCTATGGGCTCTTCGCAGAGGCGCTGCAGAGATGAGAGGCTGTGGTTTTTCAGGAAGCACTCAGAGCCAAGTCCTTGAAACTTTAACTGGCCAACACTGTGCAACATGAGCCTTGTGCAGTGTAACCGTCATTTCCAGTTTGTTCCTTGGACAGGTCTCTCCCACCAGATGTACCATTAACAGCTGACATTAGCACAGCCCAATACTGCCAAACACAGATTTCCATCAACACCGAGACCCCTTGCCTCCTATCACACAGGCTTGTGAGATTCCCTTTCCCATCTGGTTGTGACTTCTTCTGATGCTTAGCCAAGTAATGCTGCTTGGTCAGAGTCTGCCTGAGATCTTCTCAAGCTACACAGATGACTCTGTGTCCTTATTGCCATATCTTGTGTGTGTCGATAACCTCATGCGCATGAGCACATGATGGGCTTCTGGGGGCTTCTAGAACATCACTGGTAGTTGCATTGCTCTGTCCTATGCATACCCACAGTGCCATTTTGTGCAGTGGGTGCTCCCAGGACCACAGATCATTTCATAGTTTTCAATCATCTGCCTTGTCAATCCCTCCACGCATCTGCAAGTCGCTAGTGGAGCTGATACCAGATTCTAGCCCTACAGCCACTGTGACTGCAGTTTTCTATCGAATTAAATGTTGGATGAGGGGGTGTTAATGTCTGATCTAAGCTAGTTGTGTACTGTTATGGGGTTAGATAGGCACTTCTAGGGGTAAATGATTTCATCTCTGTGTCTCCACTGATTGCAGAGGGAGCTTGGATGACTATCTCAGACTAGATACCTGACTTTTGTAGGGCAAAGTACATGAGGTGAACTCCATGCTGGCTGGCAACTACTGGTCTCTGAAGCCCCTCTGTAGTTTAACTTCACTGAATACAGATCAAGGAGACTTTCCAACAGTTTTCAGAAAGTACATATCTATTTTTCCACTGTCTTCAGCCAGCCCTTGGACAGGGAGTTATGCAGATTGAAAGGAGAAGTTTAAATCCAAGGTACACTGCAAAGAACCAAAAACCATGCCCTACGTTGGAGATTGGGGTGGCCTTACAGAGTGAGAGCAGAGGTCTCTCTCCTCGTTATCCCCTAGGAGCCAGAGATCAGTACAGCGAGAAGGTCCAGCCCTGCTGCCCCCTGTGACTTGGAAAGCTGGGTGCATTGGTCTCTGCAGCAAAGCAGGCTCTCTTGCCATGGAGCTTCCTCTTGCACATCCCCAGCCATGGAATGCAGAAGGAGAAAGCTACTGCCTTGGTTGTCATCACCTCAGCACCATCCAGCTCATCCTGCCCACGCTCTGGTACTGCTCTGCCTCCACAGCCAGGTCCACATGCCCAGCCTCCAGGCCCTGCAGGGTCAGTGCAGGGAGACTGGTTGGACAATGCTGACTTGCACTGTCCTCCACCACCTCCAGGGTCTCTGATATAGCCCTCAGCTCTTCACCATTGACTCCAAAGCTTGGCTGAACTGCTGTTTTTCTACCATGACCTGGACCTGGGAGCTCTGTGGACCCACTGAGAAAGGCACGTGCATGAGGGGGTTATTTCTCATTAAGCCCTTGCTGCACAACCCTCATTGTGAGTACAGCTGCCAGCTTCCCCCAGTGTGGCTGTTAGGATGGTTTTGGCAAGCGTAACCAGGACCATGGACTTTCTGGAGTACACAGGCAAGATCCCAACAACTTGCCACATCTCCAGTCATCTGTTTCACCAGGTGAGGGCCACCTCTCCTATCACAGCTCAGTCTTGTCATGGGAGAGCTCCAGTCCACCCCTCATCCCTGGCACAGGGCAGACCCTTCTCAAGTGCCTGTTCTTCAAGCATTGCTAGCCAGCCGACACACACATTAATAAACTCACAATAGCCAGTTATTCCATCTCCAAATTGTGCCTCAGAAATATGGATAGTCATGTCCCACTTGCTTTATCTCCACTCCTATTCTCTTCTAGACCGTTCACTCCTAACTTGCAACAGGTTCTGCAGCTTCATGACATCTTCTACAGTCTGGCTTCAGTCTCTTGGTCTTCTGGTTCTGGCTGCATGCCTTCTTCAGCCTTGTTTCTTCGATATTCCTAGACAATATAGTGACATTTGCTTATTTTCTTCTCAAAAGATTCATGGTCTTTATCACCGGCTCATTTTTTCACTGTCAAGCAAGCTGGTGGTGTGCAGAAGACATCCTCTAACTTCAGATGGTGCAGGGCCCAGGAATTTAATTTGGCTACTTCTGCTCAAAGGCTACTTCAAAGCCTCTTCTGCAGCGATGCCAAGAGCAAACATCAGAGGCAGAAGCTGTAAAGGGGCCAAGCCGTGCTGACTCCTTGCGGTGCACCACTCCATTCCTACTCCTGGAAGAGGGGTGGGAAACCACGGGAACTGTGTGGCAGAGTTCTTCAGGGGATTCCAGTAATAACTGACCATATTTCCCATTTAAAAACAAGCCCTGAAAGGAAATACTGGAAACCCCAAGGTAAGATGTGACACCTGTTACCTTTATTTTTCTGTAAAGGGAATTGTACTGCAACACCTTCACGGAGAGGAAATTCCTGCACGCTTAAGGATTGCTTACTATTATGTGTCTTGGTACCTGGCTGTTAGTATAAACAGCAGTTCCTGGTACAGGTTTCTGGGCACTGATAGCAGGAAGCATGGTGAATGATTAGTCTGTAGAATAAGGCTAACAGGGTGGGGGGGTTGGCTTTTTTTTTCCTTCTGCTTTGTAAAGAAGTTACAAACTCAGACCAAAGATGGAGTTTTTCAGCTGCCCAGAGCTTCCTTAGGGACCCTCTTGGCTGCTCCAAGAGATGGTTCCATATTCCTCAGAGTACTGGACTGGGTTTTTCACTGTTGTTAGCTGAGGGCAGCATTCCTGATGCTCCCACCCTTCAGTACACCAGAGACACCCACCGTTCAGCACATGACTTAGACACTGATTCTCCAAGCAACATTCCATCCCGAGGTGTTTTTCCTAAAAAGAGGAAGTCATCAAAAGACTTGAGCTTACGACTCCTTGCAGTGATCTTGGCAGTAAAACCTGGGATTGCCACTGCCAGGCTTTGCGGCATGTGGTTTGAATCCCATGTGCATAGGATTTTCCAAAAGGTGGGTATGTGAACCATAGCTCTTCAACAGAGTAATAAGCGGACAGTTTCTGTCTGACAACTGAGCATCGTTTGCTGAAGACCATGGGCTCATGTTGTTAGGGGTTATGCAGATGTGCGCAGCTGCCTGCCTGGGGTAAGATGCAAGGTCAGTGTTCCCATGACGCTCTCAGACATCCATGCAGGTGACCACAGCTCCTGATGGTGGTGTTGCAGTGAACTTGGGGATACACAGATGAGGAGGTTCACTTGGCTGATTGATATAGAATTTGTGAATCCCATTTTGGTGGATTTTTTACTTGACGGTGTCAGTCACAGGAAGGAGCAGTGAGTGAGCAAGGCTCTGTAAGCACAAAGGCTTGAGCACTTGGTGGAGTTTTATTCCATAAGGGGATTCCAGTTTTCCCAGCCTCTTGAGTAGTTTTGGGAATTGTAGGTCTAGGTGTAGTTTACCGCAGTCAGCCTCTGCACTAAGGCTTGCACTGAGCTCCCCTCCCAGCTCTGCAGGAGCGCTCTGAGGTCTCGGCCATAGACCGGTGTCTTTTTGTGTCCATGCCATCTTGTCCAGCAGCTGTTTGCAAAACACTCCAATAGTTCAACAAGACACCTTGGGCATAAGCAGTCTCTTTGTCAGCAAACTGAACTTGATAGGAGCAGGCACATTTTCTCATTGTAGCTTTGACATCAACTTGTGGCAATACTAGAAAGGTATCTCCAAATCTCTCTGCCAGCCAGGAACTCAGCTACTCTGAGTACCCACTTCCCCTTCCTGACACACATGTTCAGAGCAGCTTTTCTGATGTCCCCTGGCAGACATGACCTTCTCAGCGAGGCATCCAGCCTGTGGCTGCCAAGGCAGCTTGAGGAGGTAATGTCAGAAGGCTGGGAGATGTGGAGGCAGGAGAAGGATCCAGGGAAGGAGATGATGAGTTATCTGTGGCAGCCTGAGGAGGCAGGAGCAGGGACTGGGAGTGCGAGATATAAGGAGGTGGTAGTCCAGGTCTAAAAGGAAAGGGCAGGAAAGGGCAAGGAGGTAGCAGCAGAGGTAAAGATTCAAGGTGCTGGCAATCTGAGAAAAGGGTCAAAAGAAAAGGAAAGTGGTGGCACAGAGCACATTTTTTAGAGCCACTGTCCTGGAAGCAATTTAAAGGTGCAGTTCCCCTCGCTGTAAAATCAGTGCCAGACCTCTGGAAAAAGGTGGAGGGGCTACAGCAGTGCACAAGACCAAGCTACTAGGAGGCACACTGTCATGAAGGGCAGGAGAAGAGCTGTTGGCAGGGGAGCTCTGACCTGGGACAGCATGGCTGCAGTCTGTGGAGCACTCGTATAACCAATTAAAATGGGTGTTCTGGGAAGCAAAGTCCTGTATTGTACATGATATACATTGAATGGTCATGGGATAAGATGCAAAAGAGTCAGGAGCACAACTCAGGAGCACTCCACTTCCTAGAGGCTTCCCATCATCCAGGCCTGTTTCTTCATTCTTTCTCCAGCACAATAACTCTTATTATACTTTTCTAGACCAAGGCCTGACTTCGGTCTGGTGGGACTGAAGTGTAGCCCCATCTCCATCTTCTTTGGATCTCATCAGGTCAAAGAGAGATTAAACCCACGTGTCCACTGGTGTAGCCTTAGGTTCTTTTGCAGAATATTGTTGGCCCCTTCCCTGCCTTCCTTCACTCATCGACCGATAAACGTAGTGCTCAAAGTAGTTTCAGAGCATATCTGCCAAGGGGAGCCACCGCAGCGTTGCCAGGTTGCCTAATTTGCAAGTCCTAAATAGCTGAAAGGTGGAGACAGATGCTAAGCGCTCATTGCAGCTGCAATGAAAGCCTGTTGCTTTTTTTACCAACAGACTTCAGGCGCCTGTGTAATTTATCCATCCCAACAGCACTGATAAAGCCTGCTGAATAATTTTCCTTGGATTGACCTCACTTGTATTAGTTGTACACAGAATTATCCTTTCTGCCTTTAAGGCTGCTGCTGCAAAATCCTTCCTAGGGCCTTTCCAAGGCTTCAGCATCAGCAAAGGTGTCTTTTCAAGGACCACTTACTCCTGGAAGCACTGGCACAAGGCAACCTCATTTCCCAGCCATGCGATGGCTGCGCGAAAGCAATGAACCTCCTAAACTTTAACTGCTGATCTGGAGTGTCTGGAAAGGTATCATTAATTAGGAACTGCGCTGATTATACCTTGTTCTTTCAAGGCCACAAGCAGAGCACAGCAAAGAATTTAAAACTATCATTCAATTAATTAATTAATTTCAGCAGGGTTTGTGCTGTCCAAGCAGTGAAAAGATCAGATTGATCCCATATTCATAATTATGCAGTTATGGTTTTAAGTGGTCTTGTGCTACTGTAACTTTATTACGGCAGGCAGAAATCAAGACCTTACACTTTGTTGGGACTGGTTACATAGCTGTAACCCTAGTGAAAGTGTTGTTGAGGTTGCAGACAAACTTTTTAGTCTTAGAACACCGATAAGAAAGACTGACACAATTTAATTATGTTTTTCGGCATGTGTTTAGGATTTTCTCATAGAAAAGTGATTTTCTGGGAAACATCCTGGCAGTGAAATCTATCATTCAGAAGGTTATAGTGTGAGAAGTCTAACAACAGGTGTGGACAGGACAGTGAAAATTCCTAAAACTTGCTTTTTCCAGAAATCTTCCCAAACCTGCTAATGTAAATACCTCTGTCTGGGCCTGTGTATACATGTTGCACTGTAAAAGAGTCTTGCACTTTACATCTATTGCAAAATATATTTCTCAAAAATAGAGCTTTATCTAAATCTGTGTTTTGGCTTTTTAGCTTCTGGGATTTATTTATTTTTTCTTGTTTCAGTCTCCAAATTAATGCATTTATTTCTTGGCTTTTCAAGATCCAAACTGAAACACAAATATACTAGAAAATGAATTAAGATTTTTTTTTTTATTTCATTTCCACCATTCCAGTTTAGAACAATTTATCATCCGATTACCTTCAGATTTGTGACCCACATCACCCATCTCTTCCATCTGGATTTCTCCTGGATTCCTGTTATTTTCCTGTATTTTCAGCCCTCCATTTTCCTCTTTTGCTGTTTGCCTGAACCAACACACAGGCTGTGGCTTGGTGTTTTAAGCAGGCTACTCCTTGTGGAAACACTTAAGGGCTGAATTTTAACTGTGTTTATGGAAAAAAACTGCTCTGAGTTTTCCTTGAGCTACTTGTCGTTGAAACCTCTTCTTCAATTTGCTCAATTGCCTCATGCATTCTCCAATAATCAGGAAAAGGAGCTAAGAGACAGGGAAGTGAACAGACATCCCACTCACATAAAACTCATTTCCTCAGAAAACAAGGCTAAAAGGTGAGGCTTTTCTCACTAAAAAAAAAAAAAAAAGTCCGTATCTACCAAAGGAAATGTTCACTGGCTTTACTACTGAATGCATTTGCTGATTGTGTGATATATTGGAGGGAGTGTGCTGTTCACCAGCTTTAAATAACTAAGTGCAATCTTCACATGGGTGAAGTTTTTTTTCCAGCTTCTGAATGCCCGTTCTATTTTATCCATACCCCTTCAAAAACAAAGTGTGGAAACGTCTACTGTCACCCTCCAGCATGGCATGGAAAACTGCTCTGCCCACAGTAAGGCTCAGCTTCTTGTACTGTGCTATGAACGTAGCACTCACTCCTGTTAAATAGTGTTGGAGATCTGAATTTACATTCTCAGGTTTATTAATTTTTCTTCTAAATGGGTTCTTACACTATGATCAGCACAACCGTGTTTGGGTACTATCCAGTAATGCATCAAGCAGTATGATTAATAGTCATGTGTTGTTTATTCTCTCACCTATACAGAAGGAGATGTGTGTACTTTGGAGTATATTATTTTTGAGAGACTCCTGCTTTAGTCAATAATATGCATGCTTGGTGGGACTTTTAGTCTTCCAAAGCCTTGAAATGGAAATTCCCTATATTGTCCTTAAAGCCAGAAGACCAAAAATACCAAAAAGGCTTCCAGTCTCTAATGCCATTTTTTATTCAAACACAAACTACAAGGTAACTTTTGAAATAGAGAACATTCAGCTCCGCTGTGCGAGGCAGAATTTTAATAAAGAGGCTTGAAAACAAATCTGTTCTTGTGTCATGCTGATAACCTGGGAGATCGGATCCCACCCCTGACTGGGAGGTAGAGACCCCGTCAAGCTCCTTATTGACAGGCTTATGACAGGGAAGAAGCTACTCAAACTTTGGAGGTACCTCTGGGAACCGGTGTTCTCCAGCTTTTTTGCATGACTGCAGATGCTAGGGAAGAAGGAGGGGAGTATCACAGGGAGATATAAATAAAAAGGAAACCATAAAACTGAAAAGAGTTTAAAATATGCTGGAGCAGTGGGACAGGCAAGTGCTTGGCAGGGGCCTGTGGACAGGAAAGCTAATGTCACTATGTGACTGCAATGGTGCCCAGGGGATAAGAAACATATTCCTGTGATCAGCTTTCCAAATAATATTAAATTCCTTAATATATTTCCCCACAAGGGGTGGAATAGAGGCGCGGGAGCCACAGAGCTCTCCAAGGGGAGTCCAGAGCTATTATATCCTTATACGATTAGCACATACACTTCTGCTGGGACCAGCACCGCTGCATTTAGGAAAAGCAGGAAGAACAATGAGCTGATTTAAGGCAAACCTCGGGGTCTAACTGGCAGCTGAACATGGAACGCTTTATTTTTTTAGCCTGAATCTTTTCAGGCATGACTGCTTGAAAGCAGGGGAGAGTGTCTTGTTCTTGCTGAGGATGTCTTCTGACAGGTCCCAGAGTTAACTCCTTCTTCCCATGACAAGGACCCCACCTGTGGGTCACAGCCAGCCCAGCACATTTTGCTTGGGGAGCTCACCTTGCCCAAAGGGCTCTCCAGCATGTCTCCTCGTCCTTCCTCTCTGATATTAGTGTATTGAAGATTTGGGGCAATTCAGAAGTGCCTGTATCAAAATACCCACACTACTGAAGTCAAGGGTCTCTGACACATGGACCAAGATTTCTCACATGCTCAAGCTGATCATGCCTCCATGCACGTAACCTGGTCTTGCCAAAACAACCTTTTCCTTGCAGTGAAGTGGCTCTGGACCTTGTTTTTGCCCAGCTCAGCAGTGGTCACGTTTCTCCCTGCTACGTCCTGGGAAGCTGGGGCAGGGAGGTCGTTCATCTGCTCTGGTGGGAGGGTGCCACCTAAATCAGACTAAACTGGCCAGTCCCAGACAGATGGCAGAGGGTGTTTCTGAGAAAAGGGAAAGCAAAGAAAACATAGCCATGCTGCTTTTACAGGAACTTTGATTTTATGCCCTAGGGAATCAGGACTGGCCGCCTTGGTCCCACAGTACTGCCTGTGCCCCGTGTTGAAACTTTCAGTCAAAAAATCTGGGAAGAATAACAGGTAGCCAATACCAAACAGTTACAATTCTTCCCACACATCCTCTCGGATACAAGTGAATATGGACACTAAACCGAAGCAAGCTCACTCCCTGAGAGCTCATGTAAACCAGCTCCAAACTCCCTGGGATTATAAGGAGGGAAAAAATCAAAATTATTACAAATGGGGTAAAACTAAAGAATCTTTCAAAATTCACATGAAAAGCCAAGATCTCTGGGCAGGATTTAATCAAGTCTTGTTTCTGCAAAATCAAATATATTGAGAAGAAACTCCAGATCGGCCACCTTCCTGGACAACTTCTTCCATCACACAAGGGGCCTGTTAGAGAACAAGGAGCCCAGAAGATTTATAATAATTATATTTCCTAGTTCTTAACTTACTGTGCTCAGAAAGTCAGGACGAACGTTGTGCCATGGAAGCTACTGAAGCATTTCATCTTACAAGTACCAGCATTGTTTCCCAGGATGACCTCCACTTCACTTTGTCACACTGGGTTAGAATAATTTCATTTTTATCTCTAGGAGTTTGGTTTAGTTTATCTGTGCATTTAAGGCCTGGTGGTAATATTTTTTTCCTCTTTTTTTTCCCAGGATACATGATGAAATCATACAAAATCAGTATATCAAAAAGATGATGGTACATAAAACAGCAGCCCATTCCACAAACAATAAAAATAGGTAAAATTCAATATACAGCAATTCCAAGTAATTTCAGCAGCAATTCCAAATTTATTGTCTTGTTTATTTATTCAATTGATGTCAATAAACATCACCATTCTCTTTTGCTGATGAATCCATCTCTCAAGGAATGTTACGTTTCTCTTCTCTGGAGATTTGCAGGGTCTCCAGAGGCCTGGTGGCACTCTACCAAATTCAGTACTTACCAGTGCAGGAGCTGCCACACATTTATCTCCCCATCAGATCGAGAGATGTGCTAGATCTGGATCGATACGCAAGGTACAGCACAGCACAATGTCAAGATTCTCCATGCCGACTCTGACAGATGGGCAGCAGCCTGTGCTAAAGCATTTGGTAGCATTCAGTCCAGATATCTGCAGTCATAAAATAAACCATTCAGCTCCCTTCCTTCAAATGGGAAGAGACCCCAGGGAAGGGTTGTTTTGGGCAGGTGAGTTGCTTTCTCGTGAATGGTAGGCTTGGTCGTTGCGTTGCAAAGGATGGACATGGTTGTGGCTGTTGAATTTTGAGATGTTTCTATGAACATCACCGTGGTAGGCAGGTCTCTACGCTTCTCCAGGGTCTCCCAAGCATTGTTAGGAGTTGCAGCAGACTTCAATGAGCCGGCTAAGGACCAGATACTGAGGGGCAGTGGACGGCGTTAAGGTTTACAATGAGACATGAGCAGATCCAATCTCATCCAATGAAGAGCCGATCTGAACATATTCCTTTGGTGGACACTACCCATATTCCCTGGGGCACATCCCAACGAGAGGCCCTCTGAAAAGGTTTGCACCAAGACTTGATGTAGGAAATGCTGGAAAGAGCTCAGCAGAATCCGGAGGTTTCACTGGCAGTGACTGGTCCTGAAATAAGTGTAATAGTTCCCCATCCCTTGTCTTCTTGGAAAGGTCCACTGTAATCCAAGGGGCCAGGAACCCTTGCTGCAAGACCTCACTTAATTTACCGTAGGTCCTGAAAGAGCCCATTCACAGTAGAGCTTAAAAAAAATTAAATACCTGGGGTTTTTTTGAGAGAGAAATCCAAAAAGATAAATGTTGTGCATTACAAAGAAGGCTGGGGTAAAAGGCAGCAGGACTGCTCTTGTATTCTCTGTAAATATCCAGGCTGGTAGGACGAATGCAATAAACTGCCTATTTCTCTCCCACAGTACTAAGCCTTCAGACAGTAATTGTGGATACCCCAGAGCCTGCACGTACCGCAGTTACAGCTCAGAAACACTTAAATTTGCATCCTCCTAGATAAAAACATGGCAACTCAGCAGCTGATTCAGCTATAAAGTCTTTCCCAATAAGTTATGAAAAGAGGACTGGGGACCTACATTTTTCTCATTCCTACCCTTTCCATTTTTTTTTCTTTTTAATAAAACCGTGTTTATGATGGTGGATAAAACATTTCTGTCATCCTTACTAAAAGCCTTTACTACCAATCAAAAATGAATGGTGAATGGGTAAACTGTATATCAAAGCACAGCTTGGAAACTGGGCATTTTAGCAAAGTAGCATTTATGAGAGCTGCTGATGATAGGAGATTACATTTTATATCAGAACATATTTAAATTTAGGTGGAATTAACCCTAGATCTTCACTTTAAAATCTTCCAAAGGCATCAAGGCTATTTGAGAGGTATCTGAGCAAAGAAAGTTGCCATCAGTGGAAAGGAGGTGATAGAAAAAAAATAACTGAAGGGGGGGAAATTTTAACTGAATCTTTCCTATGGAAACAAGCTACAAGAATTTTGACTGGATTAGAATTAGAAGCTGAATTTTTTCCTGTTATTTCTTGGTCTCTGGAAGATGAAATGACAGTATTTCAGGAATCACACAAGCTGCTTCTTGCTGTAACGAAAACACCTCATTTATTTAAGTATTTCTGTATGTGCCATGAGAACATCTTTCTGCATCTTGACGTTTGGACACAGCCATGAGCTGAAAATGGTGCAAAACAGTTGGTTACAGTCTACCCTGCAAAGAGTTACACAAGCTCTAAAGGGAAGGGAACTGATGGGGTTTTTTTATCACGAGGTTGCAAAATATTCCTGCAAAGCCACATGAAGTTTGAACGACTGGCTCAGACACTCTGAAACAACTGGACAATTTATGCACCTTACAATCAAGATAGGAGAAAAAGCTAATGGCTGGGTCTGAAATTCACGACCAACACTTTGCAAAACATCCTTTTCATAGAGGACTAATTCTTCAACCCTTACTCCATCCAGGTCTTGTGTACTTATGTAAGTAACTCCAATAAATCAATGCGCTCACCGTCACCCCTCATACCACTGTGTTGTAGGCCAGGTTTGCACCTGGAAATCTTCAGGGACACATCCAGAAGAGGCATCCTCCTCATTCTGGGGTGTCAGAGCCAGTTCATGAGTCACTGGGTCTGAAATGACTTGTGGCTCATTGATTTTCCTGATCACTCACAAATCATCTCTCCTTCCTTCAGGTCAATAATCCTTTTAAGCTCTGATTGCTGTTTAGGGAGCACTTGGAGGCAAAGTTCATTTCCCATCACCAGCCCTGGCATTTCATGAAAATTTCTGCTTTCACTGGAAAAGTGCAGAGATCTGGGCGAGACCCTGGCAGGTTGTGTTCAGCTCAGAGGAACCAGAAGATTAACCTCATCCCCCTTTAATGATTCTGGGATTGTGCGTCTGGTAATTAAGCCCTGTGCTTGCTTCTGCCTCTGCAGACGTATCGCCGCCATTGGCACTGGCGTGCGAGCAGCAGCTTCTCTGTGCATCCCTTTGATGTGTTTTAGCTGCAGCAGGAAAGCCGGTGTGTGAGTCAGAGGGGCCATCTCCACCCTCCTTCGTTACACCACAGCCCTTATCAATAATTCATTCCCCTACTCCCATCCGAGGCACAGGCGAGTCTATTTGTAACTCAATAGTGCCCCAGTCAATAAGCACCTGTGGTTATGTATTACTCTCCTTGCAAGGATGTACAAGCCTGTAACTACAGAAGTGAAACCTCGGAAGGAGACAAAACACAGACTCAGCTGAAAAATTGCCTCCTCTCAAAGCAGCACGATGCACCGCATGTGCCACGAGTGGGTGCAGGTGAAAACTTCATCTGCTGCTCTGACTTTGGACCGTCCAGCCAGAAATGTGCATCCTCAAGTGAAGGGACAGAAAGGACCATCCTCTCCGAGGCCTCGTGTATCACAGCCCTTCACTTTCAGTGAAACCCAAAGGCTTTCAGTAGGCTAAATATTTTGCTTCTCAGATATTACTCTGTATATCATCAGTGAAGAGCAGGGGGGTGCAAATCCCCAGTGCTACCCCTGCACCATCAGGGAGATGATTAGACGCAGAGAAAGTGAAACCCACCGTCAGACAAATTCCAGTGACACTGATTTCAGCTTCTCATATAAATAAGGGTTGAAAGATCAAGCACCTGCTGAAGTTTAAGTTTTGCATCTTGAACATGAGCAATTTAAATAATGCTAAGAAGAGAGTAGAGGGCTAGATAAAGATAATTAAGTGCTACTGTTGTGATCCATTTGACATGCAGAGAACAAGAAACCAGAGTTACTTTTTAATAAAAATAGAACTCCTTCTGGATTTGGTCTTGCTACCTCCAAAACCTTAAGACAAATACTGTTGGCACAAATTAAGCTACAAAGTCTTTCATTAAGCACCACCCATGGGAATGTAAAGATGTTCTTGGAGAGTTGAAGAAAGAAGCTTTGCTCTATGAATGCAATAGAAACAGTAATGAAAATATGGAGAAGTATACCCAAGATATATAATCCATAAAGCAACAAAGACACTCTCAGCAGGTCCGAAAAGCAATCACAGACAAAGCATCACAAAACAAACCTGGCGTTACAACTTTATGATGTAAAGACAGTGATTGTCTTCATTAAGTGAAATATATCTGCACGTAAGGAAGGAACAAAACATTGTAAACAACGAGATCCACTGCAGCAGCAGCAGATATGAAGATTTTTGTAAAAAAATTCAAGCTTAACTCCACACACTGTCTAGACAACTGCTCCAACCATTAGAAAGCATTGCTGCAGAGTTCAGTTAGCCACCACAGCTTTCAGGAAATTTCCCCAAATATCTGAAATATGCAAAAGGAAATAACCAGCCATAAGACATCCGCAAAGTGGGGAAAAAAATGTAGTGACTAGAGAATGAGATTGTGTGCCTGGCTGTAAGTCAGTGATTCACGCCCGGTCTCCGTAGTGAGAATAATATCCATAGAAATGCCATACAACTGGTGGCCACTTGCAGCATGGAACATCCGCATCCATCCTACCTGATGCCTCATTAGGACACAACGCTGTGGCTCATGCTATCCAGATTTTCCTCGGGAAATTCTCAAGGCTAGGCAGAAAAGCAAGAAAGTTTTTTTCATTCTTCTGTCAGAGGAGAAGAAGGAAAAAGTGAGTTTCACTGCACGCATTTTTGAAAATAGACGGAGTGGCACTTTTGAAAAGTGCCCTGTCTAATGAACCCAAGTGCGCGGAAGAGGAATGCTACTGTTTCATCAAAAAACTAGAATTGAGTGTCTTTTGGTTTCCCTGCTGGTGATGAGGCTTGCTCCATTGCAGGACAGTTCCCAGATAATGAAAGCTAGTTTTCCTATTACAGATTACACTGAAACCTCTAATTTCAGTGTGGCTCCAAGGGAAGTCATTGGTGTTGCTATCAGTATTAGACTCCGCAGCCATTATAAGCCCAGTGTAGTATTTCTGACAAAGCACATTATGGAGAACGGAGATGCAGCCTAAACAGAACTGAGGTTGACAGAGCAATTTTCACTCCTTTTCTTGTAATGCTCCTTTCTAATTATAGTCCCTGCTGTGTGTGTTTTTCTTCTTGATACTCAGAACTAGGAGGAGCTCCAGGAGAGGAACTGGGGTCTTTTCTTTTTACTGTCTGGAATATTTTGTTTCTTAAGATTAAAATCAGCCTGGTCGTCTCTGACCTGTGCTGCAGCCAGGAGTGCTGGCATCTTAAAGGCTTTCAAAGCTTTGTCTTAGGGCACGTTTAACACAATGAAGACAGTTGCTCTACCTGTAGGTTTCTCCTGCTTGTGCCTTGAGGTACCGTAACTAGACAGAGACTGTCCCAAAGGGTCTGGTCTCCCCTGTTCTTTAAAGAGGGAAAGTTAATGAAACTTTTAATTTTAGCTAGGGGTTTTTTTAATAGTTATGGGACTGTTTTAAGATATATTCAAGAGAGTTGCAGCACATAAGGCCAGAGAGCTTACTACTTAACACTGAAAACAGATAACTTGGGTGGACCAAGAAGCAAAGCTCGTCAACAGGCACTCCTGACCTAAGGAACTGGCCAGAACAGTCTCAGCAGGGCCCAGGACTGGGACCAGTTATGGCTGTGGATTAAAGTGCTTTCCAATAATGCTCAACCCTTCCCCCTCCTCTCCTACTCCCCTCCAAGAAGGCCACAAAACATAAGCAAAAGTGCTTGCAAATAGCACAGTTCCACATCAGCTGAACCCACATA
Source organism: Gymnogyps californianus (assembly GCF_018139145.2). Classification (NCBI taxonomy): domain Eukaryota; kingdom Metazoa; phylum Chordata; class Aves; order Accipitriformes; family Cathartidae; genus Gymnogyps; species Gymnogyps californianus. The sequence continues at coordinate 951,918 of NC_059486.1, forward strand.
CAGCACTGAAGGCTAATGTTTCCTAAGGGCTTGTTATTTTACGATGCATCATAAGCATTTGTACGTATTTGATCTCTTCCTCATTTAAAAGACTATCAGGAAGACTTAGCAGCAATTACAGTGAAGACAGAAATAGGAGGGCTGCTAATACTCAAATATCATCTGTCTGAATAGTTTCGGTGTGCAGTAGGATGTATTTTCTGGATGCAAATCTGTGGTGCGTGATCCCATCGCAGCATAGAAGGAATCATTGGAAAGCACAAACATAGCCCAAGGTGTACCAATTCTGGGCCAAATTCAGCTCTTGGCACAGATAACACAGGACAGAGCTCTTTATACTAGACCCTCACCCACAGCAGAGGCTGTGACCCGCAGTGCCTCCCTGCTCTGTCTGCCATTGCTACCCGGAGGGTGGAAAGAACAGAGTTGTCCAGAGACAGCCTTAACCTTTGCTTCGTTTTAAAAACTCCCTGCAGATGAAGACAACAGAGAGCAGTGTGGAGAGCAGAGGGGAAGGCTGAGCAGGGGAAATATTTCAGAGAAGGGCCTCAGATGTGGAAGCCCAAGAAAGTCGAGATCCTCAGGGGGAGTGGAAAGGGGTTGTCAAGATTGTGGTCACTTTTGAGACCCAGCAATCACATGGTACCATTGGTCTGGTGGCATAGGGCCAACATGGTATTTATGGCTCCTATCGACAGCTCCTTTTGCAGTCTGTCCGCAGCCATCCCTGGATCCATGCTTTCTCTCATAGTTTCTTCAGAGTGGCTAATTTTAAGAAGCATCAATGAGTCCCCAAGGAGGGTTCCTGAGTCTAATCTATTCGTGATGTAAATACAGCATGGTAGTGCTGGAAGAGGACTCAGGAGTCATTAGGTTATGGTGTGGAGGAAGGGCCAGCTTTATAAATACATTGCAGACTGTCCCCAGCTCCTGGGAATGGAAATTCCTATTTTCTAGGTAGAAAGGGAACCCGTAGGTGGGAAACAGTGATCTCTGGCAGTGCAACAAAGACTGTCTGTGGGAAGCATCTTTTCTTACAATAAAGGGTGTGGGGAAGCTCAGTCTAGAGGAGCTGAAGGCCAAGCAGCATGGGGTGGGATAAGGATGGATGTGACCCATGTAGCTCTGGAGATGAGAGACCTGTTTCTCCTGTAGGTGATCAAGGGGAGATTGACACTGGGGTCTAGGAGGTCTGAGCTCTGACCAACGCTTCTCTGCAGGCAGGCTGTCTAAGCTGAGCCTTGCATTTGCCTGCCTAGCACCAGAGCTACCATCTCTTAGAATAGAATCATAGAAACATTTAGGTTGGAAATGACCTTTAAGATCATCGAGTCCAACCGTTAACCTGTGGTATTTAGTGGTGTGCCAAGTCCACCACTAAACCATGTCCCTAAGTGCCACATCTACACGTCTTTTCAATACCTCCAGGTTTGGTGACTCAACCACTTCCCTGGGAAGTCTGTTCAAATGCTTGACAACCCTTTCGGTGAATAAATTTTTCCTAATATCCAATCTAAACCTCCCCTGGCGCAACTGAGGCCATTTCCTCTTGTCCTACTGCTTGTCACTTGGGAGAAGAGACCAACACGCACCTCGCTACAACCTTCTTTCAGAGGCAGGAGAATAAGGTCTCCCTGAGACTCCTTTTCTCCAGGCTAAACAACCCCAGTGCCCTCAGCTGCTCCTCACAGGACTTGTTCTCCAGACCCTTCACCAGCTTCGTTGCCTTCTTTGGACACGCTCCAGCACCTCAATGTCTTTCTTGTAGGGAGGGGCCCAAAACTGAACACAGTATTCGAGGTGCAGCCTCACCAGTGCCAAGCACAGGGGGACGATCACTGCCCTAGTCCTGCTGGCCACACCATTTCTGATACAAGCCAGGATGCTATTGGCCTTCTTGGCCACCTGGGCACACTGCCGGCTCATATTCAGCCGGCTGTCGACCAACACCCCCAGGTCCTTTCCGCCAGGCAGCTTTCCAGCCACTCTTCCCCAAGCCTGTAACGTTGCATGGGGTTGTTGTGACCCAAGTGCAGGACCCAGCACTCAGCCTTGTTGAACCACATACAGTTGGCCTCAGCCCATCGATCCAGCCTGTCCAGATCCCTCTGTAGAGCCTTCCTTCCCTCAAACAGATCAACACTCCCGCCCAACTTGGTGTCATCTGCAAACTTACTGAGGGTGCACTTGATTCCCTCATCCAGATCATTGATAAAGATATTAAACAGAACTGGCCCCAATACTGAGCCCTGGGGAACACCACTTGTGACCGGCTGCCAACTGGATTTAACTCCATTCACCACAACTCTTTGGGCTTTGTCATCCAGCCAGTTTTTTACCCAGCAAACAGCACACCTGTCCAAGCCATGAGCAGCCAGTTTCTCCAGGAGAATGCTGTGGGAAACAGTGTCAAAGGCTTTACTAAAGTCTAGGTAGACAACATTCACAGCCTTTCCCTCATCCACTAAGTGGGTCACCTTGTTACAGGAGGAGATCAGGTTAGTCAAGCAGGACCTGCCTTTCATAAACCCATGCTGACTGGGCCTGATCACCTGGTTGTCCTGTACATGCCATGTGATGGCACTCGGGATGATCTGCTCCATAACCTTCCCCAGCACCAAGGTCAGGCTGACAGGTCTGTAGTTGCCCAGATCCTCCTTCCAGCCCTTCTTGTAGATGGGTGTCACCTCCAGTCAACCAGGACCTCCCCGGTTAGCCAGGACTGCTGATAAATGATGGAAAGTGCCTTGGTGAGCACTTCCGCCAGCTCCCTTAGCACCCTGGGTGGATTCCATCCAGCCCCATAGATTTGTGTGTGTCTAAGTGGAGTAGCAGGTCACTAACCATTTCCCTTTAGATTATGGGGGTTTCATTCTGCTCCCTGTCCCTGTCTTCCAGCTCAGGGGGCTGGGTACCTGGAGAACAACTGATCTTACTATTAAAGACTGAGGCAAATAAGCATTAAGTCTTTAATGGCTAAATAAAGTCTCAGCCTTTTCCTCATCCTTTGTCACTATGTTTCCCCCCGCATCCAATAAAGGATGGAGATTCTCCTTAGCCCTCCTTTTGTTGCTAATCTATTTATAGAAACATTTTTTATTGTCTTTTATGGCAGTAGCCAGATTAAGTTCTAGTTGGGCTTTGGCCCTTCTAATTTTCTCCCTGCATGTCGTGGTTTAACCCCAGTCAGCAACTCAGCACCACGCAGCCGCTTCCCCCTCCCCCTCCCAGTGGGGTGAGGAGGAGGAAAGGAAAGAAAAAAAAGTAAAACTCATGGGTTGAGATAAGAACAGTTTAATAACTAAAGTAAAATATAATACTAACAATAGTAATAATGAAATATAATAATAATAGTAATGAAAAGGAATATAACAAAAAAAAAGGAAGGGGGGGGAAAGAAAAAAAAACAGTGATGCACAATGCAATTGCTCACCACCCACTGACCGATGCCCAGTTAGTTCCCAAGCCGCGATCTGCGCCTCCCGGCCAACTCCCCCCGTTTATAAACAGGGCATGACGTTCCATGGTATGGAATACCCCTTTGGCTAGTTGGGGTCAGCTGCCCCGGCTGTGCTCCCTCCCAGCTTCTTGCACACCTGCTTGCTGGCAGAGCATGGGAAACTGAAAAGTCCTTGGCTTAAGATAAGCGCTACTTAGCAACAACTAAAACCTCAGAGTGTTATCAACATCATTCTCACACTAAATCCAAAACACAGCACTGTACCAGCTACTAAAAAGAAAGTTAACTCTGTCCCAGCCGAAACCAGGACACTGCATAACCTCATGACATCCTTGTAGTCCTCCTGAGTTGTCTGCCCCTTCTTCCAAAGGTCATAAACTCTCCTTTTTGTCCTAAGTTCCAGCCAAAGCTCTCTGTTCAGCCAGGCCAGTCTTCTTCCCCGCTGGCTCGTCTTTCGGCACATGGGGACAGCATGCTCCTGCACTTTCAAGAAGAATCTTGAAGAATGTCCAGCCTTCCTGGACTCCTTTGCCCTTCAGGACTGCCTCCCAAGGGACTCTGTCAACCAGGCTCCTAAACAGGCCAAAGTCTGCCCTCCAGCAGTCCAAGGTGGCAGTTCTGCTGACCCCCCTCCTTACTTCTCCGAAAATCAAAAACTCTATCATTTCGTGATCACTATGCCCAAGACGGCCTCCAACCATCCCATCACCCACAAGTCCTTCTCTGTTCGCAAACAACAGGTCCAGCAGGGTGCCTTCCCTAGTTGGCTCACTCATCAGCTGTGTCAGGAAGATCTCTTCCACACACTCCAGGAACCTCTGAGACTGTTTCCTCTTTGCTGTATTGTATTTCCAGCAGATATCTGGTAAGTTGAAGTCCCCCATGAGAACAAGGGCTAGCGATCATGAGACTTCTGCCAGCTGCTTATAGAATATTTCATCTATCTCTTCATCCTGGTTGGGTGCTCTATACCAGACTCCCACCATGATATCTGCCTTGTTGACCTTCCCCCTGATTCTTACCTATAAACACTCAAACCTATGTCACCATCATTAAGCCCTGGACAATCAAAACACTCCCTAACATACAGGGCTACCCCACCACCTCTCCTTCCTTGCCTAACCCTTCTGAAGAGTTTATAGCCATCCATTGCAGCACATCAGTTGTGCAAGTCATCCCATGTTTCTGTGATGGCAACTATGTTATCGTTTTTCCACTGCACAATGGCTTCCAGCTCCTCCTGTTTGTTGCCCATGCTGTGTGCATTGGTGTAGATGCACTTCAGCTGGGCTATTGATCCCGCCACCTTTTTGGGGAGAGAAGCCCCAAGTCCTATGTGATCATTCTCAGGCACTTCCATGGTTTCTAACACATCAATAACCCTTGTGTCTTTGCTGCCGCATGGATCTCCATCCCCGGCCTCCACTGAGACGGCAGACCAAAGGACCTCGCTAGCACACCGTCCCTCAAACATTGACGTGCTGCCCCCAGGCTTATCTTTTGAGCTGTGACACACAACAAATGCCTGTAAAAAAACGTATCACTTGGGAATCACTCTGTCCCACACTGGGGTCCTCTGAGCTGGGCACCGGGCAGGGGAGGAGAGCAAGCTCCTACTTTTGATACATGGGAGGAGACCTGGTGCAGACTGTTAGAGCAGCAAGGACTCCTAGGTGAGTCAGCCCAAGGGATGGTCTAGGTGCTGGGACCAGGGAGCTGTTATCAGTGAAACGGGACTGGCAACAGCCTGAGAGCCACCTGGAGCCATTCAGATCAGACCCAGTGTGCAGTTTCAGGTAGGCTTCCTGGGAGTATTTACTAAACAATTAACTGACCCTGCTGGGAACGTTCTTGTTGATGCTTCCCTGCTACTCGTTCTGCTTCTAGAGAAGCTAGTCTGTCCCCCGGGCTGCCCATGGCCCTCTGAACCTGCCCCCCACACCCAGCAGCACTCACAGCTCATCTGCATCACGGTGCACACCACCAAGTAGAGGAAACCAAAAATTAGCAGCCTTAATTTTCATCTTCAGCATTCCGCATGATGCACAGGCTTCTCTGGATCCACCTGCCCTCACTTGCCTGATAAATATCAAAAAACATTTCATCCAAGAAATATGAAATTATAACTCTGTTTCCATTTTGCAGGGTTCAAAACAGATCTCATTGCTGTGCTCATCACATCTGCCACCTTATTTTTACATCAATCTTTTGATGATCATTGCACAAAATTGTGAAAAATCCTATTTTCTGCTTGAAAGTAAGATGTGTATAGGCAAAAATTGTTGTTTTGTTACAAGACAGCAAGCTGGAATAAAAAAGACTGATAAAATTCTAAAAATATACAATTTGGATAGTGTTTAAAATTCCCTCAAAAATACTTTTTCAGAAAAAGATTTTTAACAGAAAGCTTTTCTTCGCAACACTTCAGTAGTCTCTGCTAGCAAAGAAAGAAAAATTTGGGGTTTGGCCGCTGCCTCTTTTTGCAGTCTTGGACAAGATATTCCAAGACTTGAAGTCCAACTGAGTTCCTCAGTCACTGCCTCAGTACAGGGGAGAAAAGGACGTGACACACCAGCTAAGAAAGCCAGAGCACTGCTTTTTGAGGTGCTGAAGAAGTTCATATTTAGAGGCTGACATTCACACCAGGATCAAACAACTGATTTGGCATCAGCATCCAGTGCTTGGTAAGGAGGGAATGCCTAATAATATTTCTCCAACAGAGAAGCACAGAGGGATGAACTCGGGATCTCTTGTTTGACCAGCAGCTGCTGCTGGCACCAAGCAAGCTGGCTTTGAAACCTGTTTGTTCATCCTCTGCTGAAAGCAGATGTCTCTGCAATTAACAGAGATTTAAACAATCAAAAGGAAAATGAGAATGGAAACAGGACATCCAACACTGTGGTTCAGAGGGATGTGCAGAGTTGAGCTACATGGATGGTCCTTTTGCCCTGTTGGATGAACAGGAAAGGAATGATTTTCTGAGCTGGACTCCAAGGCTGGCTGCCTTGATCAGCTCATTCCTCCTCTGGCAGGCAGCAGCAGCACTTCCGTGCGTGCTTCTCTCTTTTCATGGTGCTTTTTTAGGTCTTTTTCCCCAACTCCACAGAAGCAGGTTGGTAATCTTATGAAAAATGCAGCAAGACTTCTGTCTCTAGTGCTGTAGCAGGACACCTTGCTGAATGGCCTGCTTTTTACTTTTCATAAAATCACAGAATAATTCCTGTTGGAAAGGACCTCTGCAGGTTGCCAGGTCCGACCCTCCACTCAGGGCAGGGTCATCTTCAAAGTTACATGAGGTTGCTCAGGGTCAGTTGCCCTGTATGTGTCATGTTGTAATATCTCCAGGGATGGAGATTTCCACAGCTCCTCTGGGCCCTGCTCCAGTGTTTAACCACCTCCGTCCTCCATTTCACTTCATTTTGCATTAGATGCAGGGTCTCTCATTGCACAGCCATTTCAGGAACTCTTTGGAGAAGATGGCAGATTTAAGAGGGACAGGTCAGCACTGTGCTTAATTCAATCTGTGTATCAACTGCAGAAAGATGCAGTGTTATTGTAATGTCCATCTGTCAAGGCCTGACCAATCCAGAGTGCTATAACTCTTTATCTTGCTGAACCACATGCTTTTGGAGAGCTCTCTTCATCCAAAATGAATTGCAGCTTCCACTCTGGGTCTTCTTGGTGACAGCAAATGTTATGTCTGCAAGACAGGTATTTTCTGGGGTGCAGAGCAGATACTCTAACACAAGCACTTGGAGCTCAGAAAATTGTAAAAAAACCCACTTCCATCACTCGGGAAGTTCTGTTGCTACCAAACTCTGCTAGGCAGTTTTCTGGGTTACAGAGGCTTCTGAGGTTATAGAAACTTCATCATATATCTGCTTCTTTAGGCATCTACATCCCTTTGAAATTCTTCAACAGATGGAGGACGAAGCCCTGAAACAGTTGGCCCTGAGACAGCTAATTTCACAAGGTTCATGTGGAAATTTGCAAGTCTTGTTATTTGTAATAAAAAGCCCTGGGATATTTGAGCTCTCGGTCAACCCCTCCCTTGACTTTTTCTGAGGAAATTGCCAGAAAAAGACCTAATGATATTATTTCATGCATCATTCTGATGCATGTTCAGTGTTGAACATAATGGCTAGAAGTCCCCTTGCTCAAGGGCAAATTTATTTCCTGGCTAACATCTGGCTACAGACTAATCTTTCCTGCAATTTGCCAGTTGCTGGCATGAGTGAAAAAGAGAATTATTGAGCTCTTTACCTGCTTGTATCCAATTAGGCAAAGAAAAGTTGCTGAAGGTAAAAATGATGCATTAATGAAAGACGCAAATGCCTTCCTCTCTGCCGGCTCCTTCTTGCCAGAACTTAGCGTGCATGTTGGCACTCAGATGAGTGGTAGATAACCACTGAGATGACCTAAGATCAGCCACTGCAGAACCTTATTTCCCTAAGCAAACGCTTGAAGAAAAAGTACAAAAAGCAGAACAAGTAGGGATCATAGTCATCCGTGATACCCTCCCTGCTTCTGGCAATCAGCATCTGGGGATTTTCTGAACCAGAAGCTGCATTAGACATCAAAGTCTCCTCCTACAAGAAAATAGGAGACATAAAGTGATTCTATGGATCTATTGAAAAGAAAGAAACCTCTTACCTCCACGTTATGCACAACACAAAGACAAGATCATGGGACAAGTGCGTATTGACCCATATAACTGAGCAGAGATAAAACCAGTATGGCAACCCGAGAAATTGTGCTGTCTCGGTAAGACTGCATTATGATCTTGCAGAGCATAAAACTGATTTCCTTCCCAAACAGAAACAGACAGGATCATCTCTGTCACTCACAGCCAGGCAGAGCCATTTCCACCCGCTCCACTCTGGCTCACTCAGACCCACGGATCCGTTATCCATGCCCACCCGTGGACAGGCAGGTCCTGGGTCACTGGGCACAGCCATGGAGCACCTTGAAAGATAAGGAACAAGTCCTCAGACTTGTAAGTCCTGTGTGCATTACCTTTATGCCCCTTTTCAGTGTCCAGCTGTCCACAGCTTCATCAGCAATTTTTACTCTCAAGGAAAGACCCTAGGAAAGAAAGAGGCTGAGGCTCGAGGAGCAAACACAGCTGGTGCTCAGTAATGCAGGTATATTGCTACAGTGTGCGTGTTTTATAACTTCCTTCTGAGCCTTGCTCCCCATAATCAGATTATGAAACCTTAGAATCAAGTTAATGCAAACAAACAGATCATGCGGAGAGCAATAAAAATAAAATATCATAATAAAAAACCTAAATAGAGAACATATTCGGTAAACAGAATGCTGTAAACAAACTAATGTGTCTCTCTGCGACAATATTCGGCGAGATATGGAAGAGCCCCAAGAGATGGCATGAAAACACAGCTGTTCTCTCATTGCGTTAGGTGAAGAGTGAGAGGAGGGACGCGACTGCAGCACAGCTCCTACAGCTCCAGGGTCATGGCAGGGACAGCTCTGCCCGTGCTCGTGGAGTGGGAAGGTGGTTCCTCCTGGTGCCTGTGCTACAGGTGATGTGCTGACTCCCCTTCCAGGTGAGACCTATGGCAAAATGATCAGCTGAACAAAACAGAGGCCATCAGCCTCCCTGCTGGCCATGGCTTCTCTGCAGCCAGAGCATGGTGTGTGCTCAGCAGGAACAGGAGAGAAACTGCCGTTTCATCTCTTACAGCATTTCTGAAGTTTCTCTTCTCCGTGGATGGAGATGCGTGGTTGAGCCTCACAGCTCAGTTTAGGTACCAAGCTTTGTCTCTGCAGCTCTGGGGACAGCACTGAGTCATCACCCTGGGCCAGGACATGATCAGAGCTAGTAGGCAGCATCTCATGGAAAAATTGTGGGGTTTAAAATGAATAAAAGCAGAGTCATCTTTATTGTCATCACTGCCTGCATAATAGCCTGCCAAAGAGTAGCATCTCTTCCCACCAGTCATGCTCCAGCCCCTAAAGGTTGCCTCTCTTCCTTTGTTCTCATTTTAAGGAGATCCCATGCCACCAAAAAGCTCAGACAAGGCATGGTGTTCCGATAAACACCAGCTGGAGAAAGGCCTGAGGTCACAGACTGTTTGGGGCAATACATTTACCTGCAAATCTGCTAATTTGCAAAGATCCACAAAGATCCACAAAGATTCCAGGCAGTTTCCTATTTCACTGATCATTATCTTTCTTACACTCTGGCCCTCCCAAGTCCTGGTCTTTTTTGTCTCCTTCTCCAGTAAAAATGCTATCTCTACCAGTGGTGAGTAGCAACCGTATTATTTTAGAAACACAAGTCTTCTTCCTAAAGATGATTGCTTGGTCTGGGTCTCCTGGATGCTCTTCTGCTCTTGAAAGGGGGACTCTGTCTCTGAGTCTCTGGAAGCCCATCTTGTTCTTCCAGACAAGTGCTGTGCCTAGATTGTCCCCATTTGGATCAACAGAGATCAGACCAATTGGGGTTTGATTGTTTGATTGTAAATTCAGGTTTAATGCTTCCCAACATATTGTTTACTCGATGAATTTGCCCCTCTAGCTCTTCTCCAATCATCTCTCTAAGAGTACCATGAGTTTTACAAATGTGTTCATGATTCAGAATTGTTTGATAATTCAGTTTTGTTTCACAACATTCAGCCTTAAGGACGCATGCTAATTTTCCAGCCTGAATATTAGTCTAATCGCTCACTGAAAGTTCATTCATTATCTGTCTGTGTTATAAAATGCTGCCACTTTTCACCATATTTCTGTTGGTAGGGCAGCCCTCCAAGTCACCACTACTGTGTCATCTCCAGATCTCCGTCCAGCCCTGACTGCTGTGAAGAATTCATGGTCGCAAATGTGATATAAATGCTTGTGTTGGGGTCATCAAGCTGGAAATTAAACCATGGGACATGCTTTGCACACACAGCTTTACTGTTTACTAGAGAGTCCAGGCAGAGCAGTCTCTCCTGGGTCAGTCTCCTGCCACTAGTGAAGCACATGCGGTCCGTGTTGCCCTAACACACTGATTGCTGACCATTTTGACTTTCCATGAAGCACCAGTCTAGGGAAAACCAAGCATAAAGGGAGCAGAAGAGGTCCCTCAGCCATCTGTCCTGGTTTCGGCTAGGACAGAGTTAATTTTCTTCCTAGTAGCTGGTATAGTGCTGTGTTTTGGATTTAGTAGGAAAATAATGTTGATAACACACTGATGTTTTTAGTTGTTGCTAAGTAGTGTTTATACTAAGTCAAGGATTTTGCAGCTTCTCATGCCCAGCCAGCGAGAAGGCTGGAGGGGCACAAGAAGCTGGGAGGGGACACAGCCAGGACAGCTGACCCAAACTGGCCAAAGAGCTATTCCATACCATATGACATCATGCCCAGTATATAAACTGGGGGAGCTGGCTGGGAGGGGGGATTGCGGCTCGGGAACTGACTGGGCATCGGTCAACGAGTGGTGAGCAATTGCATTGTGCACCACTTGCTTTGTATAGTTTAATTCTTTTAGTATTACTATTGTCATATTATTATTATCATTATCATTGTTTTTCATTCCTTTCTGTCCTATTAAACTGTCTTTATCTCAACTCACGAGGGGTTTTTTTGGTTTTTTTTTTTTTGTTTGGGTTTTTTTTTCCTGATTCTCTCCCCCATCCCAGGGGTGGGGGGGCAGTGAGCGAGCGGCTGCATGGTGCTTAGCTGCTGGCTGGGGTTAAACCACGACACCATCCTGCTGCCCCAAGGCTGGGTGAGTTCTGCTTAAGTGATTTCTGACTGATGGTTGTCCAAGCTGTACCTTAAAAACATCAATGGCAGAAATATCATCTCCCCAGCCAAGTTATTAAAGTCTTGTTAGGGTATGGAAAGCTTTTTCTAACAATGAAATTGTTCCTTCCTTCACAGATATATGAATTACAGTTTGTTTCCTAACATTACGGTATTCGAAGACCATCATAAAGTCCAGCCTCAAGCTTCTTTTTAGGACTAGATGGCCCCATCTCTTCAGTGTTCCATCACAGGTTGTGTTCCCTAGACCTTTGATCATTCTCGATGGTTTCCTTTGGATTTGCTCTGGCTGATTCATATCTCCCCAATACGATGCTGAGTGCCTAGACTAAGAACCAACAGGACCTGATTCAAAACTCACTGGAGTAGTACGTCTTTCTGGTGATACTGAATCAGGCGTTGTTTGCAGATTTGTATGAATGTCTAATTATTTCTTTTAATTTTTTTTTCCCCTGTGTGAATCTGTATTTTTTATATGGAACAAGGGATTTCTGTAATCACTGGTCTCCTACGTGCCCATGCAGGGGATCTTCTGTAGATAAGAGGATGAAATGCTGCTAAACATTCTGGGAAGTTCTGTTCTGCACAGGGGCAAAGAAGAGCAAAATTTGTAAAGTATACAAACAGCATTTCCCCAAAAGGAGGTGAGGTGGAGGCAGGTAACTAGAAACTTCAACTATTTTGACTCTGCAAGAAGGATGGAAGAAGCTGAGACCTGGAAGATGGTACTGACTCACTGTCATGCCAGGGAGCCTCCCGCATCGCCCACTGCTCATAACCAGTTAAGCCTTGACATTTAGGGCAGAGGAAACTATCCGCTTCTAGGGCTTTTGACTGGCACTTTCAAAGACGGTATTTTTACAGATGAGCCTTTACCAAACCTGTGATTGTGTGCCAGTTCATTTGAAGCCTCTCTACAAGCTGAGTTTCTGCTCTAAAAATGTTCACTTTTCCTAGCCTGCTATTACTGTTCGTGCTCTTAAACTTGTCTTGAAAAGCAGTTTACCACCCCTCGGAAGGGCTTTGCGTGCCTTAGCAGTCAGTGCAAACACAATTTGCACGTGAGCTGGGTTCTAGGTTGGCATAACCAGGCACCTGAAGGATGCCAGGGAAATTTGTATTCCTGGGCCTGACATACAGGGGGTCTGTGGATCCATCTGAGGGCTGCCTGCACTGCAGTTCCTGCTCCTGTTACACTAAGAAAACTTAGGAAAATTCTAGTTGGAAGCTTCATTTTAGAGTCAACTGATTATCTGTAAATTCCAGCATGATCAGGAAAAAGGGGGAAGGTAAACCAGTGATCCTGATAGCAGCAGGTCTTGGGTGCAGAAAGAAGCAAGTCTGCAATAACAAACAGAGCAGAGAAGGCTGGAGGGAAGGCACTCAGCACCTAGGGCTGTGCTGCTCCCACTGTGCCTAACTACTTTCCAAAAAAATACTGCAAAAAGTGTGTGTTCATGTGTCAGAGCTTTTCCTGAGGGGCCCTCAAACGTGGGTCAGGTTGATGATGTGGGCTCAGCTCTGTGAAGATCTTTGGGGCTGCGCACAAGGCACTGGCAGGAGACTCAGCCCTATCCTGAACTTTGAATTAAGAAATTCCAACTATGCAGCAGGGGCTTGGGGCTTTGTGGAAGATGCAACCTGAAGACAGCTTGGATCGTGCACAGCAAGATCCTGCCATACGTGCAGGACATATCTGTTTTCTGGAACGACTGGGGAGCTTCAGCAATGAGTTGTGTGCTAAAGATCATTTCTAATTATTCAAAGCTTAACATGACCATGTAAAACACATGTCCTGCAGGCCAATAAAGATGCAGAAAAGAGGCTGGTAGAAATGTTTTCCTGGGGCTTTGTTACTGGAGTGCTCCACTCAGTTGTCCTCGCAGCACTCGCCGCGAGTCAAGGACTGCACGCACCTGGAAGAAATCAATACGAAACCCGAGTGAGTGCTGCTCAGAGCAGACCCACGAGTGCCAAGTGGATCGATGAAGGGAGCTCTTCACTCCAGGTGTCTGTTTGCTGTCGGGGGGTAGGAACCATGGCGTGAGTGGAGGCAGGGAGGACAGGCAGGATGATGGGCAGCAGGGAACAAGGGCGGCTTTGCTGGAGATGTGCAGCAGGGCTGCGGTGCCAGGTTTTGCTGTGGCTGGATGCTTATCATTAAGAGGAGCCAGAAAAATAGAAAATCAACATTTTTTAGACAAAACATGTGTGTTGGGTTTGTGTAGTGGGGGAGGGGCTACAGGGGTGGCTCCTGTCAGAAGCTGCTAGAAGATTCCCCGGCTCCAAACTCGGACCCACCGCTGGCCAAGGCCGAGCCCATCAGCGACAGTGGTAGCGCCTCTGTGATAGCGTATTTAAGAAGAGGAAAAAGAGTCCTGAGGGAGAGAGTAAGATGGAGGAGGAAGAAGAAGAAGAGGAAGAAGAAGAAGAAGAGCTACAGTAAGAAAAGAGGAGGGGAGGTAGAAGAAGATAGGAGAAGAAGAAGAGGAGCTCCAGTGAGGAGAGGAGTGGGATGTGAGAGAACTAGCCATGCAGACCCCAAGGTCAGTGAGGAAGGAGATGGAGGACGCATGGGGGAGCAGAGATTCCCCTGCAGCCCGTGGTGAGAGGGCAGGCTGTCCCCCTGCAGCCCGTGGAGGTGAACGGCGGAGCAGAGATTCCCCTGCAGCCCCTGGAGGACCCCACGCCGGAGCAGGTGGCTGGGCCCGGACAAGGCCGTGACTCTGTGGGAGAGCCCATGCTGGAGCAGTTCATGGAGGACTGCAGCCTGTGGAAAGGACTTGAGTTGAAGAAGCTCATGGAGGGCTGACCCCCGTGGGAGGGACCCCACGCTGGAGCAGGGGAAGAGTGTGAGGAGCCCTCCCCCTGAGGAGGAAGGAGCGGCAGAAACAGCGTGTGATGAACTGACCGCAACCCATGTTCCCCATCCCCCTGCGCTGCTGGGAGGAGGAGGTAGAGGAATCGGGAGCAAAGCTGAGCCCGGGAAGAAGGGAGGGGTGGAGGGAAGGTGTGTTTTTAAGATATGGTTCTATTTCTCATCATCCTACTCTGATTTGATTGGTAACAAATTAAATTGATTTCTTTCTTCCCCAAGTCGAGTCTGTTTTGCCTGTGACCATAACTGGTGAAGGATGCATCCCTGTCCTTGTCTCGACCCACGAGCCTTTTGTTATATTTTCTCCTCCCCATTCCACCGGGAGGGAGGACTGAGCAAGCGGCTGCGTGGTGCTTTGTGGCTGGCTGGGCCTAAACCATGACAACATGTTGGGATTTCTTTTAAAAAATGGGAAGGATATGCCATTTTGGTGATTTCTTTTTTAAAGGGAAACCTGAAGACTAGGACTAAAAGGAAATTCTACTTGATTTCGTGTTGGGCTTTGGTTCCACTTTACCTCCAGAAACCAAGAACCTAGAAACTGGGAGTTATCCTTTGGAAAACAGAAAAAGAAATAAAATACTTCTTCTTTTGTGTGTGTTCTTCTCCATTTAGAAATTACAGAAAAAGTGGGGACAGGTGAGAACAAGAACATAACAGATGGATGAACTGTCTCATAATTGGTTTTGAACTAGGGAAAGTTTTGAACTGGAAAAGGTGGTACTACATTAAAGCAGAAAAAAATATTTTTTTTTTAAATATGAAAAAGATATTTTTCACTCCCACTTATAATAATACCATCAAAATAAGTAACAATACTAAGTAATTACTAATAAGTAATATTAGTAGTAGACTTATTAGTAATTACTAATATGTAATAATACTATCAAAATAAGAAACTTTTCATACAGAGTGAGAAGGCTGCAGCTTTAATTTTTTTCATTATTTCTCAGGAAACTGTATCAGTTGAAAAAAAAAGTTTTTCTGGGAAATTTTTCATGCTGGAGAGGAAACAGATTTTGAACCCTTTCTCCCTTCTTCTCTAAGAAGGCTCCTAACTGGGACAGAGGATGAGGAACACTGGGTTTACACCAGCTACCAGCTGGGTTCCCCACATGTACGGAGGCAAAGAGACTGCACCTGCAGCAAGGGACTGTATTTCAGGGTGAAGCAACAGAACCTGTGGTGGAGGACGAGGTGTCTGACCCCTTCACCCGCTCTTAGCATCTGCATATCAGGGTCCCTTTGTGGTCAATGGACACTCATCAGTGGACACAAGGCAGCTTGAACTGCTCCTGGAGGTGCCTGTTTCTTTGCTTTGATTGTACGAGGCTGACGGTGACTAGCTCAGACATGGATGTCCAGCCATGTGAGCTGCTGGGCTGGAGGAGATGATTGCTTTCACCATATGTACCTTTGGGTAGATCTCAAATCTCTTCCAGTTGGCTGTTGATGTTCTGCTTAAAACATCCCATCTTCTCCCATCTTCTTGGGCAGTTCAGGAAAAAGGAGCAAACGATGCTCATGGATGCTTCCCAGCCATGGGCTGTGAGAAGGGACCATCACAGGCACTGCTGCCTCTCCAGAGACTGGCAGGGGAGGGATTATTAGGGTAGGGACGATGAGACCACCCTACCATCTGGGGGTGGCTATCACACGCAATTTTTTGTTAGCTATGTAACTAAATATGATCTGGCATTGTTGTAATTCTTTCCAGTGATGATGAACAAGAAAGAGGCATATAGAATGATAGCAGATTTATTCAAAGGGAAGCATTTCAACAACTACATTGTTGCTGTAGCAGTATCAACAAATATGTACTTTTTTTTCCCTAAATACATGGATTTTTCCTAATAAGACCAAATTCTGTCTCCTCTACTCAGAGAGAAATGTAAAAAAGACTACAGAGAGAGGAAGCCTCTGAAATATCAATTTGTGGAGTGGGTTTGTATGGTATTCTAAAGCTTTTAGTATTTTTCAAGGAAGATCAAATTTCTGTTCAAGCAGTTTTTCCGACAATGAAAATAATTTGCTACAAAAATCAACCCCTTCTGAACTTTCTCTCAGCTCTGGAGTTCTGTGATGACATGACTCAATGCTATTTTCAATTATCTCCCTTTGACAATGAAGCACAGCATTGTCCTTTATATCAAGGTTTTGACAAGAGCTTTCACGCTTTCATGCTGCAGTTGCAATTCAGATGTTTTCTTTTGCTCCTAATTTTTTAATAGACTCCTCCACTGAGCCCATCTCAAAATGAAATGAATCTAATTTAGATTCAAACGAATCAAAATGAGACTTTAAAGCCTTTTTTTCTGAAGAATACAGCATCAAGAGAAATCTTTGAACACAAAGGAATCCCCAGGGAAGAAGATAATTTTGGCAACAGATTGTGCCATGTTCAGAGGACAAGACCTTGGGGCTGTGACAATCCACTGCTTCGGTCTCTGCTGGTAGACGTTGTGGAAATACCTGAAGCAAATGCTACTATTCTGATCTAGGAATTATCACCTTTTTTACCAAGAAGGCCTCTGAATGAGGTAGACCAGGAGTTTCTGTCTCCCATTCCCAGTTCCAGCTGAGTGAGTCATATGCTGAGTCCTCAGCTAACCTGTGGAGAGGTCATTCTGGGGAGAAATTCAAAATACCTCTGCTTTACATTGCATTGTTGTTACCGCAGCCTGCAAATACTTGAAAAGTGTTTACAAAGATGATGCTGCAGACCTATACCCAGTAGTGGCAGACGGTAAAAAAAGAGGGGCAACAGCCCCAGACTGGGAGCTTCAGTTTGGACATTAGGAAAACCTTCTTTACCAGGAGGCTGGCACAGCACTGGGAGAGTGCTCCAGTGGGTGGAAGCATCTCAGATCTTGAAGGCTGACCTGCTGTTTGGAAATAGTCCCATTTAGAGTGAGAAGCCGAAACGGAGACCCCCAATCATCCTTTCCAACCAACCTTTCCATGCTTCTATGTCTGAAAAACCATTGACAGAGACAGCCTGAGAGAGCTCAACATAAAATAAGGGAGTAAATGTTATGTCTAGGTATTACCAGAAGGCTACAGGAAGACATGTGGGCCCTAACTGTTGCAGAAACACCAGGAGGCCAGTCCAAGTGGAAGTTTGGCTCTCAGATGGGTAGAGAAAGGTCAGTGCTAAAGAAATGCACCAGTGCAAATCAGGGAGTAGCAATGTTTTCCAGGAAAATAGCATTCTGTAATTCAAGCGCTTTCGTTGGGCAGCAAATGTCGATGCAGGGTGCAACCTGCTATGACCCTGTGCAAGTAAATGCCTTGTAAATCCCACCCATAAATAACCCACAAGTTTGGGCTGTGGATGTGATGTCAAAGGCTTCCTGGCACTGAGAAGTGAAGCAGCTTGCTCAGGAGAATCCCAGAGGGTTGTGGAGGTGATGGGGGACACGAGCTGGTCTGCCATTCAGCCTACCACCTCTGATGGACATGAATACCCCCCACAATGGCAGTTCCCAAACATGGACCACTAATTAGGAGCTTTTTTTTGCCTTTTTCTTTTACTGGGGTAACTTCCTGATACTAGATGATTATCTCTGGGTAACAGAGGAAGGCTGATGTGGAAGACTGGAGACTTCCACAGCTATTTCTCCATTGCTTTTTCTGCTGAGCACACATGAAAGGCTTGCTCAGCCACCCAGACTGTGCCATGGTCATCACCTGCTCTTTCCTTGGGCATGTGTTGATCATGACACATCATGTCACCAGGAGCTGCTATCAGAAATGGCTTCCAGCTGCTCCACAGTTCATACATGATGCCGGTGGCATCTTATTGTGTCATGCATGGTGATGGTGACACACGTGGTAGATGGCAACAGTGGCAGGTACACCCGGCCATGCTAGCACTTTGCAGCATGTTCCTTTTAGGGGCTGAGACAAGCGTTGTCGTGGGCAGAGACAAGGAGTTTCGAGTGCTCCTGAGGCACTTTGCAGTAAAAAAAAGGCGCTCTGTTATGAAATGTGAAACCCTGTAGGACTCGGGATTTCTCACCAAAAACGTTAGCTGGCCAAACAGGCCTTCTCAGCGGTCTCGTGCCTGTGCTCTGTGCACACACAGCTTGCCTGAGCCCTTGTTCCTCTCTTCACTCACTTCCAGCTTTAGGGTCTCCCTGTCTTTGTGAGCATTTCTATTGCCCTCGTGCTTTACAATTGTCACCTTAAGATACAGATGGACAGCAGACAGAGAATTGCATCACTGTACTCTGATTGCTGATAGCATTTAGTGCCTCCCAGCTCAGCAGAACTTCATCATCACTGTAGGAGCAAAGCTGAAATCCTCTGCTAAAGGGCGGGTACCCATGCCTTACACAAGGGAATCATCTCCATTATCCTTTTCAGGAAAAATGGCTTGAAAGTGCTTGGGTCCTTCCTTGTTTACTCTCCTAAGGAGCTTTGTTCTGCAAGGAACCTTAAAATGATCTGCTACTGCCAAAGTCTTCAGCAGAAAAATGTGATTTTTATAATAAAGAACCAGCAATTATGGAAATGGACTGCTTTCAGTGACAAAGTGCTGATCAGAACAACAAAAATAATTTTGCCAATAATTATCACACTGAGGTTTGCTGCATTATGATTAAAATCTTCCACATTCCAAAGAAAAGGACCTGTCAGGTGTGTTGCAATTTGGCCATATTAAAAAAAAATACTGTCTGTAAAATGGTTACCTGAAAAACATTTAATGACTTCTGGTTATCTATTTAGGGTCTATAACACCCAGTGAAGTAGTTGTAGTCCATTCAATAGCAAAATCATCGCAACACATTAAGAGGGAGCAGAAATAATTGAGGTCTGGAGGGGCTGAATGCAAGGAATGATTAAAAGAGATGCTTATGCATAATGACTTGAGATGGAACATAGTAAGTTTCTTGGAGGGTATATGTAACAAAAAGATGGGATTTGTTTAGCGTTGCACACTGGGGCATAATTAGAAGTAATAGGATTAAATTTACGCATGGAAAAATAATCTGATTATCAGGAATCATTTGCAGCTGTGAAAAAGAAGTTGTATCTGCAAAGAGTTAATTGATGCTTACAAGCTGCAGCATCTTCCCTGCAGGCATATTCCTGCCTCAGTGGTTCTAGGGCTGGAGCACTCCCAGCAGGTTGCTATAGTCCTTCTGTGGTGCATCCCTTTGGGTAGAGCTGTTCAAGAAGGCTCCCTCTTTGCCAGTGTAGTTTAAATTAGTCTCTTTTTTAGGAACATAATTGTTTCAGTGCAGAGAGGGTGCTGTTTTAATGGGCCTCTTCCTCCACAGTCCTTCAGGGACCACAGCTGCGTCAGAAGGGGATGTCCCAGGAGTGGGGAAGGGCAAAGGAAGAGGAGAGGCACAGACCTCCTTCAGGAGAACCAGGGGCAGAGTGCAGGTGAAGCTGCAGAGTTTGGTGGGAGGGAGAGTACCCAGTGAAATGAATCCATAACTCAAGGCACATGGCATGTTTCTATTAGGAGGTGGATCAAAGCTGTTTCTCCTACTGAAAGACCTTGTGGAAGAGGGTAAGACAGTTGAAACTAAATGTAATGGTCTCATTAAAGTGCTGAGTGATTTTTATTCACCTAAGAATTATGTTCTTACTGAAAGACATGATTATTTCCAAGACCGCAGGCAACATCCAGATGAAGAGATGTCTGAATCTATAACAAGCCTGAAAGACTTCACTTCCAAGCACACGTCCAGCCTGACAGCAGAACAATAGCTGACTGTTTGGTGTGTGCCTGCATGCATTAGTAGTGAAAAACGCAACAAATTGCCCCACGCAGCCAAAAGGAGACAAAAGTGGCCATTTTGTGTAAGCAGGAAAAGAACAATGTGTCCCTCTTAGTTTTGTACATCAGGTCTTAAGGTTGTGTCCACGCTGAGTAGTCAGAGTGCACCCTGCAACTCTCACACGTTGGTGGTCTGAACATCCAAATTGTGAACCTCAATGGACTGCACTAGCTGTTTGAAGGCAGGCAAGGAAGAGGAGGAGGGATGGTTTACTCCAAAGCTCTCATCCTGTTATGGATGGGATGTCCCCAGGTCACACATCTGAACCTGTGAACCTGGAAGGGCTCCTGAGCCCACCAGTTGGGGATAGGTATGAGGGATTCTTCTTCTGAGGAGCTGAATCCAAACCACCAGAGGCTCCAGGTGACAGACTGACCTAGACTGGTCACAGTATCCTCTCTCCCCTGGGTCCCTGGTGCATTCATTGCCAGGCGACCTGCCCCTCGTACCTGGAATCACCAAATCTTTCATTACGTTTGCAGCACTCCTGCCCTTGTGACCGCATCTGAGTGGTGTTCATGAAATGCCTGCAGCAGTACTCCAGAGTTTGCAGGTTTCATTGCAGCATATGCCTCCTGCTAGGCTTTTATAGCCCATGCTAAATCCTCTGCTGGTAGAGTCCCCACTGTCTGTACTTGAACTAGCTCTGTTGGTGATGTCTTTCCTTACTAGATGGGGAAAAAAACCACCCAAGGTCATCTGTCTTCCATAATCACATCACCTCCCTGTCCTCCTCCTAATGAGCCAAACAGATTGAGCTCTGAAATCACTCTATGTAAGGCATTTTCTTTAATCTTCGAACCACTGTTTCCTACAACCTTCCCCGTCTTTTTACAGACTTTTAGAAGGTCAGGGCTGGAACTGAGGTGCATGGCGAGACCCCTTCTCTCACTGGTGGGAGGGGAGATGCACAAGAGCTGTTGTGACACTTGTTTTACAACAGGAGTCTACTAAGCTAATAGCAATAGCACTAATGATCTGCATAATTGGAATTATTGTGCATTGTCGGCTCACAGATTTCAACAGGGACAATGTAAAACAAACCGAGAATGTTCACTGAAGAATATTTTTATATTCAGGAATAAGCAGGTGCAAGTGTTTGATGCTCAGAGATGGATATAGTTCCAGCAGGCAGCCTTCCTGTAAGGAACAAGCAACAGTAATAAAAAGTCTGAAAAGGAAAAAAATTAAGTTCTCCATTCCAAGACGATTTCTTGCCTACAGTATGCCTGAGAGGCCACTGAGCTACTGCTCCCACAGAAGCCACATTAGACTTTCATAATCATAAATGATGCCTAACTAAGAAACAGTTACCTATTTTTGTTATCTTTCAATCTCACATGTTTCTCTATGGCGAGGATGTCCCATATTTTATTGAATCAATATCCCAGAGTGGGGAGTATAGATTTTGCTGGCTTCAAGCAATAAGAGTCTAGAAGCAATCAGAAGAAAACAAACAGGGGGATTTACCTTCTCTTGTGGGGATTCATTTTTAACTCCTAGCAGCATGTTGGATACATTCTATTGAATGTTATGAGTAATATTTTTTGATCTATTGTTTCACCTTCTCTAAGGAATATTTTATTTCAGAACAATCTTCTTTTGATGTTTTAGAGGTCCTCGTGGCAGATTTCTGAGATGAATCACATCTTTGTCTAGCTATTCCCTTTTGAGACAAAAAAAACCCAGACAAACAAACTTTCTTGGGTGAAGTACCATCATGAGAATTTGGGGCTAATATTTAATTCACTGACACACTGAAGAGAAAACCTCTGTGTTGTGCCCCAATATTAGTTTTTGCATACCCTAGGATATAAAATTAGTCTTTCAGTCTTTCTGTCTTTTGTTTTTAACATTGGATGAGTGTCAGTGACACTTTTACTCCCCTTTCTAATACAATTAGCCTATTTTGCTGCCAGTGTCACATGTTCCCAAAGTGAGCCCTTGCTAGCCAGCTTTCAGGGAGAGATCAGTAATGTAAGATTTTAGTTATATTCTGAGTGCCACCAGTATATAATTGCATGAACAGAGAAACCCACACAAAGAAATTCTGGGGCTTATATGACCACTTCTTCCAGGAATTACACTTCAACAACCATGGCCAGCTCCTGAAGAACGTTTTCCGTATTTTCCACAAACTCTTCCACCACCCAACACAGCCTCCGATACCAATTGCCTCTAAACCAAACCTGCAAAATTAATTCCACTACAGAGCATGTCTTTTCAATACTGAACATTTGCTCGTACATAAAACCAAAATAAACAAAAAAAGAATGAGGAAGAATCAATGTAAGAGTGCCATCTGGTGACATTTGCCATAACCTTATATCATAGACAGCTGCTTCTCTGCAGTGCAGAGTGGAAAAATTTAGGGACAAGATCCATGACGCTACAGGAGTTTTGCAAAACTGACCCATTTTCTCCACAAAATTGGTCAACTTATGTAGGTAACTCAAAATTGGTAGCTGAGGGCTAAGCTCTTGAAAAATCCAGCCCCAAATGTGTAAATACAGGTGCAAAGTGCCTGTGTAATATTCATGGCCATGGATGCAAATTGAGTAATTGTGCTTGCAAATGGCTAATTAGGTACATTGGACATGGAATTGGGATAACTGTGCACACAAATTAAGCATGCACTTTTGTGCTGAAGTGGTCTGAAAAGCTGTCTCTGGGTTTCTTACCCTAATTTATTTAGATATTAACATCTTGTATTTATGCAAATGCCTGTCACGCTTGAATGTTTTGAAATGCAATCGTGACAATTTGAACATGACCTAATGTCATATACTGACACAGTAATGGCTCGTCTTGTCCAAAAGAGGTTAATTCCTATCACAGCTCAATTTAATCCAGTTTCCTACTGAGAATCTGCTCTACTTAAGAAAACAGAAGTCCAGGATATATTTCAGAGAGAAGTTGCTTGGAGTTGTCTATTGTTTGTGAATATTTTCACATTGTCTCCACCTGTAGAGACCGCACAAGACCAAGATTCTCATTTAAAGAGGCTTTGAGTGGGGCTTTGGCTCTGTTTGCTGAGCTTGAACTTTACTCGAGCAGATAAGGTTTGAGAGACCTAGTAACCATTCTGCCTGCTAACCATAAGGACCAGTCTCACATTTTAGGGATAAATAATAAACCCCTTCAAGAAATCTGGGAAAATTAAACTGGTGAATACATTTTTTAGGTGACGGCTTTTGTCCTTTGCATATTTCTACTCTTTAAGAAAGACGGCATAGAGCACGCAGAGCTATGCTCCCTGACATGGTTTTGATGTGGGCCAAGTACCACTGGTACAAACCAATTGCAGGCATGGTTTGGGAGTAGGAATGGTCCAGGGACCATTCCCAAGAGGCTTTTGGCATGCAACCACTCTGTTCAGGAAGGCAGGAGACTTTTTGTTAGCAAAGGCACAACTCTTCCACGCCAGCTCAGAGACTAGATACATGCTGGGACACTTGCAATGTCCAGGGCATCTGGACCCACAGCAGATGAGGTGCTCTGCTGGGAAAGCAGTTGAGGTTGTTGCCTTCTTGCTACAATGATCCGAGGCTTTGGGCAGGTCGTTCAAGGTATCACAATCCTAAAGTACAGAGGGATTAAAGGTGCCAAAGGAACAGTTTACAGTCCTTAGACAGTCAGTAAGTAAAAGGAGAACCTGAATCAAACTGCCAAATAGTCCCATGGCAAGCCGAGGAGCAACCTCCCATGACCCACAAGTAGCCACCAGACATGGGTGTGCATCTGATCTGCCATACTGGAGCTCCACTACCCAAACCAGGGATAACGTGTGTCAGCAGTCCCAATGCGGAAGGCAATACTCACCTGCAAACCAGCCCCTCCAGCAATGCGGTTCACTCATTTCAAAATACAGCCCATGGACAAGGAGATGGTTTAGCAAGGCTTAGCGCACCTCCCTTGTCCTGCACGCTCATCCTCCTGGCTCCAGTAGACAACTTATGCCTCCTCCTTGCCACACTGTCATATTCAGGACTGCAAAAGGGTTTGACGGAGAAGCGTGACACAACCCATTGTATCTGTGTCCTGCCAGATTTTTAGGCAACTCAGCGACTCTGTGAGTTGCAGCAAACTCTGCCCAGTCCCCTCCAAACCCGATGAAGTTCATTGCTGCCAGATGCAAGTCCTCGCAGGCGGCTGCTCACCCCCCTTAGCAGTCTGTGCTGAGCTGCAAGCTCCAGCACAGTCCTGCCACCGTCTCCCCTTCTGCCAGGCACACACCAGTCTGGGCAAGTCTCTCTCCCAGAGCAGGTTTGCTCTTCCCAGGCATGGAAACAACCTTCTTACCAGGGATTTCTATCAGACACTGCTTTTCTGCTAAAAGGAGCATAGTGTGTAAACCAGGGACAGAGGGCATTGGGCAGCCCACTCCCACAATTTTGCGTGGCTTCATCTCTAACACACCAACTTCAGTTATTCACTGTCAGTGTCACTCACCTCTCATTTACTACACATGATTTTTACAGAGATCTTGGCTGTTATCTCTGGGCATTTTCCTCTGGACTAATTTAGCCTTTCTATCTCTAAGTTTTGTTAATGATGATAAACAACACGGTATACCAGCTGAAATGGTTTTCTGTCATTCCAGAAAATTTAGGACACAGGGATCTGCAAAATATGACCTCAATTTAAGTCCATCATTTTCTCCTCCTGGAATTGCTCAGCTGGAATAAATATCATTACCCAGACCAGGGAGACTGGCTGAGCGAGTGGATTGCAGCACACGTACCTGGAGTGGAAGAAATGCAGCTAAAAATCCTACCTCTGTGACAGGAACTGTGAAAAATTGAACTAGTATTCCCAGAGGTCCAGTGAGGACCCTGAACAGCTAGCTGAAAGTCAACCTTTTTTTCTTTCAGTTCAAGAAGAAATTCCATGGTTGGCCTGAGAAATGGCACTGACAAAACATTCAATGAAATGGATTATTTTCCAGGAGCCAAAAAAAAACAGCTAGTGCCACCCCACCCCCCCAAAAAATAGTTCCATGTTAGCTTGAATATAAATATTTTCGCAAGTTCACACAATGGTGCTTGGGCAGCAGTGTGTGAAGACACAACCTCATTTTTCCTGAGAATAAAGCTTTTTATACAGAGAGGGGGAGGGAGTGAACAACTTGGTCACAGGATAAATTGGGGTACAAAGAGGAAGGAAAAAAAATCTCTCTCGTAGATTTCTGATAAAGTTGTGCAAAAGGCACCACCAGCATTATGGGCGACAGCAAAGGCATGTGCCGACTAAGCCCAGCAGGGTGGAGTGGGCATTCAAACACAGGTGGGAAATGAGAGGAGTTCAGGAAATCGGTTGCCACAGGGGTCTTTGGCAGGAGAAAGTTTTGAAAGTGCTGAGATGAAAGGGTAGGTAACCTCTCCGGAGTGAAAAGGAGGTTGGCAGGGAAAAATGTCACAGGCTATTAGCCTCTGCAGAGCAGAGAGAGAGAAGAGTCATCGGCATTTGTATTACAGGAAAGGGTCAATAGGAACAAGCTGAAAATGCAGTGTCTCCACTGCGTCCCTGATTTTCAATCACCAGTAGAGTTATGAAATTTTAGTTCCTACATTCTCCTTGTGAAGGTTTCAGTCTCTTCTGAAGACTGGGACAGAGAGGTCAAGGATGAAGTAGTCATTTTGTGAAAAAATGTTCTCTCAGTAATAACTGTTTTTACCTAGACTTTATAGATTGTTTGTGTGAGTTCATTCTGGTGGGTACTGGTTGACCTCAGCCTAAGAGCTTGTGGGAGAACATCTGGTATGCAAGATAACACACATCACTTCTGGCATTGGCATATGTAGGATCCTTGGGTTTTGATCTGCTTTGCATGCATGGCTTATAGTAATTGTGGAGAGATACTGACAGATTTCACGGATTTTTACATTTACTGCATTAACAAACTTGGTGCCACTTGCTATTTCTTGGTCTACAGAAAGTTTGTTCCCAGTCAGAGGGGAGGCTTTGTTTGAAACACAGGGAGAAAGAGTCCAGGAAAAAATAATTTCGTGGTATAATCTTCTCTTGGTATAGGCTGTAACTGTTTACAGCCATCTACATCTGCCTCAGACCATCATTTTTCTTCATGGACTCCAGCACAGGACTGTGTGAGTGAGAGAGAGATGTGCAGTTGGAGGGGTGGGAGCTTCCTTTTTTATTGTAATAAGCTCCTCTGAAGTGTCTCAGTAACTTGTACATAAATGTGATGTATTTCCTGGGAGACTGTCTTATGCACTGAAAATCATCTTCAGTTTGGTGAGGTCTTGCTAATTCTTCTCTGAGCAGATGTGGTGATGTCTGAAGGCCTGGCTGTACATCACTGCTTTGGGTACTTTTTGCAGAGTTGTGGGGTTTATGAAGCATGTAAATGGGCTTTTTGTAAGAAATAAGTTGCAAGATACCATTTTCATACATCACTTCAGTATAAGGATCTGCTAGAAAAGCATTCCCTGGGAGGGTAGTAGCTGTTGGATCTGTTCTGGAAGAGTGAGAAACCAGGTCTTTGGACGAGGGAACATACAGGTTCTCATGTATGGGCTGTTAGCACAACATATAGCTGGTCGAGTGAGATCTCACAATGAATGCAGTCCAAAAATACAGTAACCAGGGTCTGGAAACTCAGCATTAGGTTTCTCAGTCCCAAGCTTGGTCTTACAGCTGGCTACTACACAACTTGACATGGTCCAGGTTGGAAAAAAAAAGGACAAGAAATAACCCCAGTTTTGGTCAGGTATTTCACAACATGGCAAACATTACTTTGCCTCCTGTCTGTAACATCAGGGACTATCCCTGAGGATCTTCCAGTCCTCTTTCTTCCGGTACTTATCCATCTGACTGTGTCAGCTACAGAAGCCTGAAGATATTCTCTTGTGTCAGAATCCCAAAGGGATTATTGAAAGATCAGAGCTCACAGTTCATTCATACAATGGAAGGCTCACATTGGCATCTGAGCTCACAGTTCATTCATACAATGGAAGGCTCACATTGGCATCTATGGCTAAGAAATAGTCAAACTGGAACAAGCTGCTGCCATAATTTTTATTTGCAAAACTCTGCAGTCATCTATTGGTCTCAGAATCACTTATGGGCTTTTCACTCTTTAAATTACTATATGAAGGGTACTCTTTCCTGCCAGCGATCCTGGCAGGAAGAAGGGACCAAAAGTCAGCATGATCTAGTAGGTGATAAAAGCAAGGAGAAATTTAAAACTTACAAATCTTTTGCTATGGATGTTATACTTAAAGCCCTGTTGTAGGCAAAAGGGAACATGCAGCACATATGGAGCTAAGAATACACTGTTAGTATAATGAATGTTTTGACAGCCTAATAGTCCAAATTTTCTAATTATTACAGAATAGATGTTAATTAATAATTAATTATATGGGCAAAATCTTTGTATATAAACTTCATGATATATGCCCCTTTTCTCTGGTGGTGTGTTCACCCTCACTGCGTCCCTCTGGGTTGGCAGCTTCAGCCTTCCCCGAGGCCAACGGAGGGGCTGTGACACCGCAGCAGTGTCCTGAGCCCTTCCCTGGGATGAGTCTGATGCTCATGGTGGCGTTTATTTCTTCTCCAACATGGGTTATTTTAATACACTTCTCATCACACTCTGCTTCCTCATCATTGAATCACAGCTAAAATTTGAAAGCTGCAAAACAGCCCCACTTAATGTAAAGGACTCCAGTCCCTTATGCACTGACTACCTGGATTTGTTATGTCTTTTATATATATGATATTGCTGGGAGTATTATCATATATGGCATTCCCATGAGTTATGCAACTGTCACTTTGACCCCTAGACAACTGATAACACAGCTAAAATTAAAACCCACCCAGGTCACAGCAATCCCTGGGATCTCTTCTGTAGCTAGATCCTACTATTTCAGCTCTTTTTAGGAATTCAGAAAGGGCACAAGAATAGACCCAGAACTAACATTTGGGGAAAATCTATCCTCAGCAAAGCAAATGAAACTGAAGCAGCTCATTAAAAGTTTGCAGATGCATTTTCAGCTGTAGACAACTCATCAGATGGATCGTGACATTTTCCTAAAACCTGGAAGTACTGCTTGGAAGAGTTGCTTTTGCATGCCCAGGGCAAGTTTCTTTGACACACCCCATGGCTTACAATAATTTTGGGTCTTCACTTTGACTATATGAAACCTGACAACCTTTTAAAGACATACAAATGAACAAGATACAAGGTTTAAGGCTGTGTTTCTTGAAGGCACTGTGGTCTGTATCATCTCAGGCACCTTGAAGGAGGTGTCCTTGACTATATTTGGATGACAGTTTTACCTGCTAACCTGCTTAAGAGTCAGAGCACTGTGACCAAATATTTAGGGTACACCTAAGGGTATGGGAAGATCAAATCCTTAAAGGTAAGCTTAGAATGTAGTGCCCTGTATCTGTCATCAAATGACACGATAAAAGGTCATTCGAGATTAACCAGTATAGTTAGGATTTCATACGCTGTACGGTGCGACAAGGCAGCCCAGAGGCTGGTGGGTGTTGCCTACTTGCAACTGGCCAGATAAAGTGCATTCTCTGTGATATCCTGATACTTAAAGGTTTGACGTTGGCAAGGAATCAATTTTATACAATAACCTTTCTGAACAAGCCCTTGATGGAGATGTGAAGATTGGAGATATCCTGACCGAGATCTGAGCTGGAAGCTCCTTTCACCCGAGCAGAATTACTGCCGGGGCCCTGAGTGCACCAACGGGCTCCGCAGCCGCTTCGCCTCCTCCCTGGGGGCTCGGCTGGCCCTGTGAAGGTCAGCTCTGACTTGGTGGAACCTGCGACAAGACCTGGGAGAAGCGTTGTTGGTGGCCTCCCCTTTCTGGATCCGGAGCTGCATCGAAGCTGTGTTGTAGGCATGCCTGTGCTCACTGATCCTGACCTTGTCCTGCTGACTTGAATTCCTGCATTGACCACGGACCTGTCGTGTCACTGCAGACTTTTCTGGCTGTCGGCTGACCCTGGTTACTGTCACCGGACCTGTTCTGCTCTGCTTGCTCAGGTGCTGTGGGAGTGCATCGCTCGCCAGTGAGGCCATTGCCCCTGCCTGCCTTGCGCACCCTTGGCTGCCGGCTCGCCTCCCTGCGCACAGCAGCCCACTCTTGCAGTGATAATGTGACTGCGAACCAGATGGCCATTTGAAGCTTTTAAGTACCGGTTTCTTGGAGCTCATCAGTTCTTGGGCTCAGTTGTGCCCTGATTAAATAGCTGCAAACTATGCAATAAACAAATCTCAGTCCAGCCTGCTGAAAACTGACATTTTAGCCTATGCCATTCACAACATGCAACCGGTCCAGGACCTTTGTTTTTCTCATAAAAAGGTACAGATTTAATGGATGGTGAGAGTGCCTCTGGCTCTGTTTCTGGGAGGCAAGAAGCAATTGGGAATATGTGACTTCTCAGGGCCCTTTAAGAGCTGGGAGATCAGACATGTTGCTCTGTAAGGAAGCAGTATGCTGGGAATCATGAGTCCCAGGTGAAGGATTTAAATAGGGGTCCAGGTTAGCAGGAGGAGTTGAAATGGGTGGATGGTGGGAGAAGGAGGCAAGAGCCAAAGTGTTCTCTTCAGGCTGGGGAAAGGGGTAGAAACTTTTTTCGGTTCTGCATAAAAGGCACTGAAGGATTTGCATGATCCGAGTAGGAGAAGTGATCTTGTTTAAAGTATGCATACATATCTATGCATATGTATATGAGAGGGGGAGGTGTTCGAGCACTGAACATAAAGCCAGATTAACAGATGGGTCAGGATGTCTGGGTCAGTTTATTTGCCTGGGGCGGATGATAAAACAGCAGCAGCAGCAGCTGCCCTGCTGTGCTGTTGAATGGGGCAGATTTAATGACTGGAGTCTTCAGGCTGTCCAATTCATAGCTCTCTGAGACAAAGGCAGGCAGACAATGTTTCTTGGTGAGGAGATGGCTCAGAAATAGCAGAGCTCTGCCTCAGTGGAAACCTGCATGGCTGGAAATATAACTTACTAAAAATGTTACACGCTGCAGTAAGCGACAGGATCATGCGGGAAGCACAGAATCTGTCCCACGGAGTAATACATCAGCGTGAACCGGGCATCCTGCTGCGCTGAAGGGAATAGATTTGTGGAAGAGATATTTAAGGGACTCTTAATACGTTTCATGAATCACGGAAAGGGGAATTTATATCTTTGGGGGGTCATGGCAGTTTAACAAGCTTTTGGCTGTGGTTCTAATGGCTTATCGCTGAAATGTAACTATTATAACATAAAACTTAAAGGTCTTGGCCAGATGAAGTGGCTGAATTTGGAAGTACTCTAGAACCACTGATCTGAAGCTAAAACCTGCTCTTGTGTGCCCTGGTATGAATCTGGAGTCACTCCACCAAATTTGGTGGGGTGAGCTGCTTTTACAGGGTGCGACTGTACTTCTGTAGCTCCTCTCCTGTATAAGCAAAGCTGCAGCCTAGTGAACTAACCACATCTTCTCATGACCTCCCAGGTTGCACAACATCCACTCCACCACCTTTCCTGCACTTCGCAAAGTTTTCCCATTATATGGAAATTGCTTTTGTGCCTTACAGGGAAAGCCTAAGGCCAGAGCCAGGTTCTTGGCCATGCAAATTTCAAATGAAGGATTCATGGGACATCAGAGCAGCCTTTCCTTAAAGAGCTTTTTCTTACAAGAACTATTGCCTCCCTAGGCTAAGGACATTTTTTTTTCCCCCCAACAGAAAAGGAGATTAGTTTCTGGTAAAGGGAGTTCTTTCAGATGTGCAGGACTGCACTATGGAGAGAGAGAGATATATACACACATCTCTGTGCAAATTTTACTGCAGGTACACAGTTTTTCTTTACATGCCTTTGCTTATGAAGCTACTCACACTGGAGATGCTGAACGTAGGGATGATTATTACAATACCAATGTAGTACTGGTCCACCTGGTCCTCTGAGATAGTGGGCTCCAGACATCCTTCTCCATCCAGGTCCAGTTTCCCCTTCCCTGTGGATGCTCAGCAGCCATTTCCAACTCCAAAAGCAGGGCAGTGTGACCCCCTTTCTTGGCGGTATGCACCTTTTCTCCTACAGCAGCTCTTATCAACCTCTTTGATGCCTTTCTCCCCTGATTTCCACACTGAGATCACCCTGAACACCAACACAATGGTCAGCATTTCTTCTGGGAGCTATTGCACTGGGTAACAGGATCCTTATGGATTTCCTTAATTTAGTAGATGTACTACAGCCCTGGCATTATTTTTCATTACTTATCAGTTGACCATGTCTCAGGTGTTTCTGCACATTTATCAGAGTACTCTGGAGCCAGCCCAGTTCCACCAGCTGCTGCGAAAAGGTGTAGTAGGAAATAAATACCACTCTTAAGTGCTGATAGAGAGAAACAGTCATTTTCTAGGGTATGATCAGATCTCCAGAACAAGTCAGAAGAATGGCTCCAGCAGTGCCTCTTTCTCTCCCTAACTCCTTATAGGAGCCTAAATGATGAGCTTAGATGAAGACCTCTATACTGTAGACATCTGAAGTTAAGTTATTCCTACCCAGTGTCTGCCTTTGGTTTTTAGAAACTGATCTGAGCAAGAGCATTCAGGAGGACGTTGTCTGTGTGCCAGAGGCTGGCATGGCCAAACGAAGAGCCCCAGCATGGGTCAGTCAGGGACTTGCTCACGGCTTGGGCTGGGTGGAGAAACGGGGTGGCTGGCAATAGGAGACTGCCCTACAGGGAAAGCATCGGGGACCAGCACTGCATCCAGACACAAAGAGGAGGAAAATAAATCAGGCAGGACTCAGGAATCTGCTGGGCATGACTGATGAGCACTTCTCTTAGCTTCTCTTACAGAGGATTCTTTTTTCTTTCTTGGTTTGCTTTTTTGTTTTTTTTTTTAAATAAAAGATCTCTCTCTTTCTGTCTCTGGGCCGACATAACCTAATCAAATCCTGGAGTGGTGCACAGAGGGAATTGTTGTGGGTTCAGTGCATGGGAAAATGAAACCCTGTACCCCTGATGGTGCAGCACAGTATGGCTGACAGCTAACAAGAAATTAATTTGAAATGCTTTTACCGCTTATTTGCTTCCTTGTCATCCTTACTATTGCTGTAGTTTCCTGTTGGTTTAATTTTTCATATTCTTCCAGCTCATGATATAATTCATGTGATGTTTTGTCTTTTCTTTCCACAAGACCCAAGTACTGGATTCATGTTTGTAGCTTCCATCAAGGCAGAAAAAGAAAGTAGGGAGGGGGAAGCCCCCAAGAGAGTGTGTTTTGGGATTTGCTTGTTGGGGAAAAAAACTTAAATTGTGACCCTAGTATATCTTAAAGGTACAGAAAATAGCAGGCAAGGAAAATGAAACTTAAAAGTGTTATTAAAAAAAATAAATCTTGAAATGAATCTGGGATTCTTCTCTCTGAATTCTAGATGCTGGCAACACTTGAGCAGTCTCTTCGGGAAAAATACCATCTCCTTTTATCTCTGCCAAGTGCTGTTATCCATAAATACAGGAAATACGAGCTGGGACTGTAGTGGATGCTGTAACTGAGCATGTGCAGAGTGTCCCAGGAAAGCCTTTTGTTAGGATCTTACTAGGAAAATGGTCAGGGAAAGTCAGTGAAAGGCAATCCCATACTAGCAGAATTACCACTGACTCACAGCTGACATATCACAGCTTAAAAACTCTCACCTGCAGCAACATAAAGCCACGACAACACCCCATCACACCTCACACAGAGTCCACGCGGTCGGGAAGAGGCAGCAGCAACCGCAGCCGCGCGTCACAGCTCGCACAGCGCAGCACCGAGGGCAGCAATGGGTACACGCTGCTCTTGCTCTCCTCTCTAAGCCCCTGGTTTTCCACGGTGTTGGGGCCACTCAGCTGAAGCCAAACTTTTGCAGAGATAAGAAGAAAGAAAACGGATTTATTTTTCCTCCTCTTGCAAAGTATTTGCGGCCTTTTCTCCCATCAGCAGCAGGACATGGTGCGCTTGGATGCTGGATCGTATTTCTAGGCAAGCGCTTTAAAGGAGCTGTGAGGGTACTTCTGAGTACATATGCCCAAAGGAGGTAAAACCGGTAAAAACTGGAGTTATTAAATTACGAAGAGGGACAGGTAGTAGATGTATATAAGCCAAGAAAGCTGCTTGCACAATTTTAACACAAAATACCCCCTTCATTTGAGTAATGAGGAAATCCCAGGTATGCACAGGCATTACAGCAAAACAGGTTGGGGCAAGGGGTTAGTGCATTGAGAATGTGCAGGGCGGGGAGAGGAGATGTGGATGGGGCAGAGAGATGGGGGGGGAGGTACTGGGGGTGTGTGCCAGGAGCCAGATAATGCATCTGCAACGAAAAGCATGTTTGTGGTCACAAAGTCCCTCTCGCCTCTCGAATATGTTTCCCCCGTACAAGCAGCAGCTTCACTCTGTCTGTCTGCGTGGATTGATCTCCCCGTCCTGGATAAAACCACAAGTTTTTCCCTTGATTGGTGAAACACTGTCACCTAACACTGAACTTTTTCCTTTCCACTCAGTTTAGTAAACCTCAAATGAGTAGCAAGCAGCAAAGGCGAAACCTCTCCAGACGCAGTGAATTCCCCTGCACTAACAGACGCTGCCCGGGCACAGACCTCCCTGCCCTCAAAAACAAACGGCAGAGCTTCCTCGTGCCCATTGCGGCGTGGGGAAAGGACGCGCATCTCATTAGACCCAGTCAATCTTCCCGGCGCCCTTTCCTTTCGACTACCTCAGCTCTTCTGAAATATATCGATCAGTGAGGCTGAGCTCTGGATAAAGGTCAGGTTACAGGGCTTGTCTGCTTTGATCTGAAGGCTTTTTTGGAGTAGGCATCGCAGCTGCCCTTGCTGTACTCGCAGCAGCACGGGTTGCACGTACCCCCCGTCCAGGACCCCTCGCCGCTTCCCTCAGACACAAGTAAAGCATGTATGTCCCTGCCCTGCAGTTCACGGCCACCTCTGCTCTTCCGATAGACTTGTGGGTTTGGAAGGACACACCACGGCCAGTATATCCAGGGATTTTCTCTGCCAGCCTCGGCCACGTGCTTCTCACTGGGAGGTGACGAGCACGTGCTGCTGAATAAGAGAACAGTGAGAAAACTGTTTTGTGTCTTGTCCTGGCAACCCCCCATGCAGGGGGACAGGGAACCCTTGGGGAAACCCCTGGATCCCATCAAGGGACAACATGATACAGCTGCTCTGTGGGGGTTATCCTCGTGTTTCACAGATGCAGGGTGAAAAACCCTCCTGGCTTGCCGAACCCAGTTCTCCCTTATGGGAGCCAAAAGATGCTTCTATCAAAAAGACATCTTAAAACCACATAGGCTTCTTACCTTTGCACCGTTTATTGGAAGGTTATTCACATTTCTAACAGTTAGAAGGTTTCCCATGACAAACTCAGGCTGGATTGCATGGTCCCAAGCGACGTAGCTTCCAGGCCTTTTCCCGTGCAGGAGGCTCCCAGCCTCACAAATCTCAATACCAAAAGCTTTCTCTTGTATTTCCCTTTATCTTGCCTTTCTTAATATTAGACGGTTCCTATTTAGTCCCCTGGCTCCACTATATTTACTGGTCTCCCTATTTGGAGCAGGACTGTTCCTCCAAGCCTCTTTCCTTTATGCATATTCAGATCTATTTAATGAACATTGGCAAAAATGGGCATTTCAGCCCCAACATCACGGGGAGAATGCTGTTCTCTTGTGAGGCCTCCAGTTGTCTGCCAGGAGTATTCTGAGTCACAAACCACATTGCAAAAAGTCACTCTTTTTTTCCCTGGCTTGGGAGAACAGCCCACCGCCTTGGTCCTTATCTGGGAATTCATTTCCTTGCTTTGCCACAAAATATGCGTCCCTTTGGGCAAACCTTTGTGCCCCAAGCCCCTGATTTAGCACTTCCCACTCTTGCAGTGCTCCTCTCACTTCTATTGTACAGTCCAGACAGGAAGCGTTGACACTTAGGAGGGTACTAAAAATAATCAGCTAATGACCTGCAAGGAGCAGAAGTGAAACCAGACAAGTGCAAGGAGCCTGGACTCTAGATCAATCCAGCAAGTGACAACTGCAAATTACCCAGCGTGGCCCAGACGCAATCCCAGCGACAGCCAGAGGTGCCCTGCCAAAACACATCCCCCTTTGCACCCTTTCAGCCCATCTCTTCTGAGGGGACTGCAATAACTGAAAAAAGGCGTTCCCTTTCTCCTAAGAGCCTTGCAAATGATCATTCCTGGGGGTGTTTAACCCTAAAGCTTTACCAAAAATCACATCCTGGAGTCTCCTTGGTTCCAAAAACTTCTCTGTGAAATTGCCCATCGGAGCAGCCTCCTGCACAGCCCCGCTCCCGGTGCCCTTTCAATGCAGAGAGCAGTTTTGTTTCTTTTCCCCTTGGCAGAGGGATCCATAGGAGGGGGCAATTGCCTGAAGATCGTGTTCAGATTCCCTCACTCTTAGCAAAGGGTATATATACCTGTGTACAGGCAACAGCTCACCCCCCTCTGCAGGGGTCACAAGCACATCGTCTCTAGCACTGCTTTTCACGTCCATGTTGTGCTTTCTCCCAGAAAACTTTGTGTGTGTGTGAGTTTGGTGGGTTTCCCCCCCGCCCCGCCCCATACAGTGAAACCCGGTAGGGAATAAAAGCCCTTTGTATATGGAAACATCACACTATGCTCTAAGGGGATCCTCTGGGATAAAAGGTAGTATAAAAAGTAGAGAAATGTAAATGAATTCTTTGGATGAGCCCTCTGGATTAGCACGTGAATTTTCAATTGCATTTCCCTGGCAAAGCTCTGAGCTGCGAGGCTCTCTGATTACACTAATTCACATGTAATCTCTCTGACAGAGTCTGTACAAGGGTGGGAGATCCCACCTGGGCCAGGCTGATCCCAGCTCCTGTTCACCTGCACCCGAGCAGCGACCTTCGGAGCGGTTATGCTGCGCGGGCAAGGCAGGTGGGTTGCGACAGGGAGTGCACCGGCTTTTGCATGCTGCTCTCTGACTATTTCGGAAAAAAAAAGGACAGTTTTTCTGTTTGTTCTCGAATGTAATCCAAGCTGAAGTCTAAGCAAATAAACAAAGCTGGCTATTATGTAATCTGCTTTTTCTCAGCATCTGCGTTGCAGGATGGCTTTGATTACAGAAACTGGGGTACTCGCAACCTTGACAACAATTTCAGACGTGAGCTGAATACAATGCACACCAATGCGAGCAGATACTGGATCCCAGGGGGACTCCTCGCCTGTCTCTCTGGGCTCTCAAGCTCCTAGGGTTATTTCTGGGTACAGGACCTGCTGGAAATGGCTGCTTGAGTGATGTTATATGCTTATATTTTAATGAACAGAAGAGTTTAAACCCAAGCTCCTGTTCTGCCTCCACAGAAGGTGCTCAGAGCAACTACACCATCTGAGTTTCCACCCTCAGTGGGATTAACCCAGGAACACATATAAAAATGATCTTGTAGCCCTGGCCATAAAATGGAAATATACAGCTCTCCCATCCTCTATCTGACCCATCCACACTGGAGTTAGCTTGGGCAAGCTTTCAGGAGAGTCCTGCTGAGGACAGAGACCTGTCTTGTCCTATTCTGTGTTTTCTACATCTGCTCCAGAAGTTGGTATCAGCTTGCAAAGTAATTTTACTTACTTTTTACCAGCACCCTTTTCCACTTTCCCCTGTAATTGTCTAATTAACATACTTCACCCATCACCTTTATATCCACCATCCATCATTATTTAAGTTGAGCACGGCCTTACATGTAAGCATTGCATGCATTAGCAATCGCTGATCAAGGGGAAATGTATGTCCAATTGTGAGAAGTGACCACAGGCAAACCCAGCTTATGTGGAGTAGCCACGGGGCTGTTTCACACACTTCATTATCCCTAGACATAAGTGTACCCCATGTCCTAAACTAGGTGAGCTCAGTTGTCCCATGGAAATGTCTATCTATTCCAGAGATAAGTCCAATTTCCACATGCTAAAATGAATCTGTGTACAGACACTTAAATGACCTTAAATCTGCCCTGTTGTGATATCAAGCCATGCATCTAGAGCTATGATTAGCCTATTTCAGTGCCTGTGGTACCAAAGGAAAGCAAATAAACTACTTTTTATCCTGTGGTGCCCAATCAGGATAAAAAATCCCTCCCAGGCTGTTTAGAAACCAGTTGGTCCTGACACCTTTCCTCACAAAACACTGTTCTTAGTGCAGCCACAAACACCTTTGTTTCATCTTTTCTTCTTACTCTGATTATTCCCATTCTGCTCCAAAACCAGATGTGAGACTGCCTATACGGCTTCATCCAATGAACCTCACTGATTAGCAGTCATTAGTAATGACCTCCCTGCACTATTTTCTCATCCTGAGCACCTTTCCCAAATGCAAGAGTGTGTGTTGCCAACTGTCCATGCAAAGTACATGTGTTCCTGCAGCTCCAGCTTTCCTCCCTGGAGGAATCAAAGCCCGTCCACAGCTCCCCCCAGATCGCTGTGAGCCTCTCTGATCCACGGGGGCTTATAGACCTGGGCGCTGCCTTTTTTGCAGCCTTCACTCTTCTCTTTTATGGTGCCTTTGTTTTGTTCTTGTACCTTCTGGAGTCTTTTCCCATGTTCTATCATTTCAGCTGGCACCTGCTTGAAGTTTCACTGCTGCTTTGTCACCACATCTCTTTCGCTTGCCCGCTTTGGCTCCCAGCATCTCCTTTTCAGCCACACGTTTGCAGCACAAAATACCCCAGCTAGCTCTGTTGGGAAGACTGTCAAGGGCTCTTGATTTCAGCTCTGCTTTTGAGAGACCACGAGCTGTCTTCCTATCAGGGAATTACACATTTCTCCCGCGGAGTCCCTGTTATCGCCCTCTCAGTGAATCAGGGAGGAATACTACAGCTCTTTTATATTCATGCCTTAATTTATTTTGCAAGAGCTTTCCTGTGTAGCAAATGTTGCATCTCCCTCACCCATAAGACATCTTTGTTCCTCTCACCCAGCATCAGAAATATATAGAGCCAAGCAGGAAAAGGATGTTTGCTTGGTTGTTTATTTACACATTCCCCTTGGTATTCGTGGCTTCTGGGGTAAGTTGTCTTCTTCGCAACAACCTGAAAGCAAGGAGGCTGTTCTGGGCTTTAGGGCCCACTGTATTTGTTGGTATCTTTCATTTTCCTTTAATGAGGCCCTCCAAGAGCGGAGACTGCAGCTGGGCTGTGCCCGTTCCTCTTCCCCAGCTACGGGAGCGATGGCTGCAGGGAAAGCCTGAGTGCACACCACTGCCTTGGCGATGCTCCCCCTTCCCAGGCTCCTGCCCCGGTCCAGGAGGTGGACAGGGATGGAGGTGGCTGATGGGGAGTATCCCTTGGAAGGAGACGAAACACTGAGTGGTGTGAGGGAAGGGGGCGGCTTGTTCGGAGGAAGGAGAGATGGGAAATGTCGACACCTCCCCCAGCATTGAGGGACCGGTGGGTCCAGGAGCTGCTGCATGCACAGAGGCTTGCTAAAAATGTTGAGTAGAGTCAAATTAAAAGGAGAAAAGGAAGATCCCAAGGATCTGAAGGAGGGAGGAGTGAGGAAGCCAGCCCAGGCGTACTAATGGGCTTTACCAGAGGAAGGAGAGAAGCACCCATCGAGAAATGGGAGGACTGGAGAGGAAAAGAAAGGAAGAAGAGGTGTACGTTCACACATGCTCTGTGTCCACTGGGAGTAAGGCTGACCTGGGGCCAGGGTAGCAGAGGCTACACGCGAAGGGTGGAGCACCGCTCCACATGTGCTCCAGGAGGTGGTAGAAGACCTTCGAGATGTTCCTCAGAGCCATGCTGCAGCACACGAGGGATGAAACTAGTGGCTCTCCCACCCCTCCATTTTCACAGGCAGTAGCCTTGGCCCCACAAAGGTGCTCTGTGAAGGCAGCAGCCTCCTCTCCACTGCCCCTTGCAGCTCATCAGAGCCTCTGCTTTGGGCTCAGAGGAGCAATGTCCTGCAGCTCACAGCCCCTGTTCCCAGGGGAAGCAAAGGTGTATGGGATGCAAGGAGTCCTCTCCCCTCTGCTCAGGCTACATGGAGAACTTGCCTGCATCCCGGGCATGATACCACATATAAGTGAAATGTAAAAAAGTTTGATTAAATTAAAGGTCAGAAATTCATAATAAACAGAGGTGAATATTTAATGGCAGCCTGGATTGTGGTTGTATTTAACAATGATTTATTTGATATGAGAACCATTCTAACAGCAGTATTACAAAACAAGAACCCTGTAAATCCCTGAGCTTCAGTACCAAAGCCTTCATGAGAAAACCTATGGAAGGGCAGTATCCTTTGATGGCCTATTGCCATCTCATTTGATTCACCAACCCCAGCCAAACGACAGCCTCTGGGCTCCCAGTCAATCACTCACCCAGCTCACAAGGGTAGCTCCCCTTTCAGAGATGACGATGGTGGTGGAGGTGCCTCTGGTCATTCCATCTCCAAGCTAAGGAGAACTGAAAATTCCTCCAGTACTCCTGGGGCTCTGAGACTATTACAGTGACCACGAGGGGAGACTTAATTAAAAGTGCACACACTGTGAGCAGTCTTACAGTCTTGTTGCTTTACTATTCTCTGTCTTCTTTGTTCTTCTGGCACCAGTCTGCTGCCATGCATCTTTATTTAAAATGGAAGTGTTTGGAAAAAGGCTGGTTTTTTCAATGTCTATTGAGTCCTTAACATGTTTTCATGTGCTCTGAAGTGAATAACCATAATAATGGAAAGGACTCCCTGTTACAAAGCATGTGAGTAATAAAAGCTTCATGCTGCTTGAATAAATCACTAGGAAACTGTAATATGGATCTATGACATGCATGGTTTTGATTATTACAAAATGCCACTGCACTGTGATGCATAAGAAGTATGTGCGTGGAAGGCAGATCAGAGAGGAGCATCCATCCCCACGCTCACTCGCAGAAAGAGAAGCAGAGACAAGACTGGTAGCTGACTGCCATCTCTGGGACAAGGAGCACACTGAGATCGTGACCGGGTGTGAAGGATGCACAGAAGATCCTGGATGGACTCATATCTACTACATTCATGGACTTAAGAGCAAGACTGTGTGTCTGAACAAGTTGCCTGAGGCTCAGTTTAAAGTGCATGGAAGAAAACAGCCTTCTCTAGGCCGGAGTTTATGTGAGCTGGCTGAGAATGGGATAAATCATCTTCTGCTTTTGTGTACAGGAAACCAAATGAGTTTTGTGGACAGAGCTATCTAACTTTAGTGCCCAAATGGGGGCAAAACCATTCCCCCACAAGAGCTCATGCAGACACTGCAAGCCACCAGGCTTTCGGTCACCCTCACAGAGCCCACTGGGGAGTTCCCATTTATCACCAGCCCCCTCACTCTTTGACCAACGGGACGGAGGACGGGTTGTTTCCCATGTTAGACGTGCCTCTGTGCCCGGCTGGATGTGTCACCGTTCACACTACTCTGGCGGTTTCAGAATCAGCTGCCATGAATCAGGAGAGCAGGAACATCACTGCCGCCTCCGAGGGGAGCTTACTTACCTGCCAGTACTCAATGTATTCCTGTGTGCCCATTGATATGACTATTTAATTAAAGAATAGGGATCTCCAGCTTTTCCAGATTTCTCCATCAGGTATACTTAATGCATGTGGGAATACAGAACACACTATTTTAGGAGCAAAATGGTGTAATGTTTCCCATAAAAAAAAAGCAAGATGTGATTGTCTCCCTTACTTTAGAATAAGGGAAAATACCACCAAAAGAGTCTGGAACCTGAACATTTCGGTTATAAATGCGGATGTGCGCGTCCATGAGCATGTGTGTCTTGCTATATTGAACCAGACACAAGATGGCAACGGGTGCCATGTTCAGCCCAGCCGCAGACATTCAGCTTGCAGCGCGGAGGCAAAGAATGACACCAAGACCGCAGCTGCACAGGCTGCCTGACACATGGGGAAAGACAGCCCGATTGCTCAGCCTGTCCTGTTCCTTGGGGCTGCTCCCGGCATTCAGTGGAGGGTTACCTACAATCTGGAGGTTAGGTACAGTCCTGCAGTTTTCTGCCCTGCTAACAGTAATCCCCACTGCAGCAAGCTTAAAAAAAGGTAGATGAAGGAAAAAAGCGATTAATGGAGATCCCTCTAAGGACAGAGGTTTACCCAGAGCTGGGCTGCTAACTGAACTGGACTGTTTTCAGAAGTACTCAATCCACAGATTCAGCATTTGAAATATGGAGTCCATTCATATACTTAGCAAGCAGCAGCACATGAATGTGGGCGCCAGAGTCTAGCGAGACTGACTTTAAGAAATGAGAGGAAAATGAAGCCGCACCTAGAAAGACCCCAGACATGCTGTACAGACAGACTCGGAGCACAAATGCTGGATTTGCAGACAGAAGACCTTGCTGAATCGTGTTGATAATAGAAACAAGAAAAGAGT
Source organism: Gymnogyps californianus (assembly GCF_018139145.2). NCBI lineage: Eukaryota > Metazoa > Chordata > Aves > Accipitriformes > Cathartidae > Gymnogyps > Gymnogyps californianus. Next base: position 993,243 of record NC_059486.1, read on the forward strand.
GTGATAAGGAGAAGCTGAGAAGGGATAAAAATGAGACAGTAAAAGTAAGGCTTTTGTTATTTTGTCAAGGAACAAAAACTAAACAAGTGAGAAAACTCAGTGAGGAATAATAGCAAAGCCACTAGACAAGCTAATAAATATGTCTGATGAACAATGCAGCTCCAGCCAAGAGGAGACAGGAGATGGATACCATTTTCAATTCAAAACAAAAAAGCAGAAATAGGGGAATAAATAGTTACATTTGAGTGCAAAACTCTGGCATCCATATGTAACATTGGAAGCAGAAAAGTTTCCCTATTTAAAGACAAGATAATTGTCAGGCATGTAATTTCACCTTTAAGGTGAAAGTGGTTTGGAGAAGCAAATCTAACTCCAGGTAAATATGCCTGATTGCACAGACAGCTGAACTGCCCTAGGAAACAAATCAGACTATGGCAAGAGAGGAGTGGTTTGCCTGGGTGTCCTCCAGTGTCCTCCAGTGCAGGACTGTGACAAAGGCACAGACTGTCACAGCACAGGAGACGGTCACAGACAAACTCTCTCTGCAGATATCTGAGGCCACAGCAGATATTGCAAAAAGCATTACAAAAGGAAGAAAAATGCCCATCCTATTTGATGCCACTTAGTTTCCAGATGACACAGCCACACCGGCAGCAGTACAGACATCTGGGTTTCTGTTGGAAGAGATTTGCCGAGTGAGTTCACCAGATCCAGAGATAGTCTTCAAAAGGCATCTGCCAACCATGCATTTCTCAGCTTTGTTATTAGACTGATGACTAGTCCCTTACCCACTGGGCTGTAGAACCAGCTGGGATATAATTCCCACAACAGCAGCAGATGGGAGAAATATGAATTATTTCAAACACATTTCTAAAAACTGAATCTGTGCATAAAGTAATTTTTCCACAAAGAAGCCACAAAACATGATGGGCTGTTGCCCAAGAGGTCTTTGAACAAGGGAAAACCCAGCCTTGAGCAGAAAGGCATTGGTGGCCAGTGCTCACAGGGCAACTCTGGGACACAGAAACATAACGGAGAAGGCACCTGGCAGTACGCAAACCAAATGTAAGGCAGTATTCTGCAGATGGGTGCCCAGCAGACAAGCAGAAGGTAGAAACAGACCCTGAGGAGGAACTGGCGAGTCTTCAGCTGGAGCCCTCATCACTCCTGTGGAAATTGCGCAGAGTGAGCATCAGCCAAGGTGCAGTGAGAAAATGTCAGGTGAACTGTGGAGCTGATCGACTGGAAACTCCTGAACAAAGAAAGATGCTCTTCTCCTCCAGTGCCTGGGCACCTAAGCCCTGTCTCACAGGTGTCGGCTTCCAAGCAAAAAATACGAAAGTGGCGTAGGAGGAATCTTGTTAAGCATGATCTAGGATTGTATTTTCTTTTTTTTTCTTTTTTTGTCCCATGTCTGGACTTCCTTCCACCTCAAGTGTCTATAAATTAGATGTCCAAGTCTGATTTCATCACCCTCAGGCCCTTCAACAGGGAGAGATGGACATCTCTGCAAGGTAATTCATGCGACCCACCCTTTGCCCCCAGCTGGGGAGACCATCTCTCTACTGCCTGAAAAGGAGGCAGGAGGGCAGAGTGGAGCAAGCCAGAGATGGTGCCTCCAAGGCCTGGCCTTCATGAGGGACAGGATTTTTGTTTCTTGGCAGCAGCAAGTCCATCTGCTGACAAAGAGGACTGCCCTTTGCCCACTGCACCCAGCTGTACCAAACCCCGGGGCTGCACAGGCCATGAAGCACAGCACTTGCAAATAGCACCGACACCGGAATGGCACCTATCATCCAGATGAAGGCACAAACTCCAGGCAAAAAATTGTGGTGCATCAGCCCAAAGGTCTTGCCTTGAAAATCAGGACTTGCAGTCACACCCGTATCAACCTGACAATTGGGCCTGTGGTCAAGGAAAGAAAGACTTCAAAGTTATATGTTTAAAAAAAGCAAGACATTAGAAACAGCAAGACTTTTGAGCTATTAGGCTGCCAGGCAAGTCAGAGAGATAGCCCCTAAGATTTATTAACATTATCTGCTACGCAACTCCTGATACAGCTTCAGAACTTGTGGGAAGTCTTATTTATCAACCACAGGGAAAGGACAAATGTAAGAACAGGCCATGACAGATAATAATTCAATGTGCTGGGTGAACCTACAGCGACTGGCATTTTTCATTTCACTTCTCTGTTTGCAAAGAACTTGGCACTGGTGGTGTTTTCATTTAATTTCTCTGTTTGTAAGAGATTTGGCCATTCATTTTGGCTGGAGATCTGATAAGCAAAGCTAAGGAAACACAAGGCACATGTTGTTCTTGAGTGGAGCAGAGTCAGGGAAGCTGAAAAGAAAATAGGTTTTTATTAACAACTCAAATATTGACTGGATGTTGCAAGGAGGGAGGGAGGAAAAACTTGCTCCAGAATTAACCTCAGAAGAATCCCAGGCTGTTGCTGGAAAGTCTTTATCTTCTGGTTTCTTGCCTTGACAAATGTAGTGTCACACGGGAAAATCGAGTCTTGCATTGTGCAAATGTCAGTGGTCAGTGTGGGGAAAGCACAGGCACAGATGATGTGGGCATATATCTACAGGAGCCATCATGCATGGAGTCACAAGGATAGCTCAGCTGTAGTTAGATGGGGACAGAAGAGTGCAGCACCAGTTCACATACATGTAAGAACAGACGTAGGGTTGTGAGAGTGGTGTGGCATGGTTGTGTCAGAGGGATTTGAGTGTGGGTGGAAGAGCAGTCCCATGTGGTGTGCAGGAGTAAGGGGATGGCCGTGCCAGCACGCCATGGAGCTGGAGGGTGCCAGGCTGCAGCAAGTGCATGGCTGCAGGCATTGAAGTCTAAAGTTTGGGGGAGTCCACAGGGACCATCCTGGGGCCGGGAGCAAGAGGGACTAATGGGCTCTCTTGTTTCCCTCTTCCATCTTTCAGTAAGACACAGGAAAGGAAATTCTTCTTCTGAGCCAGCCAGAAACAACCCTGCACTTCCTCATCAACTCTTCCTTCTTTTCAAAGCGACAGAAAACTAGGGCAGGGAAGACACAGCCCATTAGGCATTGCCAGATTCATTTCTGGGCTGATGTCTCACAGTTTTCACCAGAAATACCCAACCTCTCAGCTTAGACCTCCAGGGGCAGTAGCTGGTGATTGACAGGGTAGGGAATAAGGATGGGATATTCTGATGTGGTGACTGATGTAAAGCGAAGTGCCCTGGAGACAGGAATTGGCAGGCTCTGAGAGATACAGACAGGGAAAGCAAAGATACCTTGCATGGGAGCAGTCACACCAGGACAAAAAATGGGCCGTCTGGGTTATCTCATTCCCAGCAGATCTACTTATGTCTCCCGCAAAAAATTCAGAAGCTGCTCCTCTTTTGGGAGGCAGAAAATATGATCTACTGGTCAGAACACTTCAGACATGGTCCGTCAAAAGCACTTTTCTACCCCACATTTCCACTGGTGTAGAAGCAGCCCCTTCCAGAGAGCTCGATGGGGAGGGATTCCTCAGCAAGAAGGCTTTGCTGGGGTGCAGGTGGTGAAGGAAAGTCCTGAAACACATCCAGATTACACGTTGTTTTTTCTTATATGGAGAAAGTTTCTGCTTCACCTTTTCCTATCAAAGACACCCCCTAAAAAAGGAGTGAGGGAGTTTAGAAATAAAGGCAGGTTTCATTGGAACAGAAACTGGAAGAGGCATCTTCTTAAAGCAGAGACAAAATGAGGCAGAGTAAGAGCAAAACAGGGCTGTAAACAGATTTGTTTCCTGCCACTGTGCCCTTTCAGGCTTGCCTCCAGCACCTTTTTCCAGGTGTCCACACCAGCTCCAGGCAGGTTGGTAGGACCCTCGGAGGAGCTGCTGCTTCTGCCACCTTGGAGGGTGGTCACTGAGTGTGCAGTCTGCTCCCCGGTCCCCAGCTGTCCCTGGGTCATTGCTGCTCAGGTGGGGAGCTCAGGCGCTCCCCGTGTCCCGCTGCCCCATCGTGTCCTCAGCAGGTCTGGTGGCTGACAGTGCAGAAGAGGCATCTTCTCCTTCCCAGGTCCTGCCTGATCTCCACTTCCACAGCAGCATATCCTAGCAGGGAGGGGTGTTTGGTTCTTGTATGAAAGCCCTGCTTATCTTCCTGTCTTTGCTCCCCGCCATGAAGCACAGCCTGTATCTCCAGCCGATAACCACCACTGAGTCCCTACACTGCCTACCTGAGTGTCAGACTGTTTTGTTACCTCTGGCCAGGTCTTCGGGTTGGGGCTCACACTGCAGGCCCCTAAAAATTGCTCCAAGCCCTTGTTCCTGTCAGCCAGGTCCTGGCAAAAGGCTACAAGCTGAAAAATGAAAAACGAAAAGCAAAAAGCATAAAGACGACTATGAAAACAGCCCCAATTTGCTCAGTTTTGCTGGACTGAATTTATTGACATATTAGTTTTTATCAGAAATGTGTTTTCTGTACATATTATTTAAAATATTGGTTCAGCTGCTTGAAAATTGAGCAATTTTTAGTCTGCTCCCCTCTCCACCACCACCCCTGCGGAAAATAAGTTCTTAAAGGTAGAAGAAAGGAAAAGCAAATGGAAGAAAATGCAACATATTTCTGCTTTTGCTATTGGTTGCAAAGCCACTTCCCACTCGAAAAATGTGTAAAAAGAATATTCTACTAGAACTATAGCAAAATAAGAAGTTATTTTCGGCTGGGATTCTAGGGATAGGTATGGGTTAAGGTGGTTAACTCTTTTTCCAAAACCTTTTTTTAAAATTCCTTGCAACTTACCTGTTTTGTCTTTGTCGTGGTTTAACCCCAGCCAGCAACTAAGCACCACGCAGCCGCTCACTCACTCCCCCCCCACCCCTGGGATGGGGAGAGAATCAGAAAAAAAAAACCTCGTGAGTTGAGATAAAGACAGTTTAATAGGACAGAAAGGAATGAAAAACAATGATAATGATAATAATAATATATGACAATAGTAATACTAAAAGAATTAAACTATACAAAGCAAGTGGTGCACAATGCAATTGCTCACCACTCGTTGACCGATGCCCAGTCAGTTCCCGAGCCGCGATCCACCCCTCCCAGCCAGCTCCCCCAGTTTATATACTGGGCATGATGTCATACAGTATGGAATATCCCTTTGGCCAGTTTGGGTCAGCTGTCCTGGCGGTGTCCCCTCCCAGCTTCTTGTGCCCCTCCAGCCTTCTTGCTGGCTGGGCATGAGAAGCTGAAAAATCCTTGACTTAGTATAAACACTACTTAGCAACAACTAAAAACATCAGTGTGCTATCAACATTATTTTCCTACTAAATCCAAAACACAGCACTATACCAGCTACTAGGAAGAAAATTAACTCTGTCCTAGCTGAAACCAGGACAGTCTTACATAAAAATATTGTGCATCCTTTTCTTGGGCTGAATACTTTGTTTTCTCATGGCTAAAAAAATTAAAATTACAGCTTTCCTTTGAGCATCTCTACAACCCTTCTGATTTTCAGCCAAACCTAGTCATTTGCAAAGGTGTTATTCTGGTATCTAGCAGACACCCTGCAGAATCCATGGACAATTACACTCCTTTTTGGTCAAGTTAAAGCCTGTTGATAGGAATAAAGCTCTCTAGAAATTGCAAAAAGTAGACAGGAAATGTTTCATGAAAAGTTCTCTGCTGGGGGAGCCTTGCAACTTGGTGTAGCAGAGCGATGCCTGTGATTATTTGCCACCAACACATTTGAAGGCATTCGGGTTTTGTTAACTGGGTACTTGGACAATAAAGCCTTGGAATGTTTTAATTTCTAGGACTGGATGTGATTCGACTCTGTGATGAGGACATTTTGCTAAGATACGTCTGGTGTTGGCTATCCTGACATCACAGATTCTGCTAAAGTACAGAGTTTAATGATGTTTTCAATGTGGTAGTGATGCCAGTACACATTAATTCATGATGGACTAGAGGAATATGGTACTCCAAATGTATTGCATGATTTATGGCGATGTAGAGCTCTGAGTAAATGTAGGAATAAAATGTGCCGGGTTGTGAAGGGACAAGTAAGGTAATGGGTCTTTGGCGACTCCTCCACCATGATAACTTCACTCTCTCTTCAAAGTTTTGTTATGCCAGGCCAAGGCAGCAGTGAGCATGGAAGGGGGCTCCCTCCAGTGACCCATTTGCCATCTGACAGGCCTCATTTCCACCATCCTGGAAATGCAGAAGGTCCTGCCATCTGCTTAATTTATACCCTGGGTAACCACACTCAGATCACACTGCAGTGCCCCTATTAGCATTCGGTAATAGACAGTTTTGAAACTGGCTTATCAATATGGATTATACTGAATAAATGAAGGAGGTAAAGCAATCAATAGCAACACTTTTAGAAGAGGAAACAGAACTGTTTGGACAAGAACATACAAGTTTTCCGTGCTTTTTAATGCCTGTGTCACCAGCGATGCAAGATGTCCGATCTGCACAGCACCCATGCTAAGTGTGAATGGAAAAACAGCCATACAAGTGTGCAATTTTTTCAAAGCTTGTGGAGCAATAGGTGGATGTTTGGTGTAGGCAGAAGCTTCACTTGGTTGTGTGTGTGCTTATGCAGTGAAAATCTTCACAGCTTCACCACTGGAACAGAAATGACATCCAGGATGACTCACTTCTATTTGTCAGGAAAAGGTAATGATGAAGCCACAGTGGTACGTTTGTCCTGCTCCTGCTTTGGAAACAAACTTCGCAACCATTTCCAATCAAGAACAGTGATCCAAGCAGACAAAGCTGGTCCTTCATTAATCAACCTTCAGATTTGCCTACGGCTTGTTCTAATTGATTTAGAGCAGAGCTTCAATTCTCCAGAAATGCAAAATAAAATAAATTTACCAAGTTTAACTCCAGCATGTCAATCCAATTTCCAGTGGTTTTATGCTTTTATTTCCTTGGACAATTTTCTGACACTCTCAGCTTCATAGTGCAGGAGCATAGTGCTAAAAGAGTACTCCAGATGTGTGCAGGAATGCAGGCAGGTCTGTGTTTTATCCACCTCGCTCCAGTGTAAGTATTTGCAAGAATAAGGCTTTTTAGAAGTTACACCTTCTGTGGTATCATCTGGTTCCTAGATCAGACCACTTCTTAGACCACTGTAGGTCTTTCTCAAAGATGTGAATGAACACTTCTTGGACCCTGGTTTGCTTAGGAGTGCTGCAAGTTGATTCGTAATTTAGTTTTTGTGGGCTGTGATGCCTCTTGTAGATCCAAAGTTACTGTCATATGAAATTCCCTGGCAAATATGTGAGAAAGATGGTCATCTGAGTTCAGGTAAGGAGAAGGAAGGGCAGGGCAGTGGAGAACCTTGCTCACTCACCTCTTTGCTCCTCCACCACTTATGCAAATATTGGCAAGTTACTCCAGGAATATCCCCAGGGAGCTCAGCTATCAGAGTGAGTCCAGCTGGTGCTCCCTCTCATCTACGCTGCTCCCTTTTCCTGAAATCCCCATGGACTCTGTTCCTCGCATTGCCCACTGCACCACAGCTGCTGCTGCAAGGCAGGCTGGGGACACGGGTACTTGCTGATGTGAATCCCTGCGCGGGAAGCAACGGGGACCAGTTAACTACTGAAGTAGATGGAGTGAAAGCGAAGCACGAATAGCAAACACTCCTCTTGCGCAGTTCATCAGTGATATGGATGTTTGTGCAAGTTATCCAGGCCCTGGGAGGTAGGAGAAGGAAGTTACACACATTTTATTAAATAGGTTATGATTTAAGAGAAGCAGTAGTTCAGAGTTAAAGTGCATATTTGGGATCAGAGCTTTGAAACATCCATTCAGCTGTTCTGAAATGTAACTTTTGATAATGTGACCCATAAAGCTTTCCTTAAAGTTCACATCTCTCTTCTTTTTTCTTTTTTCTTTTTTTTTATGCTGCAGCCTCTGAACATAAAATTCAACCATTTGCTCCTTTGGTGTGCACAATTTTTTGTAATAAATGTCATCCCATTCACGCAAGAAGCAGAATTTCTCACTGTCCCCGATTCTGCAACTAGAGCAACAATTCTCATACTAAATCATGATATATGAGCATTTACAATGAGACATTCCTGATTTGCCTCCTGTATCTCATAATACTGGGTAAAATTGAAAGTGCTGAGTAAGAATGAAGGGTTATCCAGTGAGGACTAAGACCATCCATAAACCCTCTAATCCAAATTGGATTAATTATTTGCAGCAAGCACTAAAAGTGCTTGTATTAGATCAAGGGCTAAATGGGTTGAAGTGGGTTGTACAATTTCATGGAGGAGTGGGTTAAGCAAAAAGGGGATTTGACAATGAGAAAACAGCTGCTAATTGAAAACAAACTTGCTAAGGAGCTGTCTGCACTCTGAAGAGATCTTTATGCACTTTTATATAAATCACCATTTAATTGAGTCCCTTGGAACTCCTGGCTGGCAGTACATAAGAAGCGACACCATATGAAATCTGTCCTCCTGAAGCATGGATGAACAAGGAAGGATGTGACGGACAGAAAGGGCACCAGGGATCCCATGCCTCTGTTTCATTAGTGGGATGGACACAAATATTGAGATATTGGCATTAATATAGTAAGCTAGAGAAGTCCCTCTGGGAGGCATTCAGCTGGACAGCTGCGTTCATATGAGGTTTGTTGCAAGGTCAACCTTATGCAAGTTATGAAGGAGAGAGGCGAGCAGCTTGGGGCATTCATATGACACACAGTAATCCAATTTAGCTCTGAGCTTCCCCCATAGCAGGAAGACCTTTCTGCTGTGGCATTAGAAGGAACTGTTACTAGAGGGGATAAGCTGCTGTCGTTCAACCTGTACAGGTTTTGTTCAGGGTGCTTTAAAAGCATAATGCTGGCAGGAGCACTACCATTAGGAAGATGGTTCATACAACATTACAAGGAGCTAGACTTGGCCCATCACTGCTGCACATTATACCCTATCCTGCCTCAAAACCCAAACCCTCTGCCACTGCTATTCAGTTCTCCACCTTGCAAGTGTCTGCTCTTTCCCCCTGGTGCACTTCCAGTAGAGTTCACCACTGGCCTTCCAGTTTCCTGATGCTCCCTACTGAAGTAGTGCAAGTTATAGTTGCCAATTCTTTCTAGGGTGTCTTCACTCCTTCCTCCTTTCCTCAGCTTTACTGGTTTCCCTGGATTTTCTCTTCATTCCAGTTCCTTCCCATAAACTCTGTTCTTGACTCCCTCTAATTTCATTTCTGTTTCCTGCAGCTGTAACTTTATCTACCCTGCATTCTTCTCTCTCCCAGTGTGGTAGACCTTCTTCTAAATCTTCCAGGAGCAGAGCAGCTGCAGTCATTCCAAAGCACATGCCAGCTCTCCTGCCTGATCCACTCACTCCTCCCACCTCCCCAGTCCTGCAGGGACACTGCTTTGCTTTCCCAATTGGCTGACCAATACCATCCTCTTCCACCTCCATCCTCACCAGCAGCCATTGGTATAAATATCAATAATGATGAATTATGAATTGGCTTAGTGCTATTTAATAATTTACTCATTACTTTAAGTTCTTCCAACAGTTTGTTAGAGCCCAATGCTTAGCTAAAGAATGTAGCTTCAGACTTTTTGAATATTCTGTACTGTATTAATTAAAACAAAATACAAAAATAAATAAGAATGGAAAAGTTAGAAAAATAACATGAAGCTGTTCTGTGGAGGGAATAACTACCAAATGTCTGCATTTAAGAAGGGTGATTTAAAATTTTATCTAGGAGAAATAATAGAATGTAATAGATTCCACAGACAATAATCAGGGCCTTATCTCAAAGTGCCAATCTTAACCTCATTTGCTATTCTGGGGAAGATGACTTTGTTATCAATAATGAAATGAATTGGTTCCTTCATTTAGAATCTTGTTAATACCACGCAGGCCATTCTGTGTCCATTTATTCAGTAGTCTTAACCAAAAATTAATTCCATGGCTAAAACGGAAATAATTTCCTTAAATGTCAATTAGCTCAAACATTGTCTTTGGGGGCAATGAGCACCAGTCTGTTCTTTCCTTGCTAAGACACGCTTCAGAGCACCTCAAAGGAAAGGAGGACCAGACTGAGTCCATCAGGCCCAGGGTCAAATGCAGGACTCTTGGTGGAAAGTTCTCTCTAGAGAAGATCCTCCATAGCCCCTTTCCAGGTAAAGAACAGCTAAAGCCTGAAGCAGGAAAGTTTCTCTTTTGCGTCATTTAACCATATGCCACATAATCATGGCAGAAAAATCATTATCAAAGTTTGATCCTCCTTTTGAAACCATGCAGCACTTCACCTAGCGGACATCCTGGCTCCATATTAATTCATTAAAATTGGGGCACATAATTGCATTGTCCTATATTCAACTGCCAGCTATTGCATTTTGTCACAGTGATCACAGTGACAACCCATTCTTAACCTCCTCTAGGTGACATAGCAAAGGTTGGTGTTTGGCCTTCAGGGATGTCCTGTCCATGGTTCCTTTCTCTTAACTCCCACATGCTCACTGGTGGCCAGGAGGCAGGTGGCTATGAGGGCTATGCCAGGCCTGTGTTCCTGACAGGGAGGAACCATCAAATGGCTTTTTAAACTACCCTTACAGATACATACACACAATGTCAATTTATCAGATGATCTTCCTGTAACTTTATGCTCAATCAAGCCTATAAATACCACTGTTGTCTTAACTGTTTGTGTGTTGGAGCACCAACAGCTACCCAGAAAGGCCAAGGAAAATTTTACTATTCATCATAATCAGAGAGACCTCTCTACCAGCATTAAAACTGATACTACTGTGTAAGGTCAGACACCCATGTGTATGAGGGACTGAGGACAAATAAGACTTTCATATCAGTATGTGCCACATATACTCCCTCCATAGGGTCCTGAGGCACGAGGCTAGAGCAGACCTCCATGATCTTTGGCTTGTGTCTTCCACAGTGACAACCATATCACAAAACCTCTTCTGTAAACTGGCCAATCTTCTCAGATTTTAGCCACAATCTGATACCTCCTCCCGTTACCCCTTAGCCCCAGTGTACCTTGCAGGTAGGTGTGAAGAGGTGAGCAGCATGGGAGGGAAGCTATAAAAACAAGCAGTCTTTTCAGAGTCTTGGAAATGTCCACTTAAATAAGCTGATGTAGCAACTTGGTTCATAAGCTGAGCAGATCCTCCCCTCCCTACATCTTTCCAATAATATTCATTAGGTTACAAGTTGTTCACCCTAATTATAAGCTCAAACTCGGAGTGCTCATTAATCACTGCCCAGGAACACTACACAGCACCAAGCAGATGTAACACTGAAATAGGTGACTGCATCCTGAAGAAGAGTGGAAGAAATGGTGCTGCGAGGAGAGAGGGAGCAGCTCAGTAGATCAAGGGCTGGAGCGTTCCAGAACTGAAGAGACAACTGGGAGAGACTCATAGAAGTTTTTTATCAAAGTGAGCTACGAAAGTGAAGATGAACTACTTTTCATTTTGCAAGATCAAAAGCACAAGTTTTGTTTAGAAGTGTACACTTAACTGAAAAAGAGAAAGCTGGTTATCAGATGGTGAGTAGCTGAAAAAGAACTAAGTAGAGATATTCTGCACAGTAAAAAAAGTATATTTCTTGAAAGTACCAAAAGGCAGCTGCATATAGTGACTCTCATGTCACCTTCAGCATGGCTAGACCCAGGTGTGCACATTAGTGTGATATCCAAGTTACAGCCATAGGTTTAAGAGAAAAACTTGTCTATTAAACACAGGCTTGTAACATTCAGATCATATATCATTCCTAACACAGGTGTCTGTGAGCTACCTGAAAAAGCTAATATTTGGGTTTTTTTTCCCTTCCCTTGTTGGAAAACAATGCAAGCACTAGATCTTGATATAGGAGGACAAGATTCCCTAGAAATAAAGAGAAAATAGAAGTAAATGAAAGTGTAGAAATAATAAACGAAAAAAAAAACCCCAACAAACCAAACCCCACACCTGTCTAAAAGACAAAGGACATACACGGCTAGGATTAGTCCTTTTTTAAAGAAAGAGAGAAAAAAAAACCCACCCACAACCAACTCCAAACCCTAATGTTGGGCATATAGGCACACTAAAAGAAATAGTTTCAATTAAAGGTTGCTGTAGGCTGGCTTATACCTGACAAAAACACCGCATTACAAATGCTACACCACTAAGCCTCATATGTAAAACTAATATTCGCTACATATTGTATACTTGCTATATTAACGACAGACAATAGGAACACTAATTAAGCACAGGAAGATTCAATACTTTATATAAGATTGTAATTTAAACAAATCTGAATCCAGGAATTAAATAGTCCTGTAGAATAGAGTGCCAAAGAACAATCGATGTCAGATATAGGAAAGTCAAAGAGGGATATTCTGTCTTTCTATGGGGAAGCCAAATTATGCTGCAGCACCCTTGAAATATGAGTGGCCTCCAGATGACATGGTATGAAATAGAGAGCTTAGCTGTAACTTAGATATGGAAAGGTCAGTTGTCCAAGACTACACCAGTCACTGCAGGTTCCCTATATAATCAATAGAGAAAAACAGATTGTGACATATACGGATGTCATGTTTCCACTGGTTTTACAGGGCATCTGGCAAGACTTGCTCAGGCTCAGATTTTTAGATCAGAGCTCAGAGCTAACTTGTTGACATCTAAAGCCTAGGACTAAATCCTTTTTCAACCCAAGACTTCTAGAGGAAATCAAGGCTGAAAGAGCTGAGCAATCAACAGTAATGTATAATTTCCCCCTTTAAAACTGCCTCAGTACCAGAGAACTGGAAAACAGTAAATATGATCCAACTTTTAAAGAAGTGCTCCTTGGAAGGTCAGAGAAGCACTCACCAGTGGGTCTGGCTGAAACTACTCTAAAGAATGGGATAAATGGACATACAGGTAGTTATGGTATGTGGGAGAAACATCAAAGAAAAAAGTATGCCTTTCCGATTTATTAGGACTTTTTTTGAACAATACAAGTGTGGGAGTGACAGAGACCTACTAATGCTCTCCTTGATTTCCACAGCCCTTCCAGGAGGGATCCTCACCAGAGATAGCTGAAGAAATGCAGCCACCTTGGGATAAAATGGCTGGTCCCAACTGTCCTGGTTTTGGCTGGAATAAAGTTAATTTTTTTCTTAGTAGCTGGTATAGTGCTGTGTTTTGGATTTAGGATGAGAATAATGTTGATAACACACTGATGTTTTAGTTGTTGCTAAGCAGGGTCTATACAAAGTCAAGGACTTCTCAGCTTCTCATACTGCCCTGCCAGGGGAGGCTGGGAGTGCACAAGGAGCTGGGAGGGGACACAGCAAGGGCAGCTGACCCAAACGAGCCAAAGGAATGTTCCATACCATATGACGTCATGCCCAGTATATAAACTGGGGGGAGTTGGCCAGGGGACACCGTAGCTTGGGGATTGGCTGGGCACCAGTCAGCAGATGGTGAGCAACTGTATTGTGCATCACTTGTTTTGTATATTCTATTATTATTATTACTATTATTATTATTATCCCTTCCTTTTCTGTCCTATTAAACTGTCTTTATCTCAACCCATCAGTTTTCCTTTTTTTTCGATTCTCTCCCCCATCCCACTGGGCGGGGGGGAGTGAGCAAGCAGCTGCATGGTGCTTAGTTGCCGGCTGGGGTTAAACCACGACACTAACATAGGTAGCTGCTTAAAAGATGGGAAAATAACGTATCAGTGGAGGGAGGTCAGCAGTGGCTCAGGATACTTGTAAATGATCTGAAAGGATCATGAATGGTGAGATGATAGCGCTGACAACATTAAGTGGTTCAGGATTGAAAAGAGGGCTGACTGCAAAACATCACAGATAAATCTGCCAACACTGACTAGATGAGAAAATGACAGTTGAAATTTGGCATAGGTAAACATAGAATTATGCAACATAAGGAAAAGAGCCCTACATTTACATCCATAATGATAGGCTTTGAGCTAGCTATTACTGCTCAGGAAAGAGTTCTTGAAGTCAGTGGATCAAAAGAGATTTAGGATTTTATAATAGATGGTCCTATGGAAATATCAACTCAATCAGAGAGAAAGGAAATTGATGCTGGAATGTGCTAAGAAAAGAAAAGAGGGCAAAACTGAAAACAGAGTCATGCCACTGTATAAATCCATGGTCCATCTGCATCCTGAACACTGAGTCATCCCCTCAGAAAGGCTAGTGTAGTGTTGGAAAAAGTTCAGAGAAGGTAACATGTATGATCAGAAGCCTGGAATAAGGAGAACAGTAGATTGTTTCATTTAGAAAAAAAAATATGTGAGGAGAAAATAATGCAGATTTGGGAGTGGACTGGAGAGGATAAACGGATAGCTCTTCACTTCAGTATGGGAAACAAGGCACATCAGGCTGGGATACTAGTGGCAGACTCAAAAGTATCAGAAGATAAGCTATGGACTCTCCATCATTGAATGCTGCAGAGGCTAAAATTCAATGTGAATCTTCAAAAAAATAAGCAAAGCCATGGATGAAAAAGCTATTCAAAACCATTAGATAAAACGATACCATCCTCTCCCATAAGGTCCCTGTGCTGCAAATCACTAGAGCCTACAAGGACATATTGGAGAGGTATCCCTATTCTTCCTCTCTTTTTATCTTCTTTTGCATCTGCAGTGGCTACTGCTCTGAGCAGAAGCATCCTGTGGTCATGCCTCATCTCCAGGAAAACCATTCAAACACAAAGTAAAAGTCTGAGACCGCTGCAGGTAGTGAGTGAAAATAATTGTAAATCATATCATTTCACAGAAACTGAATCCATCACCAGCAAGAGTTGCATACTTTTTTTTTTTTCCTTTCAGAAGGGCTTGTTATATTGAACTATTTTGTACATATTTGATGTCTTCTACTACTTTAAGGGGCTACTAGACTGACTTAACAGTTATTTATACTAGAGATAAAAATGAGAGAAAACACTGATTTTTAACACTAGAATATCATTTACTGTCTGGATGTGCATAACCAAGAAAAATTATTAGGTATGGACATAAAGTTGCAGAGTCTGAGCCTAGAGGTCGTTGAAAGATGCCTATACAAAAATAACTCCAGGATGTAAGCCATGCAGGCAGCCTGTGCAGAAGATAAAGTATACCTTTCGGCAACTATTTCTCCAATTACTCGCTGAGATAGAAACCTATCTTCAGAATAAAATCCAGATCCTGGGTAGATGTTGCCTTTGTATTGCATTGGACATTCACATTCAGTACGTTTTCATCAGACTCCTAAATCCTTTTCAGAATTAGTATTTTCCACGTCCCCCCCCTTTTCCTTCCCCTGCTCCTGCCTATCTGTTCATCATGATCTGCACTCATGGTTTCTAGATGTATAGTCTTGAAATGTCAGTTTGACCAGATCATTAACCAGCATACAAATTCACATAACAAACTTTGCACTTACAAGTATTTTTCAAGGAATAATTTTATGAAATATTCACAGATTATTGAACTGTTCTACCTTTGTTACTCACATTTATTAAGCATGGATGCTGCTCCTTCTGCTTTCATACAAACTCCGAACAAAGGTAGGTACACTTCCCACGAAACTACTCTTCCTTTACCCCAGAGTCGTATCGGGTTTGGGGTTTGGTTTGCTTTTAATCCTATATAATCATAAAAATGTCTAGGGATATTCATATCCCATTTAAGGAGAGCTGCAGCCAGAGATCAAACCCACTTTTTCATGGAGTGGACGTATTTTCTATGGGAAATTGCCTGTTTTTATTCTGGCAGATATCCTTTCAGGATTTCCCCTTTCTTTGCTTTGCACAGATTTCTTTCCCCAGGGAGTGTAGATGCCACCGAAGTATGTCACATTCAACCTCAGAGGCTTTCAGTGTGTTTTCTTCCTGCTTTTATGCCAACAATCTACCCCCATGAAAACAAGAGGAAGATTTGATTTTCAAAGTGTATCTGTGAGGAACTATAAGCTGCTGAGAGAGTGACAGGCTGTAATTTGCTGAACAACACAGTTTGTACCTTCTTTTGATCCCTTTGCTGCTACCAAAAAATTGGTCCAGGATATCTGGTCCAGGATATCAGGTCCAGGATATCAGGAAAACAAGCAGAAAGACAAAGTTACAGTGCTGCTCTTCAGAGCACACTCCTCTTCATCATAGATTTGGGCATAAGCTGGGTGTGAGAGAAGGTGTGTTTAGGCTGCTGGGTCTCAAATTAGGGAAGGAGCAGAGGAACCCTCATTCTGGGGAGCTGAATTACATTCTGACATTTGATGCTTCTCTGTATCTAGTCACCAGATTTCACTGCTTTCCCTGTGGTTTCTCCAGCGGCAGCATCTTCTGCATGCTCTCAGACTGCCAAGTGAGGTTGCATCTGTGATGAAATAGAGATTATGTCCCCATGAAAAGTGCTCTTGAGCAGGCTTGAAAGGGCACCACTGTGTGTAGGAGCTCAAAACTCTCTGAGCAAATACTGAAGCACGATGTTGGAAGGATCCACCTGCTTCTACCCTCTCCTGAGCAAGCCACGCATACAGAAGGAAGAGCCTCTGAGAAGGCAGGACTAGAGATCATTTATCATGATGCTTCCGCCATCTGAGATAGATAGGATTTTGTTTTCTTCATTTTAAGTAGGTATTAGATAATGAATAGCTTTGCTGCTTGGGTGACTGGAAGTGGCCACCAAAAATGGGCTGATGGCACAAAATAATTGAGCCCATGAAGATCTGGAGCCCGGGTAGCACTTTGGCAAGCAGGAGGCCAGTTCAAGCAGATGTAGGACAAGTCTATTGATACATCAGTACTATATGTAATGACCAAAGATTGAGGGGTTTGCTGAAGCCATTACCACAGACAGTTGAAAAGAAACAGTTCCCCAGTAGCCACAAAGGCTAACAAACACTTTTAGGAAGGGGATGGGCTTTGTATAGTCATGTTCTGCTCATGTGCAGATCACAAAGCACTTGGCAAAGAAAGAACAGAGAAGAGGAAGGCAGTTTCCCAAGATCTCCAAGCATTCCAGAGTCAGAGTGAAAACAGATGCAATACTTGGTCATTTCCAGCCCAGCGCTCTTTGCGTAGGTCACACTGCATACAGTTAATAAATGGCAAATACATCAATAGTTTTTACTAAAAATAGCCTAACAATTGGCAACTGAGTCTTGTTAGCACGCTCGTAATCTCCTCAGAAGAATTCTGCGGTTTGCCTTGGACACACTTGCAGCATGGGGTGGTTGAGAGGATCATTCATTCCCGTTGGGTACTGGATGCTGTGCTTACAGCTATGGATGAGCAGCAGGCAAGACAGCAGCTGCCTGCTCTGTGCTGGCTGTGCAGGCAGGGAGGAGGAGCGGTCGGTACCCTTTCCCCGGGGAGCCCAGAGGAGCCTGCGGGAGCACAGGGTGAGGAAGGCAGGCAGGGCACATCCCAGCCCGTAGGACCAAATGTACGGCACCTCGGAGCTGGTGAAAAGGAGGAGACAAGACTTCTCACAGGGACTCAGTGGGAACTGTGGTTATCGCAGTTGGAGAAGAAGTTTCTGGAGTGATAGCAGGGCTGTAGGAAGGACCCACCTGCAATGCACAGAGTAAGGGGGAGTTTTGTTTGCAAAGCTCTTTACTTCCATCACAGTGTATGTTACTCTTTACAAACATTTGTCATTCTAAGTTGTTTTCAAATAACATTCACATATGACATTTTAGATCCTTCTGGATAATTTAGGATCTCACTGCAGAGAATTATAGCATATATTAATATTATGCTTAACCCTTTAAAAGACACTTGGGAATGGAAACTCCAAGGAAGTAAACTCAAGAAATTTGGCAAATAAGTTTTCATGAGAAAAGAGTACAAGCAAAAAAGGAATGAAGGAGACCAGGTACTTACAAAAAAGGAGTGAGAAATGGCCCTAATGCAGGAGAAAAAGGAAAGTAATTGTAACAGAAGAAACTTGTGGCTGCATTGGGTAATTTTCAGTGACTTGGAAACAAAAAAGGAAACATACCACAAGTGGAAACTAAATGTGAAAATGTATTAGCAGAAGGTCAGTATGCAAGTGAAAAGAACAAATTATATATTATTATTATTATTATTATATATATTAATATACTATATTATAATCAGTAAGGCACAAAAAAGTAGCAAGAAAATAAATATTTAAGAATGAGGAAAATGAAATAAATCCTTGGATAATTCCACACAGAGTAAATAATAGATGATACAGAGAAAGCTTAAGTATTCAGTGCATCCCTCACTTAAAAATAAAATGTTATTTTTTTACCAATTATTAATGCAATCAAGAGAGGAAGAAAGAAAACAGGAGTTCATTCCAGAGTGCTAAAGGGAATATCCTCAGCAGTCACAGAGTCATGTGCCTTTACCTGTGAGAGCACACAGAGGAAGAGTGACATCCTAGAAGACTAGGAAGGAATAAGTATAACATCTGCCATTAAGAAGGAGTAATTGAGGAACCTGGGGAAATAGACAGGTCAGTCTAACCTCAGTACCTGGAAAAATACTGGAACAAGAGGTTAAGCAGTGGTTTATAAGCACCTGGGGGATAATAAGGTAATATGATAAGAGCCCACATGGATTTCACAAAAACAATTCATGTCGAAACAATCTAATTTCCTCTTCCTGGCAGGATAACTGGTCTAGTGGATAGGGAAAGTGGTAGATGTGATATATCTTGGCTCTATGAAGGCTTATGACATAGTCCCACATGGCAGTCTTGCAAGGGTGCTTGGAAAATACGGTCTGCAGGAAACTACCTACCATGGTGGATAAACAGCCCTGAAAACATTACTTGGGCACTAGTCCTAGGTGGTTCACAGCCCACTTCGGAGGCTTTTTCAAACAGGGCACTGTCTTGTGCTGCTCACTAGTCAGTATTTTCTTTTATAGCTTTTACAGTAGAATACAGTAAAATCTGCACAACATATTCTGGCAACTCAGGCAGTGTCTTGACAGGTGAGATGGACCCCTGATGCCTGCTCATTGGAAACAGAGTTGATTTGTGCTCGTGCCCTCCCCAAACCTGGCAATTATCAACCCAGACCTTGTACTGACCTTCTACAGATTGGCAAAATACACCTCCTCACCCTGCAGCCCTCTGACCCTTTCCTCGTGGCGATCTCTTTGGAGTGCCTGTGCCTTTTGCAGTACTCCAGGCTACTGTTTCAGCAGTAGCAGTGTCACCAGTCTGATAGGCTTCTAACACAGTAAACATATCTACCACCAAGGGAAGGTTCAGAGGAATATTTACCAAATTTGGAAACAGAAAACATGACTAATGAAATAAAACACAAAACACAACTGAATTTGTATCGAGCTACAAGGGAAATGTCTGGTTTTTTCCCATGTAGCTCACTTACAATGAACGGTGGAGTTTAACACTGTAGGGAACTGTTATGTGGCAATAGTCTCCAACTGGCCCATCCTCATGATAACACTCTCTCCTTCCTCTCCTTAGAAATTCCATCAAATTTTCTTCCTCTACTCTTAAGCAAATGTATTTCCTAGAAAAATAGGCCTGGGAAGGAGCTGGAGGAGCTGTGTGTGCATCCTTCCCCAAAGCAGGAAGAGCCATACCTGACACATTTCTTCCAGATCTCCAGTGACAGAGCTGCCTCAGCCCTTGTGTCCTACACCTTCTGGGGGCATCTCTGTCACATCGGGGTAGCACCTCTACCCATGTTCTTGGCAGGAAGCCCTTACATTTCAGTATAAAGTGTTCCCTGTCTGCTTTGGCAGATGATTGGTAACCTTAACACCTTGTGAGCTTTGTAAATATGCCAAACATTTTACAGTATAAAAATACGAATTGCACAACTCTTTTTAATGCTGTGACTTCTGGTGTGTTCTCAGCTTTCTGTAGAGTTCACTCACAGCCTCTCTCAATAGTTCAGAAGGGAGATAACAGACAGGAATTGGACCAGGGGGGTTCTGAGACACAAACACTGGGAAGATTTCGAAGTACTCTGGAGGATGGGATCAGAACTGAACATGATCTTGATGAACTGGAGGCTTGACCCAAAATAAATGCAATCAAATTCAGCAGAGACAAATGCAAACAGCTCAGTCTGGGATTTTAGGCAGGTGAGGTTACCCCTGCCATCAAAGCTGGTTTGAGAATTTTCTATCCCTCTCCCCACCTCCAATCTGCTCATTTCTGCCTTAGTCTAAGTTTGTTGCCCTTTTAGGTGTGATGATCAACTGTTTGTGGGGCTGCATTGCAAAACAGCTCCCTGAGACAACTCAGAATAAAAATACCTCTTCCTTATTTATAAAGTGTTATATCTAACCTGGTTCAGTTCTCTGCTCTGGTTCACAGCACAGCCCCACAAGCAGTCGTATCAGTATATCTGTAGGGGAAGCAATCTGCAGTAGGGAGAAACAAATGAGCTGCCAGGAACACGGAAGTAGAAACTCCATTGCTGAAGCCAAGTTTCATGCACATACATTTTGACGAAGGAGAAATCAGATGTACAAATACAATATGGGGAATAGCTTGTTAAGAACGATACAGCACAACCTAAGCTCAGAGAGAGTCTACCACAAACTCGGTATGAGCCGGTGGTGCGATGCCTTTGCAAAAAATAAGCAGATGAACAGCAGCCAGCAACCTAAACCTGATTGTGGAATGTAATAGGAGGAGGCATTAAGAGATGGGAGGTCATCAGCTTAGTGCTGTGGCTTTTCCTGTCAATGGACTTTAATAATCATGCTGGTAGCTTGGAGGGAAACCAGAAAAAGAGGTCCCATGTGGAGAAATCAGTAAATCAGAGGAATTGGTAAATTTTCTCTTCTAGAAAAGAGGGGAAGCGAGGGAAGACATACCAGTCCCCAACAACATAAAAACAGTTACAAAGAGAGCAATAGCAACTTCTTCTCCGACTTGTATAGGGTGAAAGAGCAAAAAATGAACAGCTGATTTTGCATAAAAAATATTTTAGCAATATAATAAGAAAAAAACCACTGTCCATCAAGAGAGACAAGTACAGGAACAGGCTAGGGACAATTATATTGGCACAACTGCAGGAAAGAACCATATTAAAACATCTATTAAGGGTTGATCCCTGGCTGTGCTTCAGTTCAAGTGGTAGATTAAATGATCTCCTGAGGCTCCTTTAAGTCTTGTATCCTATGATCTGTGTTATTTTTTTAGTGTCATAGGAAGTTGTGGCCAAAAAAAAACCCAAAAGAAAATAATATTTTAACAATGACAATGCATCCACAAGCAAGGCGACCTTATCTTGAACTCTGCTTGAAAAAGAACTTACAAAAGATAGGGTAAGAATAGAGGAGGCTGTAGGAACAGCTAACATAATGATTAGAGACTTGGAAAACAGCAACAAGATTTTCATGACATGTCTAGAAGGAGATGAAATCTGGGGAACATCGCATTAAGCAAACTGGAGGACAATTGGGTGTACTCAGAATTTTGACTCCGGCTTGTATGGAATTATACTTTATTGACACACATCAGATTGAAGACTAATGAGGAAGACCGGGCAGAAGCAGAGACTGGGTTTTGTTTGTTTTATTGTAATTGGTTTCCACAATAATTAACTGTGGAACTCATTGCTATAAGACATGTCAAAGACTGAGAACTTACCAAGGGGAGATAGAAAAGGAGAGGTGTTAACAAGAATGAGAGATAGAATATGTATTTAGGAGGAATAAATTACTCCTGCTCGCAAATTAAATCAGCCACTAAGCCCTATGGACAGGAAAGATGTAGTTTTGTAGCATGCTATTGAACATTTGCTTACTATGGACATTTATTCCATATGGTTCTGTCCACCATGTCTGGCAGAATAAGTCACCAGGTAGATCTATGTCCTCTTAGTTGTATTTGTGTCTTCACAACTACAGCAGGAATAAAACTCCTGTGTGGGTATCTGCGGGCTGGAGGTTGACACTGGCATTTCTGGGCACCAGAAAGAAAATATCTTCAGATCTTAATAGTATCAGTCAGGTGCTAAACTTGTATTAAATTTGGGAATTCAGCTCCTGGAGGAATGTTAGGCCAGGTTGAAGAGTTCCCCTGACACTTTGTCGTGGTTTGACCCCAGCCAGCAACTAAGCACCACGCAGCTGCTCACCCCTCCTGGTGGGGTGGGGAGGAGAATTGGGAAAAAAAGTAAAACTCGCGGGTTGAGATAAGAATAGTTTAATGAATAAAGTAAAATAAAATATAATAATAACTAATAATAATAATAATAATAATAATATAATTGTAATGAAAAGGAATATAACAAAAAAAGAGAAATAACACCCAAGAAAAGACAAGTGATGCACAATGCAACTGCTCACCACCCGCTGACCGGTGCCCCAGCAGCGATGTGCCCTTCCCGCCCAACTCCCCCCCAATTTATATACTGAGCATGACGTTCTATGGTATGGAATATCCCTTTGGCTAGTTCGGGTCAGCTGCCCCGGCTATGCTCCCTCTCAACTTCTTGCACACCTGCTTGCTGGCAGAGTATGGGAAACTGAAAAATCCTTAAGATAAGCGCTACTTAGCAACAGCTAAAACATCAGCGTGTTATCAGCATTATTCTCACACTAAATCCAAAACACAGCACTGTACCAGCTACTGAGAAGAAAATGAACTCTATCCCAGCTGAAACCAGGACACACTTACAGCAGCGATGAGCCTCTTGCAGATGTCCAAAAGAATTCAGTGCCTCACTGAAATCCTCCATGGATCAACAGTAAGAGACGAGGGCATACGAGACAGGTTCAGGCCTGCTAAAGCAAAGCAATGCATAAAGGCTGTTTAACAGTGCCTTTTTTTGAGGGATAGCTAATGATAGTATTGGAGGAACTGTAGGGGAACATATTGATTTTCAAAGTTGCATGAAAAAGAAACATCATTGCTTAATGCTTAAGTACACTACCTACAATAAATACCTCTTCATGCGAGAAAGTACACCCACCACCTGCTTCCTAGCTTTGCTTTATCACCATGAAATCGAAGCAGAAATCAACTCCATTGAGATGGGTCTTTTATGAATTGGTGGTTAGAATTTGATGATAATAAGGAGCTGTGTGATGGGGAAGAAATTTCTCTATTGAATATATATCTTAAAATTGCATCCAGCAAAACCAGTGGGCAGGAAAAACAATAAGATCCAAAACCTTTCTTTCCAATACATGTATTTTATTTTTATTTTAGGTCTTCTTGTCCCTCTAGCAAAGGTCATAAATTATTTAACTGCTGCAGCTCAGACTTCTCTTTTTTACTGTCTAATAAAATCTGAGAAATATAAATCTATTTTAGGTCCTTTTTTAAAATAATTGAGAGTGGTGACAACCAAAACAGGAATTGAAGCAACAATTCAAGGCAGGGTGTCAGTGAGTTGTGAGCACACCAGGAGATTTCAGCAGAAAGCTTATAAGAAGGCATTTTGCTTATTTCTGGCCAAAGATGTCTCGTTCTCTTTTTAAATTTAATAATTTATAGATTCAATGCTTGTTCTTTGTCTCCTGGCTGCATGCTTCCTATTAAACACATAATTCAGGTGGTTACATTATTATATGCTGGGCTGCTTACATTTCAGCCAAATGATGTGGAAAGAGGTAGTGATAACTTTGTGGGAATGTATCAGGTTGTGGAATTGTTAAAGATGCGATCAGATCACTGTCTGATTTCCCCGGTACTGTTTTGCCCTGAGATTTTAAATAAGCAGCAATTTCTTGGATATGGGCCAGTGATTGTCACTTGGAATTATTAACATTTAACATCAGCTATTACAGAAATAAAAGGAAGAAGCAAGGTCAAGTAAGAAGTAGGCAAAGGTAAAAAATTAGTACAAGTAAAAAGGAGAGGACAAGTGTGGGCAGAGGGGGAGAGCAGCTGGGTATTTAAGGGTCAGAGGCAGGCACCCCCCAGCCCTGTAGAGGACCAGCCCGCTGGTGGCAGACATACGGACAGGGCAGGTTTCTGGCTGCTGGATCCTCCGTCGGCAAGAAAAGCCCCCAGGCAATGGACAGGAGCGTTGCTGGAGACACGACACACTCCTGACTGTGCCCCGCTGACCCTGTGCCCTTCCCCATGGGTGCCCTCCAGACCTGACACTGGGGAGACACTTTCCAAGTGCCCTCCCTGCATCAACTGCAGGAGGCCGAGCAGTCTTGAAGCCTTTCAGGTTTGCACTCATGTACCAGAGCCAAATGGCTGCACCAAGCTGCTTTTATCAGCTCCGCTTCATTTCCCGGACCCTGCTCTGCACAGACTCATTGCAGAAATCTCCACCAAGAACAAGATTTTCCCTTTCAGACCTCAAACCTTGCAGTGTTTTTGCCCATCTCTTTCTCCCAGTACTGATCTCCTTCACTTAAGAGAACATAAATGATAAGGGGTTAGTTTAAGCATACAGTAATAGATATTTCTGTATAAAAATAGATTACCTCCTTACACATGAATTGCTTCAGCTTCCCCATCATTTCTAGTTGAGCAACAATAATGACTCCCTTAAGAAGCCCTACCAGATCAGCTGTACCTCCACGTTCCTTCTGCAGAAGAGGAAGGTGAACTGAAAGGGCACGGAGGGCCCACTTTCCACCTTCCCCACCACCTTTCACAACTGTATCCAAGCTGGAAACAAGGTAAAAGGATTTAAAAGGAGGAATTAAAGGTTAAGCAGGTCACAACCAACACAAAACCTGTTTTAAGGTATCCGATGAGAGACTCAGGCAGAATGGATGCACGATTCTGTGAAGAGCAAAGGGAAAAAAAATTAAACTTTTGCAGCAGGGTAAAGGAGGCTGTACCATCTAAAAAGAGTATCATTAAAAAACAGAAAATGTATCTGGAATGCCAGAGGCTCCAAAAAACTGACAGAAGGTAGCTGAGGGTGGAAGGCAAAATGTACTTTGATGCCAAGATTATACTTTGCGTTAATTGTTGGCTTAGGTGGTAAAAACTCATCTGCACCCCCACACAGGGGCACAGAGAGACAAAGGGGCAGGGGGGGAGCCCAAATAACACCCTGCCCCAGCTGCTCCCAGGCCATCACAGGAGCCACCAGCTCATCAAAGGGTCATCTCCACAAGCCCAGAGGAGCACAGGGGGACAAAGGCAGACAGGAACCCAAATTACGGACTCGGGAAGGGACACCCTCTCTGGGCCCCTCCCAGGGCTGTCCCAGGACAGCCTCAGCCCTATGGTCCAGGTGTGAAACCCACCACGATGAGTCAATGCCAGAGCACCTTTGGGACTGAGGGGGTTGCTGCCTGGGGGTGTGGGACACATCACGGTATGCAGGGGAAGAGCATTTGGGCTTTTGGGCAGACAACTTATTATGGGGTGTTTAGGGAGGAACCAAAGGTGGGGAAAGGAGTTATCTAAGTGGTTTGGGGAGGAACAAGTCTGGGAAAATAGAGGAATAAGGGGATAAAAAGGGCTGGTTATGCATAAATGGGTGGCTGGTCTGTATGCTTGTCTGGCCATGTCCTGCACCTGATCATCGCAGTCTGTCCCGTCTTTGTATTAAACGCCATTTCTAACTATTTTCCTGGATGAGGGACTTTATTTTGAGGGGGTGGGGGATGTACCAGCAACTAGAGTGCAGCTGTGGACTCAGGGTCTCATATGTCCAGGCGCCAGCAACTGGTGAGACTGGGATCCAGGGGCATATGTAGATATGTTTATATATATGTGTGTGTGTGTGTATATGTATGTATATATGTGCTATATATGTGTGTTTATGTGCATGTGCCTACTGGGAGTCGATGCTGAGCCTTGCTGCTGGTTGGAGCTGGAGCATGGAGCTGCAGCAGCAACACTTCTCTCAGCCTGTCGGATCTGGTGTGATACCCCTAACGTTATTTCATGTGTAACCTTCTGTGGAAGAGCTAATGAGCAGTTTGTGCTTTTTATGCTGTATGACTGACTTACAAAGTTTTTTAACAGCCATGGAAATGTTTTGAGTCTCAGGAAAGGCTGGTTAATGCAAAAAGGAGCGCACTAATCATGTAGCAGAGTAAAAGCATCAAATCCACAAGGGACCAGGAAGAGGATAACACTCATTTGCTATATTTGTGTCTCATAACTGAGCTCCATGAAACAAGGAAAGAGGAGGAAGCCCTATAACCTAGAGAGCAGAGGGTGGAGGAACATGCAGTATTAAAGCCCTATTTGATAAAATATTGGGAAATACAATAAATAGGGAGAGAGCTGAAAGGAGAATGACTCCATCTCAACCAGAGGCACAGGGAAAGACAGAGCCTCGCAGGAGGCCAGGGCTTAGGGATCACTTCATCCCCATCTAAATCATCTGCTGCAGCAGCCATGGGTGAACAAACTCATACTCCATTTCGCCTCCTTAGTTTTGAGTGAGATTGATTTCACCATTTGAACTGGATTCATTTTCACTATCTAAAAGCTACATGTCTCATTTGAGCTGTCTAGATTCCCTCTGTATAGTCAGTGGAGAGAGAAGTGTTTCCGCAGCAGCCCATCCTACCTTAAGATTGGTGCCTAAGGTTGGGCAGGATGCTTTCTGGAGGGTCTCTTCTCTCTCTGCAGAGAGTAAAGGAGCCCAGAGACCTAACTGAGCCAGCCTGCCTACATTTTGGGCCACCAGCGCTGCAGCAGAGGACTCCCACTGTGTTTCCAATTTTGTAATCAAGAACTGAATTCCTCACTAGGATAAATTTGGTTCATTCAGCTTGGCTGGTGCCGAGAGATGATGGATAACTCCTATGAGCAGGAGAATACTGTTCCTCTGGAAACAGTTCAGACAAAAAAGTCTTTCCATACCTGCAATTTGGGGTGAGTTTGGGACCCTGAGAAGCTGGGAGCTCTCAGGTTGGAAACATGGAGCACCGGGAGCTGGAAAGCAAACTTCCTAGAGGCTCTGACTCCCCTAGCAGGCACAGCAATGGCCCACAGACTGTCACAGTGATACACCTCCCCTTCTTCCACTGTTGGGGCTAGGTGGCAGATGGAAAGACCTCCTCAGTAAAGCCATCTTGATGATCCTGGATGCTAGTGACTGTGTGCATCATATTTCAGTACCTCTTCTAAGAAGTGTGCTAGGCCTCCCTTGTCTTTATATTTGTGCTTTACATCTAGCCATCAAATCAAACCTAGCTGTTCTGTATCTATGATCTGCCATCCTCATTATATACTATTATTCCAACCTTTGTGTTAATTCTAAATTTCTTAACAATGATTTTATGTCTTTTTTCCCACATCAGTGTTGAGTAAGATCAACTGGTAAGGAACAGGACCCCCTAGAAAGAGCATCATTACATCATTATTCCCTGCTGATGACTATTTTGTCAGTTAGCTGATTGTTAAACCATATAAGAAGTGCTCTAATGATATGATGCTGTGCTCACTTTTAAAGCAGAGGTTTTGGCAGGTAAATCATATACATCACAGAAGCTAAAATAACATCTATGTAGTGCTCTCTGCTCTGGTAGTTTCCTCAGCAAGTGCAGCACAGCTCGCATGGCACGGACACACGCTGAGCTCCTTCACTACCTCCCAGTGTTCAGGTCCTGATGTGCTCTACATTCTCCACCCTTACAGTCAAGGCTTTGTGTCCAGCTCCTGTAGAGGATGGAGGAAAAACTGCTTCAGTCCTCTACCGTCCCCTCCATTGTCCCCAGCTATTGTGGGCCAAGGACATCCAAGGGAATGCAAGTCCACAAGGGGCCAAGGCTGTTCTGGAGAAGAAAAGTGCTCCCCTTCAGGCTAGCTGGGCTGAAAGCTTCTTGCAGGCAACCAGAGTGAAACCAATAGTTGTGGGTTGTTGTTCCAGGAGAGGATGGTTTGACCTTCTCCTGGGAGCTTTAAGCTTGGGACGTTATGGATCCCCAAGGTCCCCCAAAGGTTATCAGGAAATGCATGACAACGCTACTCCCCGCCCTTGCAGCTTTGCATATGACTTTTCTGTTTAAAAAAATCAACATCACAAAATTCATTCACTGCCAGTGACTCCTTGTAAATAGGTAAAACCGTGGAAGGAAATGAGATGCAAGGAAAGGAAGCTACATTTCCTTTTCTGTCAAGGGTCATTGCCTCATGCAGTCATTGCCAGTGGAGTTTTGAGCTACAGACAATCAACAGAGAGGCTCCTTTCATGAGTGCTGTGCTTATTAAACTCTCCCTCTAACACAAGTGCTAACACAAAGCCCATCAATACCAAGAGAGCTCTTCATCAAGGACTTGAAATGAATCCTGTATTCAAGAAAGAGATATTCTGGCTACAACAGCAACCATCCAAAGTACTAAGATACCTGGCAAGCCTACAACCCATTCTCAGTGGAACATGGCATCAGGACCCTCTGATTTTCAGTGAGACTGAGGCAAAGTCCCCATGAGACACCATTTCAATTTTACAGAGGGATTTCACTCTTGCCCCAGCAAGTACTACCTGCTGCCTTCCAGGAGGTGAACACCACAACGAACAGTTCTAGTCCCTTGGAGTACATGATGGCATGTTGGGCACTCCTCTGACCCCTTGTCCAGCTGCATGTATCCCACAGAAAGTCACCATGATTCTCCTCATTACTTTCTAGCCCTCTGTCCTGGAGCTCTTTGCTAAGAGAGCCAAAGATCAGCATAAAAACTGCATTATGGGCAAAGCAAAAGTGGTGCCATGAAATGCCACCCCCCAACCCCCTGAGACGGTCATAGCATGGGATGGATTGGCATAGCTGTCTCCTCAAGGTATAATGATGAAGGACAGTGCAGGTTATCCTGCACCATCACCTCCTTCAGACAAGTATGCAGAGAGAATGGCCAAGGGAAAGTGAGTGGTACGTCACCCTCCCAGTTGTGAGGAGAAATTTGATATGGACAGGTCTGTCCTTCATCCCCATTCCTGGTTTCAAAGCATCTCCTTCCCCAGTGCTGCCAGCCCATGAGATCACCCTGGTACAGTCCCACTCCTCTCCAGGCAGCCAGCCTATGGCTACCAACATCCAGAGAGATCTTCCTGCCATGCTTGCCCCCATGCACACAAACACTCATGCATCACTGACGGGATCAGCCTGCAGGACTCTTGCAGATGTATGTGTGGTCTTTTCCTTCTCCCCATCTGCCTGTGGGAATCTCGCACGGGAGGGATCCATCTCGCTCCAGCCCACTCTGACAGCCTGACATGCACAGAGCCTGTCTTCCACTGCTGCAGCCATGACCTCACCGGGCTAATGCACACACCGACACTGCTGCCAGCACCTATATTACACACTTTCCACATGCTGTTATCTCCATACTTGGTTTCAGTTTCCAGGCCAAGTGCAGCCCATTTGTGTCACAGCTATTTTGCTTTAAAATATTAAGTGCATGGAAGTAGGGTAAATATTTACAACTGAGAGCTTAATCAACCACCAGAGAGATAGGCAGACTGCTTTCCTGGTAGAACAAGTTTGTTCACATATATCATCCCATATCATTACTCTAGAGCTTCCCAGAGAGTCCCAGACCCCGATTCAAGACACGCTCTCTGTACTAACCTGTCTGTACCTGCACAGTCTTTATTTTCTCTGTCATCCTGCACAGCCTCTGTGGAGTTCAGGAATCTCAAAACCTGACCACCACCACTCAATACAACTATTCTGGTAATAACATCATATAACAGCAGATTCTCTCCTCATCCCAATGCCACACAGAGTTCGCTCCTGTACAGAATTAATGAGTTAAATTAGTTGTCTCAGTATAAGAACAAGCAGTCATTCTACAAGAGCACAGGATCAAGGGAAGTGCGCATTTTTGTTTTGGTTTGGTTTGGTTTTTGTCTTAGGTAGTTTGTTACACCAAACTGGCTGATCAAGCTTTTCAGCAGAAAAACAATCAGCCCCCACAGAAGAAGAAATGTCATCCATGGCAGAGCCTGTGCAGGTCTCCAGGACTGATAGTCCTTGCAAAGCCTTGGTTAAAACTCATGATTTTCTATGTCCCTGGCAGGCACATGGAGTCCCTGGCCCTCAGGCACTCTCCATGGCTGGCTGCCCTGGAGCGGCTGACCCTGGAGTCCTGGTGTCTTTCTGTTCTGGAAATTCAGAGAGATTTCAGGGGATATCTGCCTGCAGTTCAGATTTGAAACTTTTCAGGCTTGGCAAAAAGAGTGTGTTTTGAAATCATACTTGCTATCAGAAGTCCATTCAGCTCTACAGGTCTACATGGATGAAAAAATCAGGATAGGACGGAAAGGAGAGACCATGGTTATGGGGGTGTGTGTTTTTACATGACCTTGTAAGACAGATGTGGATGTTAATGGATCTTTTGTCCATCGGTGGAAGAAGTTACCCTTATCTGCTTGCCTATGAATAACATCAGGGTGCTTTGACTTTCAGAAAGAGCTCCTTCCAGCCATCAGGCATTCAACACAAGGGGCCCCAGTTCTCACCTGCTTCACCTTATCTACAGCCATTGCATTATCTCACGCCCACTGCTGATTTTAGGAGTTGATGACCCTCTTCCTTGACATTTGCTTCTCCAGCAAGAGGAACCTCACCACTGACAGCCTGGATGCCTGAGAATCACTGTGGCACCTGGCTGCGGTGGTGAGGGAGCTCGTTCAGAACCAAGTGCTGGTCACCTGTATAGGTAGCCTGGTACACATGGACAAACCCTCAGCTGACAGGACAGCTCATCCTTCCCACTGTTTCTGAACATGCCTCAAGAACAGAGTCCGTGATCTTTCTTTACCTAGACACAGGTCCGCAAGCACAGCAAATGAAGAGCACGTTTCTTAAAGGTTCAGTAGTTGTGGTTGATGCAGACCCTCAGTTCACCTGACATTTTCTCACTGGTGTTTGGCTGCTGCTCACTCTGCACAATTTCCACAGGTGTAGCAAGGACTCTAAACGAAGACTCACCAGTCCCTCTTCTACCAGTGCAAATGGAGCGGTGCATTCCAGCTGTCTCGTAGGCTGCATCAGGGTCTATTTCTAACATCCATCTGCAGAATATAGCTTTAGACTCCATCTGCATGCTGCCCAAATCCCAACAACACTGTTGTCCCTCCCCGTTTATGTGAGGAATGCCACAGTACTGCAGTGCCGCATTACCCTGCTCCTCCATACCTGCTGTGAGTACAAACTCCTACCCTCCCTAGGTGGTAACACCTTCTGTTCCATAGCTGCCTTCTCAATGGCCCAGTTATGCTCAGTGCTGTTCGGACTGTCCTTGAAGAGGGCTGCCTTTCTCCAGTCTAACACTGCTGCTTATCAATATTACTGAGTTTGTATTTTCATGTGTTCAGCAACCCAGTGGTAACAGAGTTGGTGACAGATTTTAAGAATTAGAAAGCAAATGTCTGGCAGATGCTTTCTCTACTGCAGGCATCCTGACAGCCTGGATCAGCTGTGGATTCTTTGCTGGACATCTCCGGACACCTTCAGTCCCTGCCTGCATTGATGGGTTTCATTCTTTACGAAGGTTGTGGGCAGCTCCACATCCAGACCATTTACAGCTCTCCCTTCCACTTGTCCTACTTTCAAGAGAACAAACATTGTTCTTTCTACCTTTTGTATTTATTGCTTTCCACACAAAAGTAACTGAAGCATAATGCTTGCATTTTCTCTGATCCATCTGTGACTTTGCTTCCTGCATCCCTTTAGTCTGAGCCTTTATCATGGTTCTGGTCTAGTGGGTGTACAGAGGGACCCTGGGTTGCCATGCTCTCCTTGCTGTTAATCCTGTGCAAGGACAGTTCATCTGTCCTTGCTATTTGGAGGTATTTCCTTAGGGAAAGATCTGCTTCTCTAAAAAATCTCTCTTGTAATTAGGAGTCACATGGCCTCATTCATCCCAGTCCTTTCTCATCTTCCCCACAGTGAAATGATAAAAAAGGGCTATATTGTCTGGAAATCCAGCATTCTCACCCACTTACATCTGTCCATGGTCCCCGCTTGTTCTTTTTGTAGGTGATACTTTGTTTTCTTCCCTGCTGTGGGTTTCATTAGGCTTAACAGCTGCCACCACGTGCATTTCATAATGTGCTGGTAACATAAAAAAAGCCCCATGTTCCTAAAATTAAACTGGTTCTTCAGTAAGGAAATTATCTATAGACTCCGAGCTGCGAGGTAGAACTGGCCACGTGCAGAGCAACTGCAGCACCCAGCTCCTCCAGCTGCTGTCCACTTCCAGCTGGACATGCAGTCTGAATCACATTTACATGGTCCGCACATGGTTACAGGGGGTGAGGGAGCACATTGCTGACCAGGGAGTCACTGATGCCCTCTACCAAGTCACACGTACTGAAGAAAACGGATGCCTTGCTGGAATAAATTTTCCATTTTCTTATTCATTAATTTGACTTTCTCTTCAATGATATATTTGAGGCTAATTATTGGTGACAGCTAAACTTGAAATGATTTTGCAACTCAGCTAATAGTGAATAGTTGATCACTGGTCACTGATAATGATCATATTTCCCTTAGCTAAAAATACAGGCTTTCTTGCTCTCGATTCTCTTTCACCATCAGCGTCACAGTATTTTACTTACTGTCGCTGTTGTTACTACTAAATTATTATGCATTGTTGTCACTACTGGTGAGTTGGAAATTTCTCATCTTGGGAGAGATTTTTAACCCTCCAGATGCTGACACAAGTGTCCAGCCACAGTGCTGGCTCTGCAGGGTGCTTGGAAGGTTCTCCAAGACACATCTAATAACAGACACAGTTAAGTGGCCTTCATGAGTCTGTTGTTGCTCTTACTGAATGCAAGGAACCACCAGACATTTATAAAAATATCTCAAAAATACTTGAAACTTCCTCTACTTATTATCCATCTGAGCATTTAATCAGGAAAAGCACTTTTCTTCTCCAAAGGAAACAGAAAAAAATGACACTTGATTTTAGCTATGTCTAGACTGATGTTACTACAGCCACCTATAGTCTTGAGCCTCAAGGGGGTTCACTGCACTTCATTCGTAGCATATGGGGGTGCAACAGCTACACCACAACCCTTTGCATCTTCCCACTCCAGGCCCTTCTAGCACGCATATCACCTTGTGCACTCCCACCATCACGCCAGCACACTTTGTGTAAAGGGCCACATCACAGCAGGCCTTCAGCTTTGTCAAATATTCGCCACTCATCCAGGCTGCTGTTGGAACGGCTCCAGAATAAGCCTGTGATCAGAAGACCAAATTCAAGCCATCCGTGCCCTTCATAACTGAGCAAAGTAACTAAGGAAGTGAAGGGCTTAGATGTTCCAATCCCTCCTCCATCCTAAACACTAGAGAAGTGCAGGTACGCTAACCAGAGGGCTCTCCCTACCCTTTCTTTTCTCCATCCTCCCCTACCAAGGGTTTGAGAGAATTTCTGCAGAAAAAACTTCTCATTCCCTGGCTTGATGTGCCTTTGGCCTGCCAAAACAAGCTGCAAACCCAAGGTACACTGGTTCTAGAGCAATGGGGTGCCATGGGAGTAAAATCTCCCAGTCACAAAGAAAAGGTCTGTTAGATGAGGACACAGAGTCCATGACTCTCTGCAGCCCAGAGGAGCTCCTCTAACCCTTCAGAGATGCTCCCTGAGAGCTGTCCATGCTCCCTCTGCTCCCAGAGAGAGCGCATTGCTGGCAGAAAACTGTAGGCCATGAAACAAAATCAAAGTGTCACAGGCCCTGAATATCACTGAAAAAGAGAGAAAGAACATAGACCTTGAGCAGTTCAACCATTTTCATGCTCACTCACCCTACTGAAAGGCCAGGCTGTCTTCAAATGGAAATGGTGCAAGTAAAAATAATAAGAAGGGGCAGAGGCACGAAAAAAAGAAACCATGAATCAGAGCTTTGATCACATATGCTGTCCTGCCTCCATAGAAGTGATGTCCCACTAATCCCCGCAGGCCATAGCTCAGCTCAGTGCACAGCTGTGCATACATTTTTGTTCAGATGAATCTCACCAACCCTTAGAAAAATCAGTTGTACTGCCAATGGCTTACAAATACTTGTAAATCAGGTCAACAACCCCAACTTTAAATATTCCATTTTGGCCTGAGTTTGTTTGTTTATGCAATATTTTATCAGCATGTTCTTCATGAAATAGGAAAAACTTTATACTTTCATTTCTTCACAGGCAGCAGGCTGCAGAATGCTGCATTTAAGAAGTCCAAAACATCTTTGCTTTTCAGCTCTTTATTGAAGTCCTCATAGGACCTCTTTATAGACAAAGAGAATATTAAACTGGAGCCACTTCTTTGCTCCACTGAATTTTGATATTGCCCTACGTTTGGGCCAGCTGGGACACCTTCTAGAAAGTAGTCCTGGATTTATTAATGGTTCTCAAAACCTGCCCCTGAAAAACAATTTCCATGGTATGACCAGCATGGCAATAGGTCTGAAGGTAAACGCAGGTTTTGGACCCTATTGGTTTCTAATATTCAGCTTTAAGAATCAGATTACATGTTTGTTCAATAGCAATAAACTTTCAGAGTTTTATAGAGTCATAAAAACACTACAACTGCTTCCATTTATGGCCTGTATATAATTTAGTTGGGTAGGTTTCCTCTCTAATGGTGCAGTGCAAGTGATTTGAGTTCTATTAGCTGGAAACAGTACATCTACATTTGCAGAAGTCTCATAAATAATTCTGCCTGATGGACGGCATCCCATCTAGACTACTGTGTAAGGAAAGGGAGGAGGGGCTGGCAGGGGGGTAGGGGAAGGAAAGGAGGGGAGAGATGGTAGGAATAGAAAAGAAGGCCATTAAGACTTCACACAAATTAGGAATTCAGGGATCCTCTTTTTGCTGGTAGTATCAAAATCCCATTTTCCTGCTTAATTTGTGTGATGCTTTGAGCTTGAAATGTAACCACAGTTCATGCTAGACTGCAGGCTGAACTCATTCTAAGCATTGCCAAGGCATTCATTTGAAACGATATCTCCCAGGACACAAAGAATTCCTGAGCACTCAGAGATGCACTCAGCTCCCTAGAAGCTTTAGAGCAATAAATGAAATGTTAGACTGACTTACAGCTAAATGAATTATTTGGTCTCAGGTACAAGAACAGGAGAGCTGTATCTCAGGTTTAAGACCCTTCAGCCACAGCAGGGAAGGGGGCTGGGGGTCACCCTGCAGTAAGAGAGAGGATGTATCACCGTGCAAACACCCAAGACAGAGGCAACACCATCTTTTATGTCCGTATAGCACCTAATGGTTAAATTACTGTGTTAGGACACTGATTGTAAGTGGGGCTGTCTGCCATCCATCACTATAAATGACATTAAAGGTAATAAGACTTGATTTTCAGAAGAAAACAAATCAATTAAATAACATCAAGTCCTTTTTGATAGAATTATGAAACAAAGGGATACCAATTGTGGGTCACATTTCTTTAATGCATAACTGGAGGATACTCAAGGATAATGAAGAACTGGTATAGATTTGCTATTATTTAGACTATTAGTCATGTGACTCCGATATGAAGCTTAGTGCTCTGATACCACTTCTTTAACATACAGCAGAAGAAAATCACGGTGGCTCTTAGACACTGCCGTTCTGACTCTGGCTGCAATGACTTCAGAAGCTCCCAGACCTATTTAACCTAGCAAAACAACGTCTCAGAGTCGATACGATGGTTCTCTAAAATACACTGTGTGAGTAAATAACAAGAACCAAAAAGGAATATGTAAGTTAGAGGATAATACCAGAATAAGATTGAAGTGGTCATGAATAAATTTAGACTGGAAGGCAGAAAAAACCCAAACAAAACCATTATGGAATTATATCCCGGAATGACTTTCCCAACAGTGCAGTAGGGCAAGAAACTTAAATTATTTTAAGGTGAAAAAAATCTAGGAAAGCCTGTAAAGCAGAATATGGGTCAGCCTAGAGTAATAAATGAAATGGGCAATATGAGTTCATACATGACTCGGCTTGCCACTGTACTAGAGAAAAGTGGAGGATGGAAGGAGTCTTCGTTGTTGTTCACTGACTGTATTTATTTGTTTCATATATATTCTGTATTGTATACATAGCAAACTGAGCTATGCTGACAAATATTTTTGTAACCCCGTCTACTCTTTTCGTAACAGTAAAGCTTGTGTAATGGAAAAAGGATTTATTTCAAAAGAATTTTATGTCAAAAACTGAATCGGACAAGGACCTGTGGACTTGTACCTATTTTGTTCAGCCTTCTGTGCTCAGGACTGCTGGCCTTAGCTTTCCTGGATCATGAAAAAGAAGTACCTATTTGCTAATGGTAATTCCTACATGCTACAAGGCCCTAATTCTTTCATAGCCACAAGCATGTCTTACTATCAGAAGCATGAGGTCATTTTCTTACTATTCCAAGCTAGCCTTACAGTGAATGGAATTAGACTCAAAGAAACCAATAAACTAACATATATTGGTAACATTCTCTCTCACCTTTATTTACTCCGGTGTATCGGATAAATTTCACATCACAGCATGATGCCACATGAAATGGAAAAATCAGTCAGAAAAACTGCAAGAGGAAAACTAATTCTTAACTTGGTTGCATCCAGTGCAACCAATGCACAGTACCTGACTGAAATGTTACTGTCGAAAGCCATCTACAATAGTCATCATAAAGTGCTTATATTCAGCACTTATGTTGGAATAAGAAAAATAAAGAAAACCATTGCAATATGTTTAACTTCAAAAATGAGCACTAAATGAAAATTATTCCTTATTATTTCTCTTGTCTTAAAAAGAGAATAAAAGGAACAGTCATAAGAGTAAAATCCTTTTCTATGGTGTAGAAACCAGAGATATCACACTGGGGCTCTGAGCAAATGCATATCACTCGCCAAAAGGTCTTTAGAAAGACCAAGAGAAGCCAGCATGACTACACAGAGAGGCAAAAAGCGTACTGGAAATGCAAAAGGATAATCAAAATTTAGAGAAATAAGTGCACAGCAAAAAAACAATACAATGTTTGCAGCTGTTTTTACCATGTAAGAGGTCAAGGAGGCTCCTGCACAGCTATTCTTTCTTTATAAGGGGACACATCAGAGGATCATTCTGATATTGAAGGAGATCATGAAGCATATCAAAAGGTATTA
Organism: Gymnogyps californianus; assembly: GCF_018139145.2. Classification (NCBI taxonomy): domain Eukaryota; kingdom Metazoa; phylum Chordata; class Aves; order Accipitriformes; family Cathartidae; genus Gymnogyps; species Gymnogyps californianus. The sequence continues at coordinate 1,030,200 of NC_059486.1, forward strand.
TAACAAATCACCAAGACCAAAGGATATTCTTCCAAGAGTACCTAAGGAACTCCACTGTGAAATTGCTGAATTAATAACTGGTGTGCAAGCTGAAATGTAAAAATGTCTCAATGTCAAGACACTTGAAGGTAGCTAATGTGGTTTCAATTTTTAAAGAGGATCCTATGTAAGTTTCAGGAAACTACAGAGTGGTAGCACATCTGTACCAGGCTAATTGATAGAAATTGTAATATAAAAGAGGATCCACAGATAAATAAAGTATAATGGGGAAGAGTCCATGCACTTCTGTAACGGGAAATCATGCTTTACAGCCTAGTGTAGTTCTTTGAAGAAGTCAATAGACATGGGGATAAGGGAGATCCAGCTGATAGTGTATTTCCATTTCTAAAGGCATTTTACAAAGTCTTTCACCAAAAAATCTTAAAGAAGTTAAGCTACTATGGAATGAGAGGGAAAGTCCTCACATGAATAAATAATTGTTTAAAACATACAAAACACAGGCTGGTAATTAAATTATCAACATTCACAGGTAAGGGTGGAAGCAACTGAAATTAGCTTAATGAATAATTAGTGAAAAAAAATGTTAGAAATTATTATGACAACAAAAGACAGTGTGACAGCAAGCATACCCACGATGCAAGCACCTGCTGACCACTTTGTGCGGTTCTGATCCCCATCTCAAAAAGGATACATCAGAACTTGAAAAAAAAAACAGAAACGGGCAGCAGATGTGATGAAATTGTTTCACAGGTGTAAGTGATTTCTATTCAAGGAACAGCCACATACACTATGATTCTTCATCCTGAAAGAAAGATATCTGCATGGGGGAAGGGGAAGGGAGAGGTGGGGTAGATATCTACAAAAGCATGAGATGAAGGTAATGGCCAACAAAGGAATAATTGTAATAACTGTTCATTTTCTCTTCCATAGCCAGTTACACTCAGCTATCAGATGGCAGGTTCAAAACAAACAGAAGTTTTAGGTTTTGTTTTAGTTGCTGCTAAGCAGGGTTTATATGAAGTCAAAGACTTTTCAGCTTTTCATACTGCCCTGCCAGCAGAGGCTGGGAGTGCACAAGAAGCTGGGAGGCGACACAGCAAGGATAGTTGACCCAAATGAGCCAAAGGGATATACCATACGATATTATGTCATGCCCAGTATATAAACTGGGGGGATATTCCGAGTGATGGCATTTGTCTTCCCAAGTCACCATTACGCGTGACGGAGACCTGCTTTCCTGGAGATGGCTGAACACCTGCCTGCTGATGGGAAGTGGGGAATGCATTCCTTGTTTTTCTTTGCCTGCGTGCGCGGCTTTTGCTTTCCCTATTAAACTGTCTTTATCTCAACCCACTAGTTCTCTCACTTTTACTCTTCCAATTCTCTCCCCCATCCCACCAGGGGGGAGTGAGCGAGTGGCTGGGTGGTGCTTAGTTGCCAGCTGGGGTTAAACCACGACAAGAGGTACTCTGTGAAATTTGCCACAGGTAGTTGTGCATGATGGAAAGCCTACCTGTGTTCAAAATGAGACTGGGCGGGTTCATGCTCCACTGAGGGCTGTGAAATACTAAGGTACCCCCTTGGTCTCAGTAGTTCTAGAGCTGCAGATAACCAGAGGCTTGCTCCACTGCTACACCTGTTCCTCAGCATCCATTGAACCCCCACTAGGAAAGAGAGCACTCACTGTCGGACCATTCTGAAATACTCAGGTCCCTGTAGTAGGTGGTTATCAGCAGCAAATGATGCTCGTCAGAGCAGGTTTACCTGTTGTCACTGTCAAAATGAAGTCTGCAATGAACCAAGTATTTGTGCCCAGTACACACTGTTACCTATTTGCTGTCTTTTGTGGGTCCAGGTTTTGGACACAATGCCTGTTATCCAACAAGGTGAAGAGTTTAAACAATGCTGTGCACAGTAGGGGAGGGAGGCGTCTGCCACATAAATGTGTCAAAACACTGAGGAAAATGTCTTGCAACAGCCTTACAGATCACACTTTTCTGCAACAGTCATGTAATAGCAAAGATGTGAGGATCTCCAGCAAGTCCTTTACAGACAGGTTGCTTGACGTAAAAATCCGCTTGGAGACAAATCCTCCAAGTGGATACTAGTTTAACAACACCCTGTAAACTGTCTTTATTGCTTTCCATAATATGGAGTAGAAAAAGCTTTAGATCAAGACATTTGAGTCAAATCTATTTACGATGCTCTCATCTCCTTCAAGGCAAAATTACCCATACCAGCTGGGAGTCCATAGAGAATAAATTGCTACATCACACCAAAGAAATGATCTCCATCAGCTATGATGGACTAACCTTTACTGTTTGAATCCTCTGCTTCAGAACTTCCTTTGGTTACCTGCCAAGTTCGGGAAGGAGTAATCCTCTCTTGATTCATAACCTGGCTCCTGAGAGTATATCCTTTTCTTCTCCCTTCCTCTGATGCACTGGAGGCTGGGCAGAGAGAGACACATGCAAGCAAGCAAGTTTGGCAGTAAACCTGCTCTAAGATTGCACTTAGCGCAGCATTAACAACTTTTATTTCAAAGTTCAGCATTTCTTGCTCTCAGGTTCAGGGTAAAAATCTTTGCCATGGAGCTTGTTGGAATCTTCCCTGAGATTTTAACTCTGGGCACCCTTGGGTTGCTTTTTCCCCCTTCTCCTGATCTGTAGGTTATAGTCCACACTTAAGGATCGTAAGAAAATAGCTCACAAGAGTTTCCCAGCTACAGAGGGGACCTAGGACATTAGCCAGTCCTCTCGTCTGCCCTGATCTCTTCCTGGAGTCCAAGCTAGCTGCGGCTTTTGTTTCCTTGCTTTGGCATACTGGGCAATGTTACACGGTCCGTGAAGGAATATGTGATAGGAGCATGCCAAGGACCCTTCTCAACCAATATATGGTTGCCTGAGACAACAGGAATAGGCCCTTTGAGCCAAATTCTGGTTTCAACCAACACCCTGTCAGTACCAAAGAGCAGATCAATGGAAGCTCTTGTTCCGAGTTCTGTGATCATTAAAGACATATTAGTGTCTGCTGATCATTTTATCCCTTCAACTCCTACAAGAATTCTTAACGAGGAAGAATTTCTAAATCACAAGATTAATATGCAATACAAATTGCATATTAACACCCTTGCAAATTATTCTGGTAATCTTGGCTGGGATTACCCTGTTGAGACTGGGACACTTCTGGCAATTGCTGCCTCCAAACTAGCCCTAGAGTGTCCCAGAGGTAGGTTTGTCTTATGTCATTATTAAGTACCTCAGCACGATGAAGTATGAACAGGTAAAAAAGATACATCAAAAATTTTGGCAAGCATGAAGAGAAGTCAGGCACCTGTGACAACCCTCTGTACAATATCATGACAAACCATCAGAGTGGCCCATTAGCATTACTATTACTGCATCAGCAACGGGCGCAGTTTTGTGAGGTTACACAGGAAATTTGCCAAGGAGTATAACCCTCTGTGCTATCTGCTGTACAAGCACTCAACACAAAAATTACCTCTTTCCCATTCACCGTACAAGATTTCAATGTGATCTACCCAGTGCAATGATAAAAAGACTTGTGTGTGATCTTCAGATAGATAAACAAGGGATTAGTTAGTTATTTTACATCTTACAAGGCAATGGTGGGACTAATGTTGGAATAGCGCATTTAGTCAAGTGAAAAATTGAAGATAGTACAGTGAACAGCAATACAATTATTTGAAGGCTGGAAAATGAGTTTGTATGAAACACTGAAGGAATTCAATACATTCTGACTATCAAAAAAAATAGACAAGACAGAGAAATGACTTGCTATATGGTAGGTAAACAGTCTCTGAAGGAAGGAAATTAAAATATGCTCTGCAAAGTACCAGAGGAAGTGACCATCAGCTGGAAGGTAAAGTTGCACAAATTCAAATTCGAAATAAAAGTATTAACAATTGGGAGAGTCTCCTGATGGGCCAGAAGTGCAGACCCCACCTCATCAAATAAAATCTGCCTGCTGTTCTGGATGATGCTTTGGTTAAACACAAGCTATCAGGCTCATTCCACAGCTAACTGGAAAAAAATCTCTCAGTACATAAAATCAGACTAAATACCATAATGGTTCTTTCAAGCCAAAAGCTACGCATTTTATATCAAAACGTCATCTTCAAGGAATACTAACATAGCTCATTCAAGCACACAGCACTTAGAAAATGCCAGAACTGGAGTATCATTCTCCATGACATTGTCTCAGTCCTCTTGAGCACATGCATGAGCTTTAACAACTTGATCACTCTGTTGTTTCTTTCCCACACAGTTGCTTTTTTCCCCAGATATTGTTTCTTTTCTTCGAGGGCAGTGACAGGTTTGCTGCCGCTGGAGTGAGCCAGGGTCGTGCTGCTTAAAGTCCACCACTGCCTATTCCTCTGGCAGCATCTGCAGTTTCTGCCCAGTGGGAAATTCTAGTATTTCAACTTCTGTTTTATCTCATCTGGGTTCCGAGTTTTAAAAGGGAGGTTTGTTCTGAATGAAATATTGCAGAATCACATGAAGCCCAAATGCAGAAACGTTTTGGATGCGGCTGATGGAAGTAAACTTTCCAGTATTCCTGCTGCAGAATATTTCTTTCCATTTGGTTGAACTATCCAAAAATATTTTTCACCATTCAGTTCAACATAACTGAATTTTCTGTTTTTTTCACTATCTGGTGGAGGCTAAAGAATATTGTCCTCTGTGCAGCACAGCTTGTAGGGGAGAATGAGGAAGCACATTCCACCACCATAAGTGGTAATTGTACTATAACAGAGAAATGTAACTTTATAATAAGTGAGTCAAATGCAATTATTTGGGAAGTAAATATTTCTTTCAGCCAAAAATATTTTCTCCTGCCAGAAACTTTGACTTTGTGGAAATAACCCTTGAGCTGAGATTTATCTACCCTCACCTACTGGCACATCTAAAGTTAGATGCTTAATGCTGAGGTGCTCATCCTAGGATTCCTCACTCCAAAACAGCCAATCGGTTTCAAAACAGCCACTCCGGTCTGTCTCAGGAGCTGCCGTACGAAGGTATTTCCTACTCTCTCTGTAATAGTACTCGTTTCATTGCCAAAATATGGCAAACTACCTCATCTTTACATAAAATGGAGCAAAGGCACGTGGTCTCCAAAGACAGAATTTAAATAGAATTGGCTAAATCCACTTGTCACTGGCTGTGAAGGGACCCGGTGGAGACCAGGTCAAGACAGAGCTGATTTGTAGATGTTTAAAACAAGAAGTGACTTTCATAGAAGGTGGGCACTGAAAAACCTTAATAAAAGGTTGAGGGATGTTCCCTGAGCATCGTCTGGGTACTCTGCGGCAGGAGCAGGAGCAGGAGCTGAGTCTGACCCTCCACGGTAACAGTCCCCCACCATGACCCCAAAATATCCACCGTCTGTCTCGCTCACTCACCCAGCTTCCAGCTTCTGCAAAAATAAGGCTGCAGGGTTGCCTGGGATTTTTTGCTTATTTATTTTACGAAATTATGGGATTCACTTGTGACAGTGAATCCAAAATTAGTTGTCTAACTCTCAGCTATTTGCCCCAGGCTCCCTTATTCTACATGGAGAGAAGCAGGCACGTTAAGGGTAAGATAATCGGATCTGGTTTTGATATCTGTTTTAAGGGGAGATGAATCCTGCCCTAAACCCCACTGGCTCTATCACCTACCTCGCTGCTGACTGTAAGCACCTACAGTAAGTAAGATTAAGCCTGTGCAGGTAGGTACTTCTGCAAGGACAAAAGTAGTAACCACACAGCTGCAAACAACATCAGCATGACTTGCTCTGGAAACACAGATAACTAAAAACATCTAAGTGCTCAAGAAAGTCATGTCAGAGAATCAAAATGTAAACAAAAAACACTAGTTGACACTTTGGATTACTTTGACGTTAATACTTATGTGAGCATCAGTTCCCCCTTGATAAAATGAAGGCATTAGTACTGATTCACCCCTCAGCTGTATTGTGAAGATACATTCATTAAATTTGGTAAAGAAGGAAGATTCTATGGCGAAGCACAAGAGAAAAACCTGGTAAGAAATTAATAATTCTGTATTCAGTGCTGTATGCAGTAAATAATGCATTGAGCCACACACTGAATGATGAGACTAAATGAAATATTGAAGAGTTGCTCTTTCAGCGAGCAAGTCTATTCTGTGCACTGAATGAGGCAGGGATTCTGTCTAAAGAGAAAAAGTGATCACATATTTAAGACTGTATTACAATGCATACACACAGGAAGACTAAATGAAGATTTTGCTGATATCCTTAAATCTGACACTTCCTAATTTTTGAGTGCTTGACTTTGTGACCTTGAAAACGGTTTAGTAAAATATTATTGGGCTTTTTTTTTTTTTTTTTTGCTGTTATTTCCCTGTTTTGTTTAATTTTTTTGAGTAGGCATCAGACACCTGCTTTACAGATGGTAGCACAGACAGGTAATCCCTAGCTGGGACCTGAAGGAGAGCTCAAAAACTTGAGCTAGCTGGGGAGTATATAAAATCGGACAAGACAGTGATATAGGTCAAACAGGAGAAGTGATCCTGTTCTCTGTATTACAGACAACTTTTCTGTCCACCCTAGTCCAGTATCAGTGACAACTAGAGGCTTGAAAGCCACCAGAATCACAGCACAGAACCACCCAAATTCTTAATCACACATACACGTGCTTTTTGTCTTATATATAAAGCCCTGTTTCCAACAGTACACAAAGCCTGACATGCCATAAGACTCAATTTTTTCTCTGTAGTTCTGTAGGCATCAGGGCTTCAATATATGCTCATTTTTAAAACAAGTGCAAGGCTAATGCTTGTTTGGGATTGTAGAACTAACACATTAGGTGGGCTCAGTACTAATCTGAATGCAATTTATACGAATAACCAGCCAGGGAACTACATATTCTCCTGCCTTCACCTTCCAAGGTGATAAACGCTCTTACATGGCTCAGAGATTGCTCTTCATTTTTTAAGATAAATAAAGGTTTATGAAGAAACATCAGTTTTACATGAAAAACACTATTTTTCCTTTAACTTTTGTCATTATTGTATTTGCACTTCAACTTTGCATTAAGCCTCTGCATTACCATGCCATGGCACATTACTCATCCTCCCACACATCTCACATGCAGTCAGAAAAGCAAGAATCCTCTCTGCCTTCTGCATTTCTCCTGCTCTCTCCCTTCTGCATTTTCCCTTGTACTGCTTTGTGTGCTTGCTCATCTCCCAGTTCTTACCCCATTCTTCATTGCCTTCCTCCTTCCCATTCTTCTGATGCTCTACAGTCACCATGCAAGCCCACAATGCTGAATACTTGGACACATATCCATTGCCTCCTGGCTGCCGCTTGATCCCACTTGGAAACCTCTGGGATGTAGCAGCGTTGGTGTCAGGACCCTTGGCTGCATCCAAGATGTATGAAGAGATCCTGGTGTTAAAGACAAAGAAAGAGGAGTGGTTGTTCTTCCTCTTGAGCCTATAGAGGCCTTAGGTGTGCATAGGTGTCCTGCCCTTCCTCCCTCCAGCTACTCTGCCATCTCATCTATCTTCACCTGCCTTTCTTGCTGAGCTGTAAGGACCGTGTCTCCACTGCTGGCCTTCAACCGGTCAGCATCTGTCTAGACTGTAATGTGGCAGGTAGGTCCAGCAGTTGGCTTTGCTATTCACAACACATGAGCCTCCACAGGGTATTATTCCACTAGGATGATGTGAAGTCAGGCTCTGGGGTGTACCTGGAGACACTGATCCATGGCCCACAGAGGCAGCAGCAAAAGCCATCAGATGGATGCTACCCACTACCTCTCCGCATTTCAGAGACATGGCTGAGCCAGGAGGTCACATCCACATTGTCAGTTTGCTATTCTTTGCATTTTGCTCCTCATCTCAGATTCCCGAAACGTCCACATACTGGTTCATCTCAACTTTGTGCTGTCCTCTCCCGCTCAGGGGTGTCTGTGCATGTCCCTTCTGTACCACCACAGGGGCATGGTTTCAGTCACCTGTTACAGAAACACAGCTCTGCAGGGCCTCGTCATCCTTGAGGTGATGTGTACGGAAAGACATTTTAGTGGTTAGGAAATTAGCACAATATTCAGCAGGATGAGTGCATTTCTTCTCCACAACAAAAATATTTCCTATAACCCTGGACAAAGAGATTCAAGCAAGACTCATTAAAGAACCTTATCTCTTCCAGAGACCACAAAGGGATGTGAGCAAATAGTCTGACCTAGCTGCTGAGTTGCTAAATGGGTAAAACAAGGTAAAAGGAATCATAGAATCGTTTAGGTCAGAAAAGACCTTTAAGATCATCGAGTCCAACTGTTAACCTAGCACTGCCAAGTCCACCACTAAACCATGTCCCTAAGTGCCACATCTACACATCTTTTCAATACCTCCGGGGATGGTGACTCAACCACTTCCCTGGGCAGTCTGTTCAAATGCTTGACAACCCTTTTGGTGAAGAAATTTTTCCTAATATGCAATCTAAACCTCCCCTGGCGCAACTTGAGGCCATTTCCTCTTGTCCTACTGCTTGTTACTTGGGAGAAGAGACCGATCCCCACCTTGCTACAACCTTCTTTCAGGCAGGAGATAAGGTATCTCCTGAGACTCCTTTTCTCCAGGCTAAACAACCCCAGTGCCCTCAGCTGCTCCTCACAGGACTTGTTCTCCAGACCCTTCACCAGCTTCACTGGCTTCTTTGGACACGCTCCAGCACCTCAATGTCTTTCTTGTAGGGAGGGGCCCAAAACTGAACACAGTATTTGAGGTGCAGCCTCACCAGTGCCAAGCACAGGGGGACGATCACTGCCCTAGTCCTGCTGGCCACACCATTTCTGATACAAGCCAGGATGCTATTGGCCTTCTTGGCCACCTGGGCACACTGCCGGCTCATATTCAGCTGACTGTCGACCAACACCCCCAGGTCCTTTTCCACCGGGCAGCTTTCCAGCCACTCTTCCCCAAGCCTGTAACGTTGCATGGGGTTGTTGTGACCCAAGTGCAGGACCCGGCACTGAGCCTTGTTGAACCACATACAACTGCCCTTGGCCCATCAATCCAGCCTGTCCAGACCCCTCTGTAGAGCCTTCCTACCCTCAAGCAGATCAACACTCCCACCCAACTTGGTGTCATCTGCAAACTTACTGAGGGTGCACTTGATTCCCTCATCCAGATCATTGATAAAGATATTAAACAGAACTGGCCCCAATACTGAGCCCTGGGGAACACCACTTGTGACTGGCTGCCAACTGGATTTAACTCCATTCACCACAAATATTTAACCCTTGACATTACTGTGTCTCAGTTTCCTATTCCATGGAAACAAGTTTTATAGCTCTGCTATGGTGGAGCAGTGGAAGTTTAGCTGTGAGGTACCCTGCTCCTGTACACAGCAGGCCAGACCGAGATAGATGATCCACACTGAAATACACAACTATTAATTTAAAAAAGAAAAATATCACATATTCATTATTTTTCCTATCATGTTTCTCTTCCAATACACATTCATAAATAGAAATGAAAGAACAACTAATGTGCCTTTAGTTACTGTGTTTGTCTGTTTTCCAATCACAATTCATGACCTGCTTCAACAAACAGGAGAACAAACATATTTGCTTTTGATAAATTAAAATGGTTTGGTGCATTTCTTTATTACATTCCTTTCTTCTTTTTTTTTCCTCTTCTGTTCTCTTTTCCTTACAGTGATGCTCTTTGCTTGCTCTACTCCAATGGCCACATACTCAGTTTAATCCTGGTGCCTGTTACACCACAGCAGTGTCAGAGTAACTCCCCTGCAGTGGATTCAGACTGAGATCGTAATCTGGTGTTTAGCATCTGAAAATGAGCAAGACTTTATAAACACAAGCACAATTGGCAGGAAGAATGGGAGCCTGTGATGAACCAAGGGGAGAAGGGAAGAAAGATCTCCACCTGTGATGTTCAGACAGGCTGGACAGCCCACCTACCAGGGACTCAAGGGCATGAATCATCCAGCAGCTGAACAACCCTCCAAAAGCCTCAGTGCAAAACCACCTATCAAAGGATCTGAGCAAGAACCCCACGTCATGCAAAGCAGATCGGGGCAGAGGTGTAATGGCACGGGCAGGGTCCAATGCCTCGGCTGAGTGGTTCAGACTAACGGGATGCATGTTGCAGGTGAGGAGCTGGGTCTCCAGTACTCAGAAGCTTTGTGTGTGAGAGGTGTAAGAGCCTGCAGTGATCAGTATTCAATGTGGAAAGAGCATTTATTGGAGATTTTATGTTGGATAAAGACAGAGGAAATGATCTGCATCATGGGCGCTCAGGATAGGATTAATTTCTCCTAATTTAAACTGTCTATCAGGAAGACATCTACAGGTAAACTAGTCTGTTGACTGCCTTGAGATCTAAGGAGGGAAACAGGCATTTTTAGGATGTCAGTCAACTGTTTCAGATGCCTCCTTTAGGATGAGCTCCAAAGCCCACAGCTCTGACCATGTCTCCACTGGCCAGAGTGAATCCCTTGGAGACATCTGCACTTAGTGGGGTGAATCCCACCCTCAGGTCCCATGCAATGGCAGCTCACAGGAACTGGGAGGCTTTCTAATTAAGTAGGTGGACCAACACGATTTCACTCCTGACTGTTATAGACAGACACAAGATGAAGTCTGGATTCAGAGTCTGTTGGAGCCCTACACTAATTGCTTCACCAAGTCTAGAGCAGTGGTGTATAGAAAAACCACTAGCTCCAGAAGTGTGAGAGAGAAAAGTGGACACTCTTCCTTGCCAAAAATTTCTGTGTTAGACTGTTCTTCTTGCATCAGGGAGTTATTTTTTATTAAGCAGGTATAATTCCAGAACCATTTCTTCAATAAGATTAATCTTGCAGAGCAAGATGAAAATACAGTCTTCTCCTGTGGCTGGAATTTGCATTGGCTGCAAGTGATCACTGGTGACAAGAATAAAGTGAATCATTTGCAGGAGAGTAAGGAAGTACAGGAAGAAGACTTAAGAAAACCATGTGGTTAGAGTGATTACTTTCTACCTGCTAATGGCAAAGTACTTAGCCTGTCTTGTCACAGTCCAGGACTTCAGCAATCAAGACTGACACTGAGGAGAGTCGTACTGTAGGTGTAGTAATGAAAGTAGATGCCACCCAGAACTATGAACCCAAGGTGTAGCAGCTCCTGGATTAGTGGCTAGACCCAAGCATGAGGCTGGGTGCAGGTAGGCTGAACTTGTGAAGGAAGCGTATTGATACGCCTAAGCTCTCTTGGAAATTAAAAGCTGTTAAAATGCCTAAAGCAAGGGTATACACACATCCCAACAAGTATGTGTGGTCCAGATTTGGTACATATTTTCCTGATGTTTGTGAGCTCTTAAGAGTCAGCATCCAGGACACTTTCCAAGATGATCAAAAGCCCATGTATAGTAAAGAAAACTCTATTTGAGGCAACATCGCAAAAGTGATACAGACCTGAGGAACAGTGGCAGTTACACATGATAGAAGTGTAGCCTTGGCAGAAGGCCAAAGGGCAGCATTAAGGCAGGCTGCAGCATTTGCTCCTAGAGTCCTGGCAAACTCAGGAGAAGGCTGTGCTCTGCTAGGCAAGGAAATCTACGAGCCCCTCCTTGGAACAGAGCAATTTCATGAGCTGCCTTTGGGAACAGCATTGATTGTAAATCAGTAGGAAGCACCACAGAGAGAGGAAATTGCTAAGTGCACCCAAGTGACTGCAGCACATGTTACTGCAATGCCAGCACTGCGCTGTAAGCCTGAGACGGCCGGGGAAGTTACCATGCAGAGAGGGTTTCTGAGTAGAAGCACTGTGTGCACACATGGAAGGATATAAAGACTGCACTGATAGGCAGCATGAGGAGACTTTGCAGTCCATGAACTGTCAAGTCTGTGGAAAGCATCTGAGCAGACTTGCTCACTCCCAGAAGCAGGAACTACTTGGGCAGGTCAGCTCATGGCCCTGGATCTGCGAGTAGGTGTCTGGAGGACACTCAGTGATGACCGCATCTGTAGCTGATGAGCTGCGATAGGGACACAATAGGTCTGATGTGCACGGTGTGAACATGTGGCCCTAAAGCACATCCATTTTTTGCTGGAACATTCCTCTACTGGATAATGCTCACTTCTTTAAATCAACATTTTTTGGGGGTGTATCAGCTTCAGCAAAATTTGTCATTTTTTTCTCAGGTCTGAAATGGCATTTTTGCACTGAGAGAAGTTTGTACTGTGGAATTACTAATGGCACAGTAGTTAGGACACTCATGCAGATTAGAAAGGCCAAATCCTTGCTACAACTTTGGTCACTGCCCTGGAACTCAAGAGAAGTCACAAGTCTCTGAAGCAGAAACAAAACAACTCAGCCCAAAGTGAGACTCAGCGTAAGATGCTGCTCCCTGATATCACAAACCAACAGGAGCAAGCCAGCAGGGCAGAAAGCAAAGAGCCATTTAGGAAGATGAAGTGACTGGAAGCTATCCCTTCCTGCCAGTTCTGGACTCATCTTTGCAGACGACAAGTGGAAGATACAAACAGGGATGGAGGGGTTGGCCAGGTGAGACTCTGCTCACTGGGCTTGCCATACAGGAGAGGAGCCATCAGCACTGCCCCACAGTTAGGAGACCCCACGAAGGATTTTGCACTACTGGCCCTCACATCTCAGCGTACAATGGAGTAGATACAGGACTGATCACCATGCAAAGGAAAAACATAAGTGCATGCCATCAGAGGGAAGAGCACAGGTTGATGGAGGAAGAAGAGGCCCTGGGAACCCTGTGTATGCTACTGTTAGCTGTTGTACTGTTAGCTACAGGGCTCACTACCACAGCGCTCTGCTGGAGACAAGGCCAGGGGAACACTGTTCTCAGCAGAATGAAGAGGAACAGACATTGTTTTCCAGGAACCACTATGATCTTACCAAACACCAGTGAGACTCCCACTACCAGTCATCAACTTAGGCAGGATGGAAAAAACTCAATTTTTTTAATGAAAAAGAGAAAAATACATCACAATGGCAACAAACACACTCACATCTCTAACATATGATTACATTTCAAATGTAATTACGAATGTTTCCAGAGCATGCAGATGTATTTAGTCTCACAAAGCAGAGCTAATTTATTCATAAGCAGATCTGCAAGGCTGCCCAGGCAGAATCCACTCCATATTCAAGGGGATTATTAAATTGGTGGGTGGGAAGGGTTTCTTTGCAAGAGTCTCCAGTGCATAGATACAGCAGGCAGCCAAATGATAGAAAGACAGGAACGACAGGCAAGACAGGCAGGCAAGAGGGCCTATTTGCATGACAAAAAACATTATCACAGGGACAGCCCCAAACTGGCAGCATTTCAGGAGGGAGAATGGCTGCACAACACTGTAAGACAAACATCTCTAGAAACAGGGAAGCAGCCCTGCAGTGACTGACACCTTGGCAGGGTACATTCAAGCTCTCAGTCAGGCTGTGGTCTCTAATTTGTGGGATGTCTGGCAGGTGTTTCTGCTGGAGCCCCTCTGGTACATCTGGAAGCCACACAAGAACATAAAACCAGTGGAGAGTCAGCATCTCCAGGCAAGCTAGCACTGCCTCCCCTATGCTGCTTGGACTACCTGCAAAAAAAAAGAACTGAGAGGCGATAAGGAGCTTTTTAAACTGCATCTCAGCAGCTCCTGACCCTGTGCATGTTCCTAATCTGTTCCAGTCATCAGTGATTTCAGGTGACTTGGCTGATTTTGCATCGGGGCAGAATAATGGAAACATTTGAAGGTGCAGGGGAAATAAACGTAGAGTGGTTGATTGGCCCCTGCTGACTCTGTTTGCTCACCGTGTCAGGGCCAACTGCAAGGTGATGAGAAGATGCTCCTTTCTGTCTTCCAGCTCTTAGTTGCTGCTTCCCTGCTGAGCTCCAGTGGCAGCTGTACCCTGATAGCTGATCTGGGCACAGCAGCAGCAAGCGGTGATAGAGGCTATGGGACCTGGCCAAGGCAAAACGTAACCTCAGCAGTCCCAGACAGCTCATTCACAGGGGCTTTTGTCCCACCAATCTCAAACATCGAGCTGTGAAGGGACAGGAAGATTGTATTTTCTTGTTTTTACACATGAATGCAAGAAAAATCAGTTGGGAGTTTTTTTGCCCTTTCCTTTCATTTTCCCCCTTTTTCCACTTGCAGCTTCTTGAAACTTTCTCAACTTTGGAAAAGTGATGGAGCTGAAAAAGAAAAGTGAATTTGTCACAGTGTCACTTCCATGAATTGGAAACATTTGTAAAGTTATAAAGTAGAAAACGGGGAAAAAGGGCAAAAATCACATTTCATATTCTTCATGAAAGGGAGGAAGAAAAAAAAGAAAAACCCAAAACCAGTGTGGCATGTGTTGAAAATATATCTTGTCAAAACAAGTGGTAGAGTGGAAAAACGGATCTAGCCCAAATTTCTCAAGGGAGAAACAACTTCTTTATTTCCTGCTTTCTCATAAAACCATTTCTCCGTTTCCCAGAGCTCTTTGGTCAGCTCGGAGTGACAGCCCCTCCACATGCTGCCCGTGCCCCTGGAGTAGGGAGGAGGAAGCAAAATCAGGATCTGCCCATGACTGCAGAGCTGTGGTGAAACCAGGCAGATCTGCACCTCAAAAACGTGACTTTTCTGACAGCCCAGGTGGACAGAAGAGGGACTATATTGCTACCTGATGGAGGGCAGATGGAAATCATTTGCATGTGACCTAAGAGGCATTGTGGAGTATCATCTTTTGATGAAATACTGCTAAAAGTTGGTGCCCCACACTTGCAGCCATGAGTGGCAAAAGAGCTGCGTTTGACATGTATGAGATGAAGAACCCCTCAGGCAGCAGGGCTGGGCAAAGGGCCACCAAGCAAGGCAGAAAGGAAAGAGATGTCATGCTAAGTGTTTCTTCTCTTGCAGTAAACACAAGGCAATAGTTTTATGTTCCGCGAGTGCCTCTGCAAATGTGGACTGCTGTAAGGACAAGCTGTGCTGGACAGCCAGCAGCAGTGGATTCACAACAGTACTGCAGCTGCAAAAGCTGGTTGTGTTAAGACAGCTGTGATCAGGAGTCTGGACCCTGTGGAGCCTGATGATGGGTGCTGGATCAGACTGTCACTTTAGAAGTGACAGGCTGGAAAGTTATTGGAAATGCAATATCCTTTAAGGAGCAGAAACCAAGGGCCAAAGTCCCCAGAGCCCCACATAGAGCTAGCAGAGCACAACCAGGGTAGGAGGGCAGGCACTGGTCGCCTTGGAAAGCACACGCAGATGTGGGAGCAGGGTTGGAAGATTGGTGCAAGTGCAGCACAGTGTTATCCACTGCTGATTCATCAGGCATGCTGATATTTTAGTGTTTTCTCTTTCTCTATACAAGTAAGTTCTCTTGATTTAAATCCCCT
Organism: Gymnogyps californianus; assembly: GCF_018139145.2. Taxonomy (NCBI): domain Eukaryota; kingdom Metazoa; phylum Chordata; class Aves; order Accipitriformes; family Cathartidae; genus Gymnogyps; species Gymnogyps californianus. The sequence continues at coordinate 1,045,598 of NC_059486.1, forward strand.
TTACACCCTTGCTGGAGAGAGGAGAGTTAAATGGTCTTGACCACATGGCTTTGTAATTTTTGTGGGACCCCAAAAGACAGTGCTTCTTCATGCCAAGCAGCAGAGAGGCTACAAGCCTCCACGAGAGCCCCTCAGGGTGCTGGGTGTGCTCAGATGGGAGGCCATCCCACTTCCCCTGGCTCTCCCAGCATCTCCTGGGGATGTACTTGCTCAGCTGATCTGCCATGGAGGCCTGAATTAGCCACACATTTACTTTGCCAAGCGACTGAGCAAAAGTTCCTGGGGAAAACTCTGCTATCTCTGAAGTAATTAGACTAATTAGAACAGTGATTATTTGCATGCTCTCCACTTTGGCTGAACACTGGAACTAAGTCTATGTCTTAATTTGCCCTCCCCGAGTAACACAGGAAAGCAGTCTGGAAAAACGCAGCCCCTTCTGGCTGGCACAGCAGCTCCCTGATACTGACACACACACACACACACAGAGGTGAAATCTCCCCTTAGTCTGGGAGCTCTGGAAGCACAAGGGTTTTTCTGGTTCAAGTGAATTTCTGGGCAGTAAGTACAGTGAGTACTGGGCAGAGTCAGCAACGCTCAAAGAACTGCATCTTCCAGGCAGGTCCTGGTGGGTTTTCATTCCTTACAGTGGAGAATATGTTGTCATGAGAATGAGCCCCCGGGAGGTGGCCAGGAGGGCAGCACTGGGCAGAGAAGCAGCTGCACAAAGCACTGGGATATGACAGTCCCAGGATGCTGTCACCTGGCATCCTTATACTAAGAGGACAAGTGAAATTATTTCTGAGTCTCCAATTTCTGCAGGAAATACCAGTGCTGTGGAGTGTGCTGGGTCCCCTTTGCTGTTTGCTTTTCAAGAACGTTCACACGAGCACCTAAGTGCACACAAAAGTGAATTTTCAAACCACCTGCCTGAATATTCATGAGGCTGTATATTCAACTGCATCAAATAGAGGTATCTATGCTGGAAGTGCTTGTGCAGCCATCCAGTCAGGGAGAAAGCCACCACCAGCTAGCTTATCTGATCAGCCACAGCTCACTGATGTAGCTCAGAGTGGCAAGTGGTTTGGAGAACTGCTGGTGGCTGACAAATAGGAGTTACAGGAGGTGATGAATTTGTGGAATAATTTTCACTAATGGACACATCTGAAGGATTTGCCACCTCTTTCCTTACATTCCAGTAGAAAAGGCGGCTGTGTTTTTCACATCTATTGTTCATATAGGCTTCATTCACTCGGCTTCGTGCATTGAAATGGCTAAAGCTTGCCCTACACTTTGAAAAAGCTATTTGGCTTTCTTGGCTCCAGTTTTCAGGAGTGACTTATGATTGCAGAAGTGACTGCAGTTAAACAGGGAACATGCAAAACTGCCTGTTTTGTAGACATATGGGTTGGCTTCTGCCAAACATTGGCTCTGTCAAGGTATATCTAACTGAGCCCTGAGGCATGCAAGTCTGCAGTCACATTTGAAAATTTGGTTGGGTTGGTTTTTTTTTTTTTTCATTACTGTTTGGCCATAGTCTCTGCCTGCCACCCTGATTTTTACCTGGAATTACAGTAAGGTAACTGCGCAGTGCCATGTCCTGCACGTGGTGCTTGTGGCCTGTAAAGGAGTCACCTAGCTCCTTGCACACTCGTGCAAAAAACATCTCTTCGGTCACTGAAATATTATCTTTTGTGCTGATTTCTCATGATGCAAAAGTACAGGGGAGCACAGCAGCCAAACACGAGCAGCATCCACTGATGCTTACTGCATCCTACTGCACTGTTACTGGCATCAGAGAAGCATCCAAAATACCGCAGTTCTGCTTCCTTCAATTTTGTAAGCTGTGTGCTCTGTGAGCCAATCCCAACTTCAAAAATGTCTGGATCTTTTCAGCAAAGCGAGGAGAAAAATTAATGAGTTGACTTGCAGCTTTCAGCCTTACAAGTGTAATTCTGTATGACATGCAGACCCCACCTTGCACAGCCCTGACTCCCCAGAAGGAGAAGGCAATAATATTACTTTTCATTTTGATCTTGACTGCCATTAATTGATTTCAGAGCTCTGGCCCTTCACTCCGCTTGAGCTGCTAACTAACCCAATCAAGCTCTGGCTGCTGGTTACAGTCGACCTGGTGGGGATAATTACATTAATACGACTGTCAGACTCTGAAGGGACATGGCACAACTTCAGAAATGCTTGAAAGCCTTCTGAATACCAGGCATTGGAGCCCAAACTCAAAGCAAGTCCATGAGCTGTGACCACTTTTCTTGAAGTGCAGCGAAATCTGTTTTAAGCAAAGCAAGTTGTTAGATTGGAGTCTAAGCTGCCCCATGGTGATGAGCAAGGGAAGGCCCGAGAGAAATAACAAGCATCCTCAGGTCTGCTCTTCTTTTTGTGTTTGGGGATGCTCAGAGGCCTGGATTTCAGGCTTCCTTCATTTCATACGTATGGTGCATTATCCACGGGGAAAAAAATCTGTGAGAAAAGTAGGGCAGGAAAACACAACCAAGACTGCCACAGCTACAACTTCAGGGCATCATGTAACAGATATCCAGGGATCACGCAATTCCCAACACCATGTAACACACCCAAGAGGAGAAACTCAAAGACCACAAAGCGGTTGTGTCCTCTAGGAAAAGAAAGGGGAGGCCAAAGGTATTTCCAACATCTTAATCCCAGATGCAAAAAGCCAAACAAATGGGCAAACAAAAAATAACAAGGTTCCTCATCAGTCACAGAGGAAAATTATTTCCTGACCTGAATTTTGATCAACAAAACTTTGAGCATGCGAGCCAGATCCATCACAGCCATCTGCAAGATTCCTCAGTTTCCTAGGAGCATGAGCACACCACGACCATTATTTCAATCCTTTGTTTTTGCCTGTCTCCAATGCTCCAGCTCTACAAGTGGATATTTCCTGTTTGTTATAATAATGGGAGCTCTTAACCATTCCTACATATCTCTCTCAGTGCTTTAGAAGCAAAATGCAGCATCCTCAGCTCCGTTTTACAAAGGGAGAAAGTAAGACACATCAGATGGATGTGACCAGTCCAAGAGAAGTGGAAGGCACAAGAACACAGCCCATGTTTCCCATCTTCTAACTAACGGCTCAGCTTGAAGGACAAAAGCTCTCCCTTTGTTAAAGACAATCACGTCCCCAGAAATTTGTGAGAGTTTCTGCTCTGAGATGGAGGTTCTCTTTTACAAAGCTATTGTCATCCCCAAAATGGACATATCATATCACTGCACTTGTAAATTCATGCTGGTTTTAACAGGGACCTTCAGTTGTTTCCACTACCCTTGCATGTTTACACGAAATGTCTACATTACACACTCCAGTGCAGTGTAAAACTGCTGAGCTAACACAGGTACCATAAGCTGCTTGGTTTCTCAGAAGAGTAAATTAGCTTCTGTAGAGCTCCCTGATGTAGCACTGCGCTAAACATCTTAAGGTATTTCTTGTTTAATTAAGGCTTTTAGCAATAAAGCTTGTGAAGGATTAGGAATAGAAAGCAATTAGGCTCTTGAGAGACCTAGCTACTAGTTTTCTTAACTTCCATGATATATGCATAAGAGTACTTGACAGCAGTAAAAAGGGTAGGACCTCAGATGCAAGAGAGAAATGTTTTATCTCTAAGAAAGGGCACACATTTCTGTTAATAGAATAAAAATAATAGACCTTGCAGTGATTTATTTGATATTTTGGAATAGAAGTACAGTGAGTAATAAAAACATTCTGGCATCAGGCATATCTATAAGACACTAGTGAAGCTTGCCAATGCTTTGTGTGGTATGGGGGTGGGGGTGAGTGACAGCCTCAGTGCTCCAGGTGCTCTGTGGCATATATAGGTTGTGGACATGGTTTACAAATACATATGCAGACAGGATGGCTTAGGCATAAAAATAACATGTTTGAGAGACAGAAAAGAAGCTGTTTCCAGACAACGAGACTGCTGTTCTCTAAGCTTTAAAAATTGAATGTTAGGTTGTTTGTAATCTTTCAGAATACAATCACCAAGAAGCTCCACATGGCTTATATCAACAATGTTTCCCATAATAACCTTAAAAACTTCCAAGCTATTTGACTGGCCTACCTACCTGACGGTCCAAAACTTAGACTGCTTTTAGTCTCCCACTGAGCTCATTTATAGCTAACTTACATAGCTCCACTTCAAGCAGCAAATGTCCACCAGCCCAGCTGAGCTTCAAACGATGAGGGCGATTTTGATCAGCGTGCTGCACACAGGGTACTTGCTGCTGTCTAGGTTACGGCCACATGCCACCACCATCAAGAGCTGACCTCGGTCATTCTCCTGAAAGCAGAAAATACTGCGTCACTACAGCATTACACCCATTGCAGACTCCCGACACCAGACTTATCCCTGTCATTATAGTGCAGACGCCTGTGCACTGAATCTGCAGTCCAGTTTGCAGTGATGTGGGGAATCACCAGAGAAACAAGACATGTCTTTGGAGCAGACATTAGGGGATTGTCACCTTCTCTAGAAGAACGGTGGACTCAGCTTTCCATGGGCAGCTGGAAGCACATCAGTCCCCACTGGGGCAATCAGCAAGGAAGGGCTCTGGAAAAGCACAAAATGACTATGACGCATTGGCACGGAAAGCCTCCACCAAAAAGGCCCAAGCAAGACTGGTCAACAACAGGGGCAAGACAACCTCCAGAATATTGCCTTTCAAAGCCAATCCTCAAGGGAAGTACCTCACCCTTCTTCAAAGAGACCTACGACTGCACCCTGGACAGCTGCATGCCGTAGCAGCACAGCTTCTCAGGAACCCCTGCGCAAATACATGCAGAAGAATTACAAACAGCTCCACCAGATGTGCCCACTGGGCAACGTCTTCCATCCCTGCAGTGCCCCAGCCAAGGGAGCAGATGACAAAGGGAGAGACTGAGATTTATCCAAGAGAGACTAGCAGGCATGGCAGCATCCCTGCACAGTTCACTGTGGGTCCAGGCTGGGAAGACACAGGATACAAGGTCTCTTAAAGTATTTATGCCTCTGCGAGCCTGCCAGGAGCTGTCAAACGTCACAGATTGTCTCTGGGATAAAGCTTTTGGGTAGGTACCTTTCAGGAGTCTCAGGCTCCTACCTGGGAACGCAGTTCCATCTAAAAACCTCCGGCAACTGCCTGGGAGGTCAAGTGGGCCATTTCCTGCAATGGGATCTACGCTCCAGGGGAGGAAAGTTATGTTGAGTTTCTACCTGGAAGAAATCCTCAGCAGCTTCACAGGAGATGATCGAATTTCATGCAGACACAAATCTACTTGGGGCTCACTTTGGCAGCGTCCTAGACAGCCCCTCAGAAATGGAGCTAACTTTATGCCAACAAAAAACAAGTCGGGCAGCTGGCTTATAAGCACCCTAGTCAGCTACCTGCAATCAGAGCTCCTGCAAACAGAGCCTGCCAGCAGAGGCAAAAAAACCTGGGCAGTGACTCTTCAGTGGAGTCTACATCTCCGCAGTGAGAAACCAGGCTGCGAACCCGCAGAAGTACAGTGCAGCCACAGAGGGTGAGCACTTCATCCCTGAGGATGCAAGACAACTTGAAGAACTCTGAGGAGTTGCCAGTATACAAGTGGGATGTCAGCTCCCTCACAGAAGAAGCAAATCGATTTGTGCTGCTACCCTGGAGGCGTCCCAGACAGCCACCTGGCACAGGGGCTTCTTCCCACCAGGGGAAAACCACTTTTGGTTTCTGCCTGGGGAGAGTCCCAGGTGGCTAAATGCAATTGGAGCTTCCTCCTGAAAGAGGCATGGCATCTGGGATCTCTACAGCAGCTGGAGGACTCCCAGCTGCTACCTCAGATGGGTGCTACTTTCAGCAGAGGGTCACCAAACACAGCAGGTACCTGGGGGTAGACCGGGGTGGATCTTGGAGGAGAGACCTCCCGCCCTGAAGAGGCAGACCAGCTTGGGCAAGTACCTGCTAGGTGTCTCAGGCGGCTCCCAGCTGCGGCAAATTCACTCAGGTCCCGCCATGGTATGAGGCTGAGCCGGCAGCATGGAGCCCAGAAGGACTTCCATTCCTCAGCATGTCCCACTGCAGACCGCCATGACGGCACCGGGTGTCACACTGCTCCGCACAGCAGGAGACCGCGCTCTTTGGGACGATGCTGGCTGGGAAGCATCAGGGTTTCCTACCTCCTTGTTGGCCCATGGGAAGCGGAGGGGTCCGGGAGATGCCGGGCGGGGGCTCGCATCAGCTTCCCCCCCACCTTGGTGCTGCCCCGGCCGGCAGTGAGGCAGCAGGACCCTTTCCCCACAGCCTTCCCGGGTCTCTGCCTCCTCCTGATTGGCCGGGATTGGGTAGCACATGCCTAGCTCTGATTGGCAGCAGTTCCCTCGGCAGCAGCTGATTGGCTGTTGCTGTGCCTGCTGGGGAAGGTTTTGGGCTGTTGGGTGTGGCACGGGGGGGGGGGGGGGTGTCATGGCGGCAGCTTAGCCAGGCCCCAGCTGCAGCCTGTGCTGGCTGGCCATTGGGGCTGGCCTGTGGCCTCCTGGCAAGGAGCCCTTCCAGGAGCCCTCTGTACGACTCCTGTGCTCCCTGTTCTGTTGTCCAGAGTTGAATCCTCTTGCGCTGACCCAGTGGGCTGTGCCTGTACGGGCCAGGTATGATCTCTGTCCCTGAGGTGAACAGGCAGGTCCCGCCAGAGGGGCAAGCGGGCGTCTTTGGTCTCCGGAAAAGAAATCTAGAGCATTTCACAGAGAGGAGAAAGTGCATCGTCACATACCAGCTTGCTAATGAGAAGCTTTAATCTAAAATCGAGGTAACCGGTAAGATTCCACAGATAAGCATAAATGATGGAAACCTGGACAAAGGTCAGAAATGTAGTGGGTCAACCTGATAAACATCTTAGATGCTTTATGTTAGTTTCAAAGGTACAGGGAATAAACAGAAGGAACTCGGAGTCTGAAGTCATGCACAAAAATATGATTTAATTTTGGAAAGTCACACAGATGGGAAAAAGAGTTAGTGCTGCCACAAGGCTGTATAGGAAGCCCAGAAGGTAGAAAAGCGCAGGAAGGCTAAAAGCCTCCAGTAATGATAAATGCAAAAGCAAGTGTGAGGCTTTCGTGATACCTCACATTACACCTAGATACTCTCCTATCAGAAAGATCGGGGGTACAAAGTTCTCTGCCCCTCCACACTGCAGGCACCACATAGAAACCCCCAAAGCACTGAAGCTGGTGATTTCAGGGGTCTTAAAATACCCTGCTAATTCCTGGGAAAAGTATGCAGCAGGGTATAAATTTTCCAGAGGTTCTTGTAATGTGAAGGAAATAATTGTATGGAGATGTAGAAAAAGCCACTGGAAGGACACTGTGATAGTGTTTGATCCTCACTAATAAGGAAGGCAAGAGAGAACTTGGCTAAAAGTGTGATCAAGAAATGACAGTAGTTAATGATCCTTAGAAGAGCAAGGAAGGAAGAAAGCAAACTAAAGACTCTGAGTTTTAAGGAAACAGACTTCAAGAACTTCAGAGAGCTGATTAGTGTTCATAATAAAAGCAGCTGAACAGAATAGGCAGTTCAGGAGGACTAATAGCTTCTTAAGTCAACTGATAGCAAGGGTGTAAGTTCAATTTATCCCTAAGCAGAAACGCCAGAGAAGAACCAGGAATGACCAGCTTGGCTAAATCAGTAGCAGCAAAACCAAGTAAAAAAGGTGAAAAGTAGGTCATCTTGCTGAGGAGAGTATCATAGAACAGAATAGATTACCAGAGGCAAAATCGGAGAGATCAAGACCCAAATGAAATGCTTCTAGTAAGGGGCATAAGGAGTCAGAAGGAGACATACTGCAAGCACTTCAGAAGTAAGAGTCAGACCTTGGAAAGCACCAGTTTACTAGTCAATAGGGAGAGAAAGCTCCTGTTAGCAAAAGGATTAACTGTGATCACTTACAGTAAAGTTCATTATCTAACAAAGGCATTAGATTGTTCACAAATGCTTTCAAATCATCCTGGCCTAACGAAATTCACTCTGCTTTAGCCAGGTCTCAGAGGTCTGTAATCTCAATACAGTTCTGTGGTTTTCTTTGAAAGTAAGATGGGGTAGTTTGCAGAAGAATGAAAAATGGCAGACACAGTATCTGTTTTTAAACAAGAAAGAAAGATGAATCAGAGAATTATAGACTTATCCAGTCCTAGAGAAATGCAGATCCAAATACAAAATCATACAATTTTTGAAAACCCAGAAGACGACAAGGAGATAACAGCCAACAGATTTGTAAGGAACAAATTATGTCAAACTAATGCAATTTTCATCTATGACAGAGTAACAGGCTCTGCAGAGAAGGGAGAAGTGGTAAAGATCATATATCTTGACTTTAGGAAGACTTCTGTCACAGGCTTATGTGACATTCTCATCACAAAGTTGAGCAAACACAGGCTAGATGAAAGCTCTGCTAAGAAGTTTAAAAGCTGCACTCAGGGGGCGGTTATCAACAGTTCACTATTAGTCTGGAACAATGATTCAGACGGGATTTTGTGGGCGCCTGCCCTGGGTCTGATAGTAGTCAATATTTTTATTACTAGCTTAAATAATGGAATTAAATGTGTGATTATTATGTTTGCACATAAGATGAAAGGGGCTGGAAACATTTTGTTTAGAAAGGATTAAAATTCAAAATGTTCTTGACAAATTGGAGAAAGAGGGAAAAACAGTATGGATTTCAGGAAGGACATACGCACACTTACAAAGTTAAGGAAAAAAACATTAATTGCTAAAAAAACGGGAATGAGTGGCTGGAGACAGATACAGAAGCAAAAGAACTGGAAAGCAGGGACTGACGTTGTAACTCATGACCACGATAGGCACCCTGTGGCATGCCTGAGCTCTACAGAAGGACAAATATAATTTATAAGACATATGCAATACAAGTTGTGGTCCACTTGCTTCCTCTAAGACCTCAGCTGCAGCAGTAGACTCTGTTCTGAGCACTGCTGTTAGGAGCGTTGTTCCAAGAACAGTGTGAAGTTAGTAGGAACAGTTCAGAAGCAAGAACGAGAAGGCTGGAGGGCTGGAAACATGACCTCTGTGAGAAGCACCCTGACCAACCTTACCTAAATTTGATGTTTTTCTATGATTTAGTGAAAGGCTAGAGGAGCTGGGGTCCCTTTAGTCTTGAGAACAGATAACTGAGAGCAGACATGATAGTTGCCTTCAGATGTAAAAAGGACAGTTAAAGAAAGGGAAGGAATATTTTTGTCTTTGTTCAATGTGGACTTAAAGTGCAGCACAGAACAGTGTGGTTAAACATTGGGGAGAGCTCTCTAGCAGGGAAGCTAGTACAAAAATGAAGGAGATTTTCCCAGGGAAAGTATGCATCCTTTATCTCCATGGAATTTTAAGAGCAGGATGGGTAACAACAACAGGAGTCACACAGGTTGCTCCTGCCTTTGTCAGGGACATGGGTCGGACAACCGCCCAAATCCATTCTGTTCTGATTTTCAGTGTTTTTCGTGTTGTAGAGGAACACAGAGCTTGTGTAAACCATGATTTTCCAGAGTCAAGTAAGCTCCAGATTTGGTTATAAAGGTACTGCCTTCCACTACCACTGCTGATTTCCAGGTCACCCCAGTTTTTCTTCGGGGTTAGTGGTGCTTCATTACCTTCAAGCTTCATTGGCTTGTTTATTAAAAAAGTTCGAGTTGTGAATTCACTTTCACTACTCACTGTCTCATACTGTTTCAATGCCTTGAGAAGGAAGCAGTAGATACCTACATAAATGCTCAGTCTGGCAGCCAGACTCGGCCAAGTATCTTGTCTGATGCATGGCCTAACATGCTTACCCTGAAAGGGTGTTAAAGAACACATGCCCATGGCAAAACACTGACGGAGATATGTAGCCATGACAAGAGGCAGACGCAGACCCACATCCCTTAAACCAGCACAGAGTTGTTGTGACTCTTCTAATAGTGGTCACAACAATTACAAATTAGATCATACTTTCGTGCCAGTCTGGCTCTTCATGTTTCATCCTTATCACAGGGTACTGAATTACTCTGTGCTCACTTAATACCTCTCTGTCGAGTTTTTCAGGCTTGCTTGTGCCTTCCTCTGAACCTTATTAGCATCTTGTCTATACAGTTTATCTGTACAAGATAACTTCTAAGAGACCTCTTTGGCTAATGTTTTAGCAAAACTTTTATATGGGTAAATAATCTCATCAATGCTTTAAAAAGACTTTCAGCTTTTTTCCCAGGTTTTGCATTTCCTGCTCTAAATCTGTAGCCCCACATTGCTGGAGGAGCTCCAGTCTTTTCAAGCTCTGCTCCTGGTTCTTCTATCATTGTTTCTAGAAACCTACAGAGCTTCACCTGCTCATCAGTCATTCACTCTCTCTCCAGCGGCTTGTTATCACTTAACATCCTGTAGCAGTCTTAGCATAATATTAGCTCTTTTAGAAGAAAAGAGAACTACAAGAATATATAGAATATAACACTGCTACAAAAGGCGTAAAGAAAGGGAGGTAGCCACAAGGGCTCATGGAACAGACTCAAAGGTCAGAGAGAAAATTTGGGGGCTTCATCTGAGTGGTGAAGGCTTCAGTGGAGACATCTAAATCTGAGCTGAAAAAACACATCAGTGTAGCTTGGGAACCAGTCACTTCATCCTGATGTCGGCACCTGTAAGATTCGATGAGTTGTTCCATGTAGGTACTGATCCCTCTCTGCTCACTTTAAAGGGAGTGGAGGGTGAGCTGCTCATAGTCAGTCATCCTCACTGAAGTCTTCTGGCATTTGGTTAGCCTAACGATACTGAGAGTCCTACAAGAAGATGTGTAGTGTTATGGCAGCTCACCCATGCTTCTGTCCTAGGGCCCAGTACATATACATTTCTTAGGAGAGCTCAGAGACAAGACAAAAGCATAACCAGTGTCCTTTAGATTCTTCTAGTAGGAAGGAATATGTATTTCTTCTTTCTCCAAAACCTTGTCACAAAAAATCTGTTGGTAGAGTCTTGCCTGAAGTAGACATGAAGAGGTGTGTAATCTAGTCTATGTAGGAACACCTATCTCAGCAACCAGACAAGTAAAGACACAGTTTAGACCAGCCAGATGATACTTACAGGAATACAGCTGAGACCTAAGGCCAACTGGAAACAGGCCAAGCAGCCAATTTTTTTTCATCAGAATTTGCAAATTTGCTGGAGTTAAAATATTCCCTGCAAATGGTTCCAATTAGAGGAAACACCGGTGGGACTCCCACAGGTTTCAGAGCCCCTCCTTGTTTCTCTTCTGCTTCTCAGTAGGCTGCTGGAATACCGAGGCATCCAAACTCCATTTCTGCAGGCTGATGGGAGAATGGGTGCCTGGAAGTCATGGGAGAGCAGCCTCCCAGGCTCATCCAGGGTGCTGCAGTGGGCAGGAACACCAAGGATTTCTGGCTCCACTGGTCCCTGTCAGCCTGCTGCCCAGCCCACTGCAGAATGGTTCTCACCATTACGTCTTGGGGAAAATTTTAGTTTCTGTTAGGTTTTTAATTTGCTTACTTTTTTTGTGTTCTGAAACACAGCAAAACCAGAATTTGAAACAGCCGTACAAAATGGAATTGCTTTTCTCCACTTGCAGTTTCCCTAAAACAAAATAAACTCTTCCAGGATATTTTTGCTGGAGTGGCTGTACCCATGCTGGAGTTCTTCTCTCACCTGTGTTAGATGAAGTCTGCGGTTTTCCACAGCACAGTGGGCATTGCCATGCCACCATACCTCCAAGTGCAGGGCGAAAAGTAACACTGTCAGAGACAGCAGGGTCTCAGCTGCTCACTATGGGGTTTGCCAAAGTAACTACTAATAACCAGGGCCAGATGCTTTTTCTTGCACCAAAGGGCCTGCGAAACAGATCTCCAGATGCTTCTGAGCTGAAAAAATGTTTCCTTCAGCACTAAGTCTTTTTTCTCCCTAGGAGTCTCTGCTAAATGGGACCAGACCTCTCAGATGGTCCACATGACACAGTGGTTCGGTGAATGCTCCTTTCCCCATTTCATGTTGAAAACACTTTCTCCAGGGTTGCTGAAGGGGAAACTCATTTGTTTTAAAAGCCTGTGAGCTAAAAACAGGAATAAAATTACTTTTCTTTAGGATGTTTTGAAGATCCCGAGGCAGGGAAAGGAGCTGGCCTCCTGCTGCTGCCTCTTGAAATTGCTCAGCTGTGCTACTGGTGAGGAAAGGCTGGAGTCTCTGCTCCACTTTCTTCTTTGTGATCAGAGTATCTTTTAAGACTTACAACAAATGATGCTGCCAGGAAATATTCTTCTGTTCAGCATCAGGACACTGCTGTTCCGTACAGGAGAACAGAGCTCCCTGTTATTGGTCTGGGGGAATAGCTGATTTTTCAGTTTGACAGCAAAATTGAAAAATCAAGTGGAAAAAAGGCTTTGCTTGGATCATACTGGAATATTATTTTTCTTGCTAAACCAAAAAACATTGTTCCATTCAGCATGAAATATTTCATGCAATCCCAAATGAAATGTTTTATTTTGTGTACTTGTCAGAAAAGCAAAGTAAAAGGAGAGATTCACAAACATTGTACGAAGCCCAAGGACTTCAGCCCTTACTGCTGGGAGATCCTGTTCTTCCTTTGAAATGTTTTACCTCCCAGGAGGACAAAGCCACAATTGCACTTGAAATCCAGTGATGTTCGCTACCCTGTTCTGCAGTACTGAGTATAAATAATGAACGTCTGTGTATTAAGAAAATGGCCCCATTCCTCACTAGTTTCCATTTTTAAATGCCCTCAGGACATCATTCCAGCTATTGGGATAAGCTGGCACATTAGCAAAGAGCTTACAATTAAAATGTATATGTATTTTAGAATTTTAATTTAAGCACATGAACATTAAAGAATTTATAAGGGAGGAGGATATCTATAATACTTTACTTTTTTTTCCAATTTCTTTATCTAACCAGAGGCTTCCATAATAAGCAGAGAGGCATCATCTTACTTAGTGAACTTCTGAACCTCTATAAATGCAAAATGACTTAAACTATTAGGAAAGAAGATAATATCCTGACTTCCAGTATGACCTTTACTCTTAGCTGGGAATTCCAAGGGCAAGAAAAAGGTGAGAGAAATGTCTTCTTAATCCTAACTGGCAAAGCAATAAATTCATATTCAAACCAGTTGAACAAACCGGAGGGCAAAGTTTTTTAAAGATTATTAGATAGCTAAAGTACGCTAATATTGCCCCAATTGCCCCAAAAGAAATAATCAGTAAGGGACATTAACAACTAGGAATACGAAGGGAAAGATACTGTAATACAATCAAGAGAGAACTGAAAAAATGAGAAGCCTTTAGAAGTACCCCAACAAATGTCAGCGTATATCTCTGTACCTCCAAGAGAGAAAAACCGGAACTATTTCTCTGTGCCAGAAGGTGTGATATGTTATTCTCTGTACCATAGGAAATGAGTAACTATGGATGTAACTACTATCTTCTGTTCCTAATTCACAATTTGAGAGTAATAGAGATGTCCTTAAAAAAGGAACAAAAATATCACAAAATAGCAGCAGCACAGTCTCAGTGGGATGAGACAGACCAGTGTAGAGGAGTCCTGGAATGTTAAACAAGAAAAACTTACCTTTCCACTGGCAGATGGATAGCACAGTTGTGACCACTGGTACACTGCATGCATCAGGCAACAGCAGAGCATCACTTAGACATCATCCTTGAGGATTTTGTGCGTTTGCCTGACCCAGCATCACAAACAGCAGCAGCAAACCCTCCTCTGATTTGATGACCTCGCACAGTGGATGGCCATTGTCAGCCAGCAGTGCCAGGAATACAGCTCCAAGGGAGGAAGGGACAAGGTGGCCTCTACAAGTCCTGGTCATAGACTTAGAGACTGATACAGGCTGGAAGGGTTCTCTGGAGGTCTCTCGTCCAACCTCCACTGAAGACAGAACGGACTTTGATAAAGATGCTCGTGGACTTATCTAGTGACTCTTGACTAGGAAGAGATCTCCTGCAGGAAGTCCTTTGTGGCTTCTATCAGCTCCTGGTGTCTGTTCAGAAGAACTAACAAGTTGGAGGAGCTGCTGTGAGCTGTCATCCAGCAGAAAATCTCAGCAACAGAGTCTGCAAAGGTGGACAGCAGGGCATGCTTATAGCAGAGAACAGGACTGCCCTGGAAGAAGCTTGAAGGACTCTGCTTTTCCCACCTCAACCCAGAGCAGCAGTTATTCAAGAAGAGGTTGCTGCTGGAGCCCAGGAGTGACATGTCCTATGTAAGCAACACAAAAACACTGTTTACGGTGGGCAGGGAACTCACTTGCAAAGTGTTTTTTGACGGAGTCTGCACTGTGCAGAGATGACAAGGCAGTGCAGATAGCACACTGAAAAAATAAATTTGTTATTGCAGGGCTCACAGAACCGAATTTCCCATGGGCCTGGGTGGAGACATAAATACAAGCCAGTTCAGTAATTCAGTAGGGACCCATCGCAGACATGGGCTGTTATATCAGCCATATTCCCTGTCTGCTAGCAGGTCAGTCCTTTGCACTAAGCCCAGGTGAGAGTACAGATATAAATAGGACTGTGATACCTTGTAGTGAGGTTATCAAGGACCTTTTCCACCTGCTGGTGAAAATAATTCTCCATGCTTAGCTGCTCTTTAGGGATAGTGTTTGGGCCCAGAAGCATAGAGAGAAAGCTTTTGCTTCACTGGGCTCCAGCAAAAAAATGAGTTGGTCACAGTATCGATGGAAGATGCTTCTCTTCTTTGAAAACTGCCCTGTGAATGAGAATACACTACAAGGGGATGAAAAAAACCCTCATCAGTAAGGCAAAGAGCTTTTTCTCTCTACCAGTGGCGATGAAGCCTCAGAATCCAGTGAACAGCGCAGTCTGCCTAGCAATTTCAGACTAATACACAAACCATAAGGATAAGCCAACATATGGACCTTACATTCTGCCATGGTTTAGCAGAGCTTAATTGGATCATCCATTTTTGCAATATTAACATATCAGGGCTGCTGCTAATCCCTCGGGAAGTCCTGTATGTTGCAGATTAAGGCACTTTTCACAATCTGCATTATATGGTTGGCTAACCAATATTAAGAAACTAAGTCTCCAAACACTTAACTGCTAATTTAATGCAATTTCACAAAGTCTGATGCTTTCTGTGGGTGCTATTGAGATGCATGAACCCACAAGTAAATTCATCAAGATAATCTGTCCAAAAGAATCTAAAGGTTCCAGGGGATGCCTTACTTTAGTTTAAAATACTGCTTCTTTACTGCAGCTGGAAGTGCTTTATTGAGATTTATTCTAACAGAAGGAAAAAAAATCTTTGAAGTATTGGTCCCTTTCTTAAAGAGTACATACACTGTTCACAACAGACTGCATTTCCAGGCTGCTTCTGGATTCTAACCGATGACTACATATTCAGTTTCTTGGATCTACATCCTCAATACAAGCAATTTGTTATTTAAAAACTGACGTCTGGATCCAGATTCTCCCAAATTCAGGTGCGTGGATATGATCAGGTGGATTCAGATCCCTATCTGTTCATTGTCAGACAACAGCAAAAGGTCAGAACAGACTCCAGTGTATGACAGACTGGACAAGTCATCAGTGTTAATAGGCAAGGCTTGATGAAAGCCAGTTTATACCATGTGAGCACTCAATCCAGTTCTACAGTGCAGAAAATTAGCACAAAATCTAGTCAATTCTTTAAGTTCATGAAAAATGCTGGTGATCATGAGTTGTTTAAATTGGTCCTAGATAACTAGTAAAGAGAGGAAAAAGCCTTAACAGAAAATGCAGATTTTGAACTGCTAGTTGCAGTCGTTTACGCCCATAAACACTCTTCAGTGTAGGGAGGTGATGAATTTTTCTAAGTAAGTGAAATTTAAAAAAAAACCACCAAACTCGCAAAAGAAAGTTAACAATAAAAAATATTTAAAATTACACAAGGAGGAGATCAATGAGCTGGCCACTGAGGGGAATCCAATACTCTCGGAATTTAATTCTAATTACTATAGATTTGTGGCACTAACTAGTCATCTCTCCTCCATCTCCAAATGTATCTTTGCTACAGATAATTACACTATGATAATTGTAAATATTCCTCATATTGTTAACTCATGTGGGTCTCTGCAGGGAAAACAGAAGGACAGGAAGCTAATAGCATGGCCATACTGCTTTAAATATGTAGCGAAATAAGCCAAAAGAGAATGCAGTTTAGTGTCACAGATATTCAACAGCCTTTTGTTTGATTGCCCTTATATTTTAGACATATATCTTATAAATCATCATATGAATCTTTCTCAAGTCGACATGGCACTAATAAATAAATGGGTACAATACCCTAGGCTAATCATTGCATTGCCCTGAGCAGAGTAGAAGAGCAAGACACCCAGGGTAGGGCTTCCTCCTGGTGACAGTCACTGAAGAATGCTTCAGGAGAAGAATCCGGTGAGAGATGGATTAAAGATAGTGATTTTCCCCTGTTGAGAAGCAAAAAAGGGAAATCCTGCTAAGAAACAGTCAGAAACGAATGGAGAACAGTACAGAGAAAAACCTCATGCTACTGTGTAAATCCATGGTGTATTCACTTCTTGAATATTGTCTGCAATCCTGATTTCCCCATCTCAGAAAGACTGTTAGAAAATATGTGGGCTGACCCTGGCTGGACGCCAGGTGCCCACCAAAGCCACTCCATCACTCCCCTCCTCAGCTGGACAGGGGAGAGAAAATATAACGAAAGGCTTATGGGTCGAGCTACGGACAGGGAGATCACTCACCAATTACCGTCACGGGCAAAGCAGACTCGACTTGGGGAAATTAATTTAATTTATTACCATTCAAATCAGAGTAGGATAATGAGAAATAAAACCAAATCTTAAAAACACCTTCCCCCCACCCCTCCCTTCTTCCCGGGCTCAGCTTTGCTCCTGCTTACTACTCCTCCCAGCAGTGCAGGGGGACGGGAATGGGGGTTGCGGTCAGTTCACCACACGTTGTTTCTGCTGCTCCTTCCTCCTCAGGGGGAGGACTCCTCACACTCTTCCCCTGCTCCAGCGTGGGGTCCCTCCCATGGGAGACAGTCCTCCACGAACTTCTCCAACATGAGGTCTTCCCACAGGCTGCAGTTCTTCACAAACTGCTCCAGTGTGGGTCCCTTCCACGGGGTGTAGTCCTTCAGGAACAGACTGCTCCAGCATGGGTCCCTTATGGGGGTCACAAGCCCTGCCAGCAAACCTGCTCCAGCCTGGGCTCCTCTCTCCATGGGGCCACAGGTCCTGCCAGCAGCCTGCTCCAGCGCGGGCTTCCCACGGGGTCCCAGCCTCCTTTGGGCATCCCCCTGCTCCGGCGTGGGGTCCTCCACGGGCTGCAGGTGGATATCTGCTCCACCGTGGACCTCCGTGGGCTGCAGGGGGACAGCCTGCCTCACCATGGTCTTCCCCACGGGCTGCAGGGGAATCTCTGCTCCGGCACCTGGAGCACCTCCTCCCCTCCTTCTTCACTGACCTTGGTGTCTGCAGAGTTGTTTCTCTCACATATTCTCACCCCTCTCTCTGGCTGCAATTGCGCAGGTTTTTTCCCGCCCCTTCTTAAATCTGTTATCCCAGAGGCGCTACCACTGTCGCTGATGGGCTCGGCCTTGGCCAGCGGCGGGTCCAACTCGGAGCTGGCTGGCATTAACTTTATCGGACATAGGGGAAGCTTCTAGCAGCTTCTCACAGAAGCCACCCCTGTAGCCTTCCTGCTACCAAAACCTTGCCATGCAAACCCCATACACAAAACTGGCAAGAAGACACAGAAGAGGGCAACAGAGATGATGAAAGGTATGAAATGACATCTGTGTAAGAAAGAGGTAAGTAGACCATGAATCTCCAGCTTTGAAGAGAGGTGACAGTAGTTGTCATTTCTTCCAAGAAGAATCCTCCAGTTATCAGATGGCAGGCTCAAAACTAGCAGAAAGAAAGAATGTCTCCATACAGTCTGTAAATTGTCTGTGGAATTTGCCACAAGTTGTTTCCAGTGTTGGGAAATAACATGTTCAAAAGGGTTTGGACAATTTAATGGAAGAAAAAGAAAGATCAGCGGATCCATCCAGGCAAAAGAAGCCCTGAGAACAGGTAGCAGGCACACAGCCTCAGATATGATGGAAAGAGAAAAGACTTTTCCTGGGAGCAGACAATACTACATGGAGTTTGTTTGCATCCAGGAAACTTAAAAGGTTCCTGGAGTGAGAGCAAGCCTGAAAGAAAGAAAACAGAGGAGAGGAAGGAGATTTGTTAAAAGTACTTGCACTTCTGTTCTGTCTCACTCTGGAGTTCTCTGGTTTAAAAATGCTCATTGTTCCACTTTGAGAGTTTTTTCCTTTGCTCTCAAGTTTACAAGCCTTTTGTTGTTTGGGGCTTGCTTGCTTGAAGGAGATAGTTCAGACAGATCCACCTGAAAGCTCTGGTTGACCTGGGTTCCTATCACACACCCCCACTAAATTTTTCAACATCAGGCTTCTTACCTCTCTTCCACTGAACATCCTCAAGGGATGACCCAACCAACAAATCAATCACATTTTACAATAGTATCTTTGGAGCTTTTAAAATTACCTTCAGGAAAATCTGGCAGGTCTCCCACTATTCATGGAAGTGTACTGTTTAACCATTCCTGCACAAAGTAACTGTTTTCACTCAACATGCAGGTTGCACCTGCACCTTCCTTCCTTCTTTGCATCCTTCCAGACAGCAACAGTAACTGAATTAGTCGACACCCACAGTGGATACAAAAGGATCACAGGAGTACCTTAGTGGGGCTGGGGAGACATACAAAAAGATGGATGTTGAGAGCACGGTGAATCACTGGATTTTTTTTCTGTAAGCATTGAAATTTGGTTAGCAGATCACAGTCTGACCCCCACCCTTAGCCAATACCTCTTCCAGTCCATACTGCACTGCAGCCCTTTTGTATGATTATTCAAGGGCAAGAAGAACGGTCATGCAGGCTGTATTGGGTTTGCATGGCAAGGTTTTGGTAGCAGGAAGGCTACAGGGGTGGCTTCTGTGAGAAGCTGCTAGAAGCTTCCCCTATGTCTGATAAAGTTAATGCCAGCGGGTTCCAAGACGGACCCGCCGCTGGCCAAGGCCAAGCCCATCAGTGACAGTGGTAGCGCCTCTGTGATAACAGATTTAAGAAAGGGAAAAGAAGTTACAGGGGAGTAGCAGTCGCAGCCAGAGAGAGAGGAGTGAGAATATGTGAGAGAAACAACTCTTCATTCGTGGAGGACCCCACGCTGGAGCAGTGTAGTGTGAGGAGTCCTCCCCCTGAGGAGGAAGGAGTGGCAGAAACAACGTGTGATGAACTGACCCAAACCCTCCTTCCCCATCCCCCTGTGCCGCTCGGGGAGGTGGAGGAGGTAGAGAAAATCGGGACTAAAGTTAAGCCTGAGAAGAAGGGAGAGGTGGGGGAAGGTGTTTTAAGATTTGGTTTTATTTCTCATTATCCTGCTCTAATTTGACTAGCAATAAATTAAACTAATTTTTCCCCAAGTCGAGTCTGTTTTGCCCGTGACGGTAATTGGTGAGTGATCTCCCTGTCCTTATCTCAACCCACAAGGCTTTCATTTTATTTTCTGTCCCCTGTCCAGTTGAGGAGGGGGAGTGATAGAGCGGCTTTGGTGGGCGCCTGGCATCCAGCCAGGGTCAACCCACCACACAGGCAAATACTCGCTTTTGGAAGAGGAGAGCTGAGCTGGGCTGTATTATCAGCTGGAAACATCATCAGACCAGAGCCAGAAAACATGACAGTGTCTTCAATTTGGAAAGAGGTTTTGCTGCAGCCCCACCAGAAGCTACATCAAAAATGTAGGACGTTCCCATTCTGTCTGAGAGCTGACAGCATCTGTCCCCTTGGACACATCGTTCCTTCCAGCCTGGTTTGCTGTAGGAGCCTGCCTTGCAGCTCTCCTTCCCTATGCTGTCTCCTGCCACCCCAGCCCTCCTTCCTGGCCCGTCTGCCTGGACTCATTGCAGCACTTCCTCACCCAGACCTTGCCAGCAGAGAGAAACCACCTAAGGTGGTGGATCCTGCTCACACAGAGGTGGAGGATCTACCAGGGTGAGGCCTTTGGACAAGGCAGCATTTGCTCATGTGCTTAGATGCAGGACTTGGGCGTATGAATCTCCCTGCTGGGCAGCAACCTCAGGGCAGGGCAGGGCAGAGGGCCCCAGAACACACCCTCAATCCCAATGCGGTTGCCACCACTCAGCCCTTGATTTAAGCCGTATGAGCCCCACTTCCCTATTTTTCATCCTCCCTGTCACTCTTCTGACAGGAATGGCCTGTTGCATCCAGGGAAATGTGCTATGTTGAAAAAAGCAAGGCTGGCCATAACAACAAGGGCCCTCCTCTGGCCATAACTAAGCACTGGGGGAAAAAACCTGGGGGAATCATGTGTGTCAGAAGAGCCAGAGTCAGGCCCTTAGCTGTGATTCATCCTCACCGCTCTGTGCTGTACATGCAAAACCTGCTGCCCTTTGCTAGACTGGCTCACGGTAGCACAGAGCTCTGCCTCTGCACAGGAGGGCAGACAGCTCCCATGGCGCCTCTGGGGTCCCTTCCCCGCAGCAATGATGGATCGTGTTCAGAACAAGTGCCACTTCTCCTGAAAGGCCTTCCTCTGTCAGGGGCATCGATCTCCTGCAGCCTTTTGATTTACTTGTTTAATCTAATTGAGCTGTTGGAGACAGGACCTCAGCGAGGCTATCTGTGTCCACTCCAGCATTTCCCCTCCAGGCATGTGACTTCCCAGCACCTGGTGGGCTGTGCGCTGCTGAGGCAGCATCGCTGACATTAAGTAATAAGAAGCTGCATTATTAATCTGACCTGCCAGGCAGGGAGACAAAAGGGTTTCCAATACGGCGAGTTGGAACCTCCTTGAAAATTCACTGTAACTTGTGGGGCTCAAGAAGCCTGCTTTTCATATTTACAAAATAACCCCAACCAAGCCCTCATTCACCAGGCCCCTGGGAAACACTGCTAGCAAGAGACAGCAGAACTGGAAACCAGCGAAGGAGGCGATTTAGTCACATATCACTGCTGGGCTATGGTTTAAGTCATTTCAGAAATTGAAGCAAATTAGTCCAGTCAGTACTAGCAAATCAGAGTGGAAGTCTCCACAGTCCTTGTAGGAGGTTCCTGGCATAGTATTTTGTGATTCTGTATAATGTCAGGTAAGATAAGGACATGTCTGTCTCTGTAAAAGAGACTGACTGGGCTTATATATTGACTGGAAATTGCAGCTTCCTCAGTGAGCAGGATGCATTTCAAATGGTATCCAAGGAAGATAATCTTCTTTTGTCTTCCAAACCCTCCTGGATGGATCCTAGGCGGTGCATGTGATTTTATAGCATTTAAATGAAATTCTCATAAAAACCAGAAGCTGGAGAATGTCAGGATCTTCAGGATCTTCCAACCCTTTTGCTATGCTGTACTTAGAAAACAGGCATGCTGCAAAATGCTCTGCTCATCAAGACCTTAACACGTGGTCACCAGCACTGCGTCCCACTCCTTGCTCTGAGGATGATGCCTGCTGTTCTTCTTCAGCTCCGCCAGGCCTCATACACTTTCATACCCATGTATGCTTTATTCTCCTCCCATCCAAGGGACAATGTCTCCCTGGAATGGCTCTTTGCCATGATCTTTCATGTACCCTGGATAAATCTTTTCTATTCTTCTGCTTCCTGAGAGGACTCAGCTACTGAGCAAACAGAAGAGGAGAGTGAATTCCCCTGTTTATCAGCCAGGGGAGATTTCAGCTGCACCTTGTAAACAGGCAAACAAGACCAGGTAGCCTGGGAGAAGTGCAATGCTGGTACTTATAAAAACAGAAGGGAGCATTATAACCTTTCAGTTGAATTCTCTATGTAGCACAAGCCAGAAACAGGCTCACACTACCCAAGGAAAGTCCAACTTTAAATATTTTGCAAAACCAGATTCTCCACTGAAGCCTGTGGTGCTGCCATGTTGAAGAAAGCTCTGTCCCACTCCTGAGGATGAAAGCCTCTAACCAGCATATTCTGGGTTGCACAGCTCTGGATCTGCAGTATTACGTGTTCCTTCAGGCTGGATGCTGACCCTGTAATGCCCGTAATTCTTCAGGCCCCAAATGGTAGGCTCTTTTTGAACATGTTATGGCTTGGGAATCCTGAATCTGGGCCATATTGCACTGATGACCTGAAGCCCAGGATGACATCTCATATTTTTGGACCTCATCATCCCCATTCTGGGCTCCACAGGCAGATGTAACCTGAGGTGTTCTGCTGTTTACTATTAAGCACAGCTACCGCTTTGCATCCCGCAAATAGCCAGTGGGCTGCTCTGGTCTGCTTACTCAGTAGGACAGTACTACACACCAGGCACTTTCCTTCCCCTGGGGAGTTCGTGCTCCAATGTCCTGGCCAGTGATGGTGCAGTCCTCCAGCTGTCCTCTCGCAGCCAGCTCCAAATCCTGCCTCCCACAGCAGCATCAGGCATTAAATCAGCCTTCTGTGCTGGAAGGAGCAAAGCATCACGGAAGGGAGCAGGAACAGTTTGGGGTGATTAAAGTTATTACTGGGCTGCTCAAAAGAGCATAGGGACTTATCAGCTGGCAAATGTTGGATTAGGAGGTCTCAGAGTTACCCTCTCCATGCCAAGAACCTCTCAGGCCATATGCCGAAAGGACTTGGGCAGAGAAGGATTAATTGAAAGCAGGCTTGTGCAGTAAGTTAAAGTGAAAAATCACTCTCTAAATGAGGGAAGATCCCAGGGACTATACAGAGTGATTATAGAAGCTGGTGCTTAGCCTTTAATTCAACAGACTCTGGATTTTCTCTTTATTTATAAGGCTAAAGCTAGCCCTCCCCTCACCCTGAACACAGAGTAAATTAAAGCTGCCAGAACCCCTCAAAGCCTGGAGCAGCCAAGCTAACCCTTCGGTGTGCGAGTCAGAGGTTAGCTCATGGGGACATGGCAGCTGTTTGCAGCCTGAAGAAATCAGGAAAATACAGTTATTTCGATCATCAGGTTTGAAAGTGTCTGAGAATTTGCTGGGTGTTGGAAACTGGGTCAGAAATGGCACAAACACTGTCATTGACAGGGGATTGACTTTGCCACAGGTTAGATAGAAACGTTGAAGAAAGTGGTAGAGCTGGGAAGTTGGGAGACCTATGGTAGGGATTTCTGGGTCCCTGTGGTCTCACTTCCAAGCTGTGTGCTGTTCTGTACTCACTAGGAATTACTTGTTTTGCTTCAAGTTGCTAAATAGGATGTAATTGTCCAGTCTACACTTTTCCTGGAGAGTCCCACACTTTTGGGGTTTTGGGGAGGGATGAGGGGGACAATTCATAGAAGAATCCAGTGCCATTATGGCACTGCATTTCCATGGCTCAAGTTCAGTGTGCTGCAGTGCATAACAGTGGTGCAGATGCATTAACTAGCACATGGCTGGCTGGAATTAGACCCTGTCTTTGAATAGGCATCCGCAGGTTCCTCATTGCTGGAATGCAGGTGTCATCTTGATATTCAGAGTGCTCATGAAAGACTAGAAAGGAAGCCCTGATCCCTCTGAAATCACTGCAGTCTGTTTCAGTGAACCAGGACTCCGGAGTTGAGTGGTGGGAAAGGAAAATGAAAACTCTGATAGATAAACCCAGCCCTGCAGTCAGAGAGCTTCAGCAAAGCACTGGAGGAGGAGCATGCCCAGGCTTTTGCAAACAGTGTGTATGCTTTATCACTGTCAGCCCACATCAGGGATGAACAGGGACGCAGATCCCAAAGATCCTGGAGCGTAGAAATCTTCCCTGCTGCAAGGGCCTGCCTGAGAGGATTTGGATTAGCTCACAGCAGTGAAGAGGCTCTTCATTTCCAGGGAAACTAGCCTTTTTTTCACTCAGGCAGAGGGTACTCAGGTGAACTCACTCTCTGCCAAGGAGAGAAATGCAGCAGAGACCCCTGTTTGAGGACATATGGTCCTAGGAGGCTAAATGCCACAAGCCTCTGGCAGGGTCTCCTTCCACTACAGCTGGTAGCGTCAAATGTGTGGTGCCAGATGTCCCCACTAGCTTTGTCTCCATCTCCCTCACGTTGTCTCAGCTGCAACGCTGGGCTCATCGCAGCCCTCCCTTCCCCACAGTCCTTGTCTCTGGCTCCATGGAGGAGCTGCTTGTGCAGGGAGTGGCTGTGCAAATCCCGAGCAGCCAGCCGGTCGCAGCCAACGGCACCAGTTGGTGGGAACCTGCAATTCTTTACTCCTACACAGATTCCTAGCATGGGTGTCCACATTCAGGGAATTGCGTGAAGGTGATTGCCTTGCCATCATTTAGACAATTGCAAACAAGGACTGGCTCCCCAAGAGGAGGGTGAGGCAGGCTGCAAGAGCGCGTTGTGCTCAAACCCTCCATCTCAGTAGCCCCTTCCTTCTTGTTAGGCACCTACAATGATCCAGAAGTCCTGCCCTGCTTCATCCTCTCTGGAAAATGAATGCCTGGTCTCAGCCAGGTCTCCACTTTTACCTGTTCCCCCATGCATGTGAAGGTGACAGCAACTGAACGATCGTTACACTGTGCTGAGCAGTGTGTCTGTGGGGTCTGTGCAAAATAGGGTGGGCAGGATTAGGCTGTGGTTCGACCACCCTTCTTTTCGCCGGCTGCTAGACTTAGTAAGCCATGTCCTCTGCTGAGCCCCTGCTCAGGCTGTAAAAACCTTCTGTTCAAGGACTTTAATGAGCACCATGTGGAAGGACTTTGCTTTATTAAACTAGAGATTTAGGTCAAAAAGAGTCAAATAACTAATTCTCAAAGCTCTCTATCCTCTTATTGGACTCCTGCTCTTAATGCAATTTGTCTCTCCCTTTCTATTTCAGCCGGCCGATCACGGCGTTTCTGATTACACGGGGATCTCTGCTAGGAGCCATCTTTTCAAACATCCCTGGGCAGAGTTTCTAGAATGGAAAATGGAATAAAGCCAGCAATTTTTCAGTGAATGAAAAACCCAGAGGGATTTTGAGAACATTTTGAAAGGGTCTGCCCCTTCTCTCAGATACAAAACAGAGAAACCTCCTTTGGAGGAAGATGATGTTTCTGGGCTCTGATAACTTAACTGGGAGCACAACTACACCAGCACTAGATTTGAGAGTAACTCTTTAGGGGAGCTGCTGCCATGAAGACCTGCTGCCTGGCTTCTCAAAGCACTTTGTTGCTCCATCATTGGCTTCTTTGGACTTTGCCCTTTAGGTACAGCAGCCTGCAATGCTGCGTCTGCCTACAGGTCTAGGTTGGTGAGGCCTTTGACATATTTAACCTTCTTATGTTACATTTAAATCATATTACAAATGCTATAAAGTCACCTAGAGGACTGTAAGGAGAAAGCAGAGTTGAACATAGTTATTCGTCCCAGCCCAAACCCTGAAACTCTCTGCAGGTGCTGAGTGGGTTTAGCTGCATCAAGAACCTTCCAGTGCCATTTCAGGTGGGAAAGAGGCAGCTCTGAGGTGTGTTTGTCAGGCAAGGAAATGAAGTGTCTTGGTGAATGGACGACTCATGGGAACTAAAATACAGAACTGTAGCACAGTGAAAGTCAAAGTCAATAAAGACAGCCCAGGCCACTGCAACCAAGGAACTAGCGTTAAAAAAACCCAATCAAACCAAAACAAAACAAAACCCACAAACAAACAAATAAAAAAACCCAACTGCATGAAAGTAACCCAAAGAGTAGATATGGCTGTAGCAGATAAGGTGTAAGACCCCCTTCAAGGATGTGGCACAGAGCATTAATGAGCCAGAGGATGCCTGGATGCAGGGGCAGAGGGGAGGTTATGCCCAAGGCCCAACTTTGGCTCTTTCTACCCGGTATTGTTCAGCCCTGATAACTACTGCAGCCCTGAAAGACTTTTGAGGATGAAATCGCTATGTCCAGAGCTGTCGCTTCTCAGGGATTATTCATGTGCAACGTCTGTGACAGACGTTTATTCCCCAAGAAGCTGGAGGTTTTTCCAGGGCCAGCCTCTCTTTGTTCTCCTCTTCATACTCACCACCACCAAATTCCAACCAAAATAACAACTCTATTAGGAAAAATAAAAAAATCAACAAAACGTATCTTCTAATTCTGTTTCTCTCATAATGGTTTGCAATGCTGTAAGTAATGTTGCATTAAAAGTCTTGTTCATCTGGTCTTATTTTTCTCTTTATTATAACACATTGTCTGCTCATCTGGTTAATACTGTTTGAAATAAGCCTGATCACGGGAGCTAACTGGCGTAGTGACATGAAGTTTGTGGCTCACACAGGAAAATGTATGATTTCAGTATTTGCAAGAATAACATAAATCCCTGCACACATTTCATCCTAAAGGCTGCAAAATCTGCTTGCAGTGTTCTTATCTTGGTGGATTAGCAAGTTATCAGGGAGCGTCACTATCATTTGAATGGAGATAAGGTGCAGCAAATCCTTCCCTTCTGCTCTCTGACACACAATATCAGCACCAAATAGGAAGCCTAGGAGCAGCGATAAATCAGCAGCCCTCTGGGGACCCTAAGCGAAATATGAATGCATTAAAGCGATATTCAGCTCCCTGCACAAAGGCAAAACAGCTGTTCCTCTATTGCTCTGTAAGGTAGACATTGTACTGGGTATTAAGCTATTAGTTGTCAGGAAGGTGCATGTGTAATGCAACGTATTAGCATCTTACAAGAGCTGCTGTCAAGAAAAGCTAGAGCAGAAGAGATCGAGCCTAGGCACCATAGGCATCTTCCATACCATGCACCAGGTTGCTTTGGAGACCGATGTTGGTCTTCAAAACAGAACATACTGGCACAGAAATGAGACAGCCCAGATGGCTGTTAACAGCCAGGAGAAGCCCTACTGCTTGTCAGTCCTGTGCATAGAGGCCTTTAAACTATGCAAAGTATATTAATAATGAATGCAGTAACTATTGGAGAAACTAAAAGCTGGCCTGCCCTGTGGAAAGAGACTTCCAGGAGTGAAGTCTCTTTCTTTTTTCTAGCACTTCACAGGCAAAGCTTAGGGCCCAGCTTTTACCATAGTCACATTTGGAAGCTGTTGCCTTGCGTTCCCTGAGATGCAGCCCAAGGTAAAGGGGCAGACAGCATCCCTATGACAGGCAGATGGCGGTCTGGCCTGGCAGTCTTTGGGGCTAAAGGAAACTAACAGCGGCTGCCTACAAGGTAGAAGTTGCTGTCATAGGCTTGCTCCCCAATTCTGGATGTGGCCAAGCCTTCATTGCTGGATCTCTGCTACACACCTATTCATTCTCCCAAATTCCTTTCTTCAGCTAACTCCACTCCCTGTTATTAAAAAACTTCTCCTCTGAAACAGAAGAAGTGCTCAGTACTTCTAGCTTTTCCTTTAAATACATCCTGTTGTTCCCAGCATTCTTCCTCAGCTGGTAGGACCTGGTCAGGCTGGCAAGCCCAATTACACTGCATTTCAAGACATGCACTTAAAATGACTCACTGCTACATTTTCCTACTTATATCCAACTGTGTATTTCTTTTTCTTCTAGTACTACATGATCTATCATTATCTTGATTACTGCTGCAGGATAAAGTTTTTCATAGGCAGTGAAAACAGATGGCCCCTGAACTTTCTACCATATCATATGTTTTTAGACACTACCTCAGTTAAAAAATCTTAGTCAGACCTTAGACTTTTGGGTTATTACTATCATCTTTACATCTGTATTCACTTCTCTCTATCCCCCAGGGATCAGGCTAAGGCTGGCTATGCATTCTTACTTTTATAAGAGGTTTATTTTTTGTAGCATTTGGATTTTCTTCTGAGCAGTGATATAGACCCCCACAAATGTCCTCACTGTGTTCTGGCTTGAACCATGGAGGTTCATGCTCCAAGCCCTGTATCAAAAAGCCCAAAAGCAGTGGCTGCCACAGCTCTCTTATTTATGTCTTCAGCATATGTGTCCTGAGCCATCCTTATATCATGCTTTTCTGATAATATGTGTAATTGCTACAGTTTAGGCACGAGATTCACACACCTGGTCCGTACTTTATGACTGTTATAACTCACGGAGCCAAGTCTAATTTCGCTTATAAGATTCAGACTTCAAGAGTGGAGATGTATTAGTGCAAAAGCCTGTCCGAAAGTATCATTGAGTGCTTCTGGGTCCCCACCTCTTCTGTATTCATGTAGGTGGAATACACTACCGATCTCACAGCCACACACAAGTAGCATTTGGACAATGGGAATTCACAGCAGTCTGCTTTTTCCTATGTCCTCCTCTACGCTGCAGTGATGAGCAGCTCAGCTACTGCAAACAGCCCGGCCTATTCCTGCAGACAGTCTTTGCAGCAACACTTTCCTATCTACCTGCTGTACGTGTCTCTGGTGCTACATTGCAAGATAGCACTTACTGTGCTGATGGGCCACCTCTTACTCCCAGTCTCTCTTACTTTACCTTGGGCTCTGGCCAGCCCTCCGACTTGCTGAATGATGGAGGTCTGCAACTCCCTCTCCTTGGGCTGTAGCCAATGTCTCTGTCGCTTGTTCTCTCTCTGTTAGTTCCATGCATGTTTAAGAAGATGATAAGAATAGCTACAGCAAAACCTGTCCCCAAACACCCTCACTCAAGAATCTGACAGAATGCTTTTAAACATGGACAATTAATTCAGTCCGTAGACCTTCGGTAGTACTGGGAGCCTACTACGTGGGCCAAAACTGTTCCAATAGGTGATATACAAACACAAAGTAAAAAGATGGCTCCTAACCTGAAGAACAAGCAGAAAGTGTATACAGAGGAACGAGGAGGAGTGGAGTAATGCTAGAAGATTTCTGTAAAGCTTTTTGCATAGTGCTTTGTCAGATGGAGACGTTGTCAGATTAAGTTTTCCTAGGTTATACCAAAACTCACTATCAAGTAAAGAAGAACAGAAGAACTGGTCACAGGCGAGTGGTTATAGAGGAATAAACTTTTCGTAGCAAGAACCAACTACTGGACAAAGTCAGACTGATTTTGGGTAACCATAGCATAGAGCTGCTAGGCTGAAGTTCATATCTGATCTGCTCAGAGTGAGGGCAACACATTTGGTATGCCCATTTATCGTTCTGTAATGGTGCAGTTTTGAATTAGTGATTAAGTGATATGCCTTTAGCTGTTCCTCAGCCTCATCCTGTGGCCAGAGCTTGCTCTGTTCTGTACTCACCATTTTAGCTGATTTTTCCTCTGCTCTAGCAGGCAGTAGCACCTGGTGCATAGCCAATTTCACTGTTACTGTCCTCATCACGGGGGTGCTTCTCTCTTTTTTTTTTAAGCAAGTCACCACAGTTCAGCTCGTAAAACCAAGCCAGTTTGTTCATGAGCTCTAAACTTCACTGTAGCCTACCTCAGTTCTCCCTGAATCTGCCATAGTAATGGCAGCTCCTGTCTAAATACCACGCTCTTTTCTGTGCTACATCTTCTCTCAACTCAAAAGCAGCAGTCTTCTGACTCTGATGTGCTGTGGAGTGTATTTCATGCTCACTAGTTATGCTGAGTCCATTAGGACTATTCATAAAACTGCTCACTGGCCTGCAGACAGGTTGCACAGTCTAGCCTATAATTCGATCCCACAGTAACGCTGCTTGTTTGCTGAAAACAACTGTCAGACCAAGAGAGTCAACAACCTACCTGCCTGAACATTTGCCGTGCCATGCACTCAGGGCTTGTATTCAAAACATCCTTTTCGATATGCTTTTTTTTTCTTTACACATGTATTTGTTTTGATTTTCTAGTTCTGTTCTGTCCTATTCTACTCTATTCTGCTGCACTCCATTCTAATCTGGACTGTTCCATTAAACTTCCAGTTTCACACTACTTACGATTCAGTACAAGCTGCTAGATTTTCAAGAAAACTTGGGAGACTGTGTGCAGGTAAAAATATTGACAGTCTAAAGTAGATTCATGGTCCATCCAGCTTAGTAGCCTACCTCTGATCACCCAGCAGGTAGATATGAAATAAAATGCCCCATGTGAAGATCTTAATCCTAATCCTAAGAGTTTAAAATGGATTTAAGCCTTGAAGCAAGCAGTTTTATATCCGTTCCAAAATGCTCTTAACACCATCTGCGATAACTGTGGCTATTCTTGTTTTTCATGTTTATTCCAGTCACAGTTTTGAATGCAGTTTATCTTTTGCCTTCCATAACCTCTTGTGGAAATGAGTTTCACAGTTTAATATTACAAGAAAAAACTCATCTGACTAGGCAGGTGTCTAATCTGTGCTGGCCTTTCTAGTCGGTCTCATTATCAGTGGAGATCTAGTCGATAGAGTCAGCAGAGCATGAGGTGTGAGTTACCTCTTCCACAAATGGATATTTGTATTTGGTCAGATGAATTGCTCCCTGAAAATGCCTATTTCCCACTACTGTCTTAAAAAGAAGCCTGAAATAGCCAGTTCAGGAGCAGATGTCTGTGTTTTAGATGTCTCTGGCTGGTGGAGCTGAATCCCATCTCACTGTGCAAAAGAAAATGTCATTTCATCAATTCTGGATTTGCCATCTCTCAGTTCAGTTGAAAAATATGCTTCTGCCTGTGTCATGAGGCAGAAAGGACTTATCTGTACCTGTCTGTTTTACAGACAGTTAAAACACCCTTTGTTATTCATCTGCTCACCATATGTGTAGTTCCTAATCTTTTCCATCCCCTTTCAGGGAGAGTTTCTGCAGCCCTTGATCACTCTTGGTGCCCTCTGTAGCCCTGGACCCATAGCCTTTTAAAAATCCTGTCACACTGCTACAATGACAGCTACAAGACCAAAGCCCTTTCAAACATCTGCCCCTTATTTGGGTCTCTAGATAGGAGCTGTGCTCTTGAAATTTAACTCTGAACCTCTGTGTCTAACTCCCAGCACCCTCTTAGACTGTTGGTGCTTGTAAATTTGATGAGCTCCTTCAAATATTGCAGTACACAACCGAGTCCTGGCTTTAATTGGAGCGCTTTGTATTCTGGGTGCTTCCTCTTCCCCCTTAGTTTTGCTGTGCAGCACTCACTCCTCCTGCGAGTAGGCTGCAGGCAGTCGGTCTCCCTGGGGATTAGCTCTGGCGGTCTCTTAGGTGCACACCCAAGGGAGCACCCAAGCAAAAGGCCTCGCTGGCACCGGGTCTCCCGTCCTGCACCTGCAGGGCTCTCACAGCTGGCTCCAAACAAAGAGAGGCACAAGTCGTGCTGGAGCAGCACGCTCCTTTCCCCGCTGCATGCAGCCCAACGCTCTCCCACTCCTGTGGTGAATGTCAACAAAACTGTTTAAACAAACAGGTAGCTTATTTTGCCATTAATATGCAAAAAGCCAGCTTTAACGTACAGCAGCTGAAACAACAACACTGTCAAGCTCTTTTTTTACAGTCCCCCACCTTTGTCACAGACAAGCTACTGAAGCTAGGAGAGGGCCTTTCTTTTCTTCCAGTTTCTCATTATTCCATTTGCCAAGCATTGATTTTCTTTTCCTTACTGCCAGCAGAGCTTGAAATTAATAATTTCTATTTTATTTTGTCACTTGTGTGTCATTTATACTAGCAGGGCTGGACAACAGGACAAGCAGAAACGTTCACAGAGGTAAGAGTCAGTGAGGGGGCGCAGAAAGCAGCAGCCTGGGATCAGTGAGCAGATCATGGAGCGGATCACGGAGTATTCCTGGTGAGAGGACATTCCTCACTCACTGGCTGCCGGGGAGGTGATTTACTGTAATTCCAGCTCCCTTGCAGTGTGGCAGGTCCCAATCCCAACCTAGCAATGAGAACATTTGCAGGGTGAGACTTCCTGTATGCTGATGATTTTAACAACTGCAGTTGCTCCATTTATGTCCCTAAACTGGACCTTCAGGAAAACCTGCCAAGAAATGTGAACAAGCACAAGCATTTCTACTGTGACCTCCAGCTGCTTTCTTTTCCTGGTCTGCAATGCTGCGTGAGTACCAAGGTGTATGTAGGCTCCCACCCAGGTGTATGTAGGCTCCCACCCAGGTGTATGTAGGCTCCATTTGCTTTTGAAATGGTGCTGGAGAGAATACCAGCCTGTCTGTGGCACCAGCTTCTACCAGATTCCATGTAAAAGTCTTTTCAACCAAATCTTATGGATGCACGTTCTGTCATCTGTGAACAAAATTTAAAGCTTCACAGCTTATTCTGTAACAAAGAGAGAAGATGACTGGCAAGCTGTAAGGTAAAACAGAGGCTGAGCTGAATGAGAGCCTGTGAGAGCTGGAAGTTGAAGGAGCATTTCTGACTCTGCCCGGCACCTGCTCCCCACTGACTCCACAAACATCAATTCTACATTTGCATTTTTCTGAGGACAGGGAGATCACAGATCATCCTTCAGTCCCTGTGGCTAGTGGAAGAGCCATATAGGAGCCACATCTCTGGTAAGAGGGACAAGAAAGCGAGAGGATAAGACATTCCTTGAGGGGCAGTTTGGACAGCACAAGGCAGATCTGGGTGCAGGATGGCTGCTGTGCAAATTGCCTTCTAATGCCCTGCACCATCTCAACAGAGCAGCTGTCTGCAGCCTGCAAATTCCCCGCAGTACAAAAGCTAACTTGCAGTACTTTTGCTAGACTTATTCTCCCGAAGGCATTTATTTGAATGCTTTACCTGGAGACCAGTGAGCAATATGTCCACATGAGCTGTGAAATATGTCAGGTCTTCTCAGTTTCTACTGGAATCCATGTATGTAAGTGCTGTGTTCAGAACGAATTTGACTCTACTTCAGTCTAATTTTGGCCAGGTATGTTAGAGTTCAGATGGGTTATGTGATTTCTCCAGATCTGGCTGCTCCAGCTGGGACCACACGTGCATGAAGGAGATATGCAGGGAATGGGTGGGCATCATAGGTCTCATGTCTGGCTCCAGCTGTGGTCGGATTCTCGCTCTTACACAGCTGGCTGGTAGGTGCGTATTAATACTATCTGGGCAAAATTGCCTTATGGCCCAGATCAAGCCTGGAGTCCACCATGCAGCCCCAGCCCAGGAGAAGGAAGGGTTCTGAACTGTGTGCTCTGGCCTTTGCAGGCAGACTGTCTGACTCCTTGAGTGCTGGAGAAGGGCTGAAGGCAGAGAGGGGAAGGATGTGGGGCAGGCACAGAAAAAGGCAGGTGGTCTTGGCTGCTCCCAAGCACTGCCTGCTCTTCTTGCCTATGCTTTTCTATCTCTTACAGCTTCTCAGAGAAGAGCCATTTTGTAGACAGTCTGCTTAGCAAATGCCACAACAAGGACAGGCCCTGCTTTGCCCATAACTTGGCCCTTGTCTGGATGAACACGCATGCGTGGCACAGCTGAGCATGCACAGCTAGTGTAAGGGTGAGAGCAGTGATGGGTGGGAGATCTCTGACAAGCAGTTAAGGTTGAATCTATACTTAAGGGTGGGTATCCACTATGGTCCCCCACACAGTCTGATGCCCAGCAATGAGTCCAGGCCACATCCCCACTGGAGGGGAGAAGACTCAAGCACACAGGCAGGGAGGGAGCTGTGGTGCATTGAATAGCCCAGACAGGCTCGGGGCGGGGGGACCAGGAGTGGGGGCTGTGCCTGAGAGGATTCTTGCCCCATGGCACAGGCCTAGTGAGGGAGAGCTTTCTTTGAGGGTTCACCTCCTGATGACAAAACAATACCTAGGTAAAAGAAAAAAATAAACAAACGCATTTTCTGGTCTTTTCAACAACATCCTTATGCTGCAGTGGAGTGGCTTAATGTTCTCTCATCCTACAGTTATAGTGTATGGGAAGTGTTTTGGTAATAACATCTGGCTCTGGCTTTTCCCATAAAATGGTAGAGACAGACCAAACATCTCCTCTCCTCCCAAGTATGTCTTTATCAGATGGAGGTGCTGTGGGGCACATTTTAACCCACAGGTGTATGAGGTGTGTGTGAGATGGGGCCAAATGTAGCCTGAGAACCAGTCCCAATGCAGAACTGGGGCCAGCGCAGGACCAGATCTCAGGGTAGGCACATTTGACTCAGAGGGGAGCACAGCTTTCCACCCTCCTGTATGGAGTGGCTCTTGGACTGAGCCCTGCTGTTGGCGTGTTGAGATCTGCACTCTGCAACTCTGTCATCACTGACTTATTTCTTATTGACTTTTTCATGAGCCGAGACAAGAGTGCCCTTAATTTTACCAAGGCCACAGTTTCATGATTGTTAATAGTAGATCTGAGCACAGATGTTCACCTGGCAGAGCAGACTTCAGACAGCTCAGCTCAGCGACAAGATCACATTTTGAAGGGACAATGCTGAATTAGCTTGAGCAGATAGAATTGACTCTCTGCTGAACCCTGCATCCCCCAGCAGCCCTGGCAGAGAAGCTCTATTTCACTGATACTTCTCCCTGTGACTTTGATGGCCCCAGCAATGATGACTACAACTTGTTCACAAAAAGAGAGCCAAGATTTAGGGAGAACAAAGTGCAAAATTCATATGCCCCCAACATCCCTGATCCAGTGCTGGGCACCGAAAAACTAGCTCCCAGAAACACTGACTGATGAGATCTCTCTCAGCCTGAGACTCAGAAGATGCAAATGCTTTCTGTAATTGTCTTGAAATGATTTTCTGTCCACGTAAGGAGCAATGTAATCAAATCAGATGCATTCTGAATATGGAGCCATTGCTCCATCTGCTCTTCTCTGTGCCTGACTCACAGGAGTATCAGCATCACGTAACAGCCTTCTGTGCTTAACTCCATCCCTCACTGTCCTAGCACACTCATGATCGTGGAGCACAGGTAGGACGAGCCAACATTTAATGCAGGAAAAGCCTCCCTCTGGGGCCCATTCGTGTCAGAAATTAAAGAGCCGCATATGACTGGGCAGAAGAGCACTAAAGGTGCCAGAACTCTTTGCCCTGCACACAGCAGCTTCTGTCAGAGTACCGCAGGTGGCTGTAAACCACTTAACTGGCCATTAGAGTTCAGAGGGCAGATGAAAACTGGCATGGTAGCACCTGGCCCTTTGACTTCATGCATTTATATTCAGCAACCAACAATATATGAGCAAACAGGAACAAGAACCTGAGACTCCCCATTCAGAGGACTCCTTTTATCACTCATCCTCTACACTCTCCTGCTTCGGACCCCACGAGAGTTGCATTTTTGCTGCATGATAACACGCAGCTGCATTGGTACATCATTTTCTCTGTTACCACAGGCATGGTAATCACGGCTAACTGGGCTCCCCACACCCACGGCTGCACAGCTCTCCTGGCTTAGCACCCACATCCAAGCACTGCTGGGCTCTGAGCTCTGTAGGAACTGCAGCGATGTGGTAGTCTGCCATGCAGACACATAGTCACAAAGGGCAAGCCCTTTGGACACAGAGGATGCTGCTGCTGTTAAAAAGAAGCATCAGTTTATGCCCTGATAAAGCAAATGGTGTATTTGTTGCGTACTGAATGAAAGGCATAGCATGAGTGATTTCAGAAATCCCAATGAGTCAGAGAGAATATTAAGAACTACTCTAATCCATGATATATTGCTTTCAAACCATTTCATGGGCTGTGGGTAAACAGAGGAAATCCAAAACCTTTAGGCTGACCATTCTGATCTTGCATGCTAGCAAGTCTGAGGATCCTCAGTTGGGTGCATTTTGAAGCCTCGTGGGATCCTGTGCTGGCTGGAGCCAGCTACACCTTGTGAAGTGGGACCTGACCAGCGTACCTCATACTGCTCCCAGCCCAGCTCGTTGGGGCCAGCCTGTCTGGACTGTTCACTGGTGCAGCTCTGACAGCAGAAAGCACACTGTGCTGTGACTGCCACAGCACTGCACTGCTGGGAGCGGGGGGTAAAACGAATAAGCCAAAAGCAGAATTCCCCCAGTATTTTATTGCTGTGCACTGCCATCAGCACTGGTAATGGCAGCACAAGTCTACCATGAGCTGTCAGGGACCCAGAGCAAAATATGTCAGCCTCTGTGTTCCTGTCTCTGCGGGATACTGCCCACGCTGTGATGGACACCCTGCGTCCCCAGGCCTTGGGTAGCATTCCCCGCCACCCCTCTCTCTATAGCCCTTTGGTGCCACTGTCAGGCACCTAATAAGAAGTGTTTGTCTGTCCCTACACCTTGGTCCCATGCTGGCAGACACAGATTTACTGGAGAGTGTCCTACTACAGTCTTCTCATGCTCAGCCTTCTCAAGGAAAAGGAGGTGAGAAGGAGAAGGGATAAGTGTCATCAAAGCTGCTCCATCATGACCAGAGTCATCACTGCTAACTCGCCATTGTCACCATGACAGCCAGCATCACCGTCACAATTACAATAGCCCACTCCATCCATCCCTAGATTAATTCTCTTCATCCATCTGTGAAGGTGAAGAAGATACAAGAAGATCTAAAAGCGAAGGACCCAATTGTGCCCTCCAGCATATCTGGGCAGCATTGCTCAACCACTACCTGAAGGAACGGCTCCTGCCCATCCCTGATATACCACTCTGCTAGTGGTATACCCAGACACGGATGCAGAAGAAAGGAGCAATGCGGTGACTTCCTTCCACCTGTCACTTGCCTTTGTTACCCCCTTTTCCCTAGACAACAACCTTCTTTTTCTCTCCAGCCAAAACAAGTGTCACATTTGCCTACTGGTTTCTTAAAATGAAAGGGGTGCATACAGATCAATCACTTGCATTCCCCATCACCACCCTTACCTGTTTTTGTGGAGGGTGTTTCATATATAGGGCCCATATTTATATGAAAGATTAGCTGGATCGTGAAGCTTTGTTTTCCCTTTTTATGACTTCCGTTTATTTTTCAAACAGTTACAGGCTTTGTTGTACCAGTCCATGTCACCTGGGAGGTGCCCCAGACATACCTGCACAGGAAGAGGAGGCTGGATTAAAAGGAGACCTTTGAGAAATGAATGTGTTAAAAACCACTGTTGAAGCTTAAAATGTCTGTGTTTAGTCTCTGAGGCATTCCTTTATGTTAAAATTGCAACATCTAGAAAGAAAGAGATATGTTTCTAGGAGTGCAGATACAGCAATTATTGTTAATGTACAGGATCCCTTTATTCTCCAGTGGTTTTATTTTTACATGTGTATTGGGTTTACGTGCCAAGGTTTTGGTAGCAGGGGGCTACAGGGTGGTTTCTGTGAGAAGCTGCCAGAAGCTTCCCCCATGTCCGACAGAGCCAATGCCAGCCGGCTCTGAGTTGGACCCGCCGCTGGCCAAGGCCGAGCCCATCAGCGACGGTGGTAGCGCCTCTGGGATAACAGATTTAAGACGGGGAAGAGAAGTTACTGGGCAGCAGCAATGGCAGCCGGAGAGAGGAGTGAGAATATGTGAGAGGAACAACTCCGCAGACACCAAGGTCAGTGAAGAAGGAGGGGGAGGAGGTGCTCCAGGCGCCGGAGCAGAGATTCCCCTGCAGCCCGTGGGGAAGACCATGGTGAGGCAGGCTGTCCCCCGGCAGCCCACGGAGGTCCACGGTGGAGCAGATATCCACCTGCAGCCCGTGGAGGACCCCACGCCGGAGCAGGGGGATGCCCGAAGGAGGCTGTGACCCCGTGGGAAGCCCGCGCTGGAGCAGGCTGCTGGCAGGACCTGTGGACCCATGGAGAGAGGAGCCCAGGCTGGAGCAGGTTTGCTGGCAGGGCTTGTGACCCCGCGGGGGACCCACGCTGGAGCAGTCTGTTCCTGAAGGACTGCACCCCATGGAAGGGACCCACGCTGGAGCAGTTTGGGAAGAACTGCAGCCCGTGGGAAGGACTCACGTTGGAGAAGTTCGTGGAGGACTGTCTCCCGTGGGAGGGACCCCACGCTGGAGCAGGGGAAGAGTGTGAGGAGTCCTCCCCCTGAGGAGGAAGGAGCGGCAGAGACAACGTGTGATGAACTGACCGCAACCCCCATTCCTGTCCCCCTGCGCCACTCGGGGGGGAGGAGGTAGAGAAAATTAGGAGTGATAGAGCGGCTTTGGTGGGACCCTGGTGTCCAGCCAAGGTCAACCCACCACAACATGAAATACAGATATCCGAGAAAAACAGTCATATTTCCCCATGCTACTTCCTGCAAACAAGGATGATGTAGTAGGGAGGGCAGGTGAAACTCATGGAGCTGGAGGTTGAAGGCACAGATTGGAAAGGCACACATTCAGGTCAAAGCCATGCAAGTCTCCCAAAGGACCTGTGTCTAGTCCAGGTGTGAGACATGGCATAAATCTAGGTCCGAACGTTTATCACTTTACGTGAGTGAGTCCAGTTTTAACCTCCAGGTTGTTCTTCTGTCCACTTTAGAGATGTTCATCCTCCACATGCATGAAAAGTGGAATCTGCTTTCTCTTTCAGAGGAACAGCTAGCTTCAGCAGGGAAAGTGTCTCTTATGAGCAGGGGTGCAGCCCACAGGAAGGGTTTTTCTGTGACTGGGGTACTTGCTGGGTTTGCTGCTCCTCCTGCAAGCCCTTCTGCGAACAGGTGTCATTTTCAATACCTAGAAGCTTAAAGCAAACATTGCCCGGTAATAGAATTAGCCTTGACAAATCTCTGTCTGCAACACACTGTTACAGTATTTAGGGATTAATATAAAAGTGCAAGCTGAACATGGTGCTGTTTAATGAAAGCAAACACATCTTTTAAAGAGGCAGACAGAGACCTGTGTTTCCTAATTAGCCAACGTAATCCAAGACAAAGTGAGCGGTGTTCTCAACGAGGCGCCTGGGTCTCTGGAGCTGCTGAGCTCAGATGTATCATTAAGAAAACATGCGCTGAAACACAGGACCACATTCTCAGACCACATGGCCCAGCAACAGGGTCTGCTCCCTTTGCCTTTTTTTCATCTGCTGGTTCAAACCTCAAAATCCCTCTGCTCAGCACCTTCTCAGCTGCCAATCCATCAGGCCTAATTGCTGCCACTTCTAGTGCTGGACCAGGCTGTGGCTGACTGCATGCCTCAGAGCTGCAGATGGGAAGGATGGACAAATCCCCCCTGGGGACAGATGAGAGGGTATAACCCAAATGGGGGCATTGGAGACAGAAAAGTAATGGTCAGATTAATTGATGTTGGAAGGAACTTCAGAAGGTCTCTGGTCCAAACCCCTTTGAAGAGCATGTCCAACCAGGGCCAGTTAATCAGGCTTTGTATAGCTGAGTTTCAGCTGTCTCCAGAGATGAGATGATTGTGCAGCGTCTTTTGGTCTGTGTTCTGGCATTTACCCACCCTTACTTTGGGAAATTTTCTTCCTATAGTTGGTTTGAATTTCCTGTGCTCCTGCTTGTGCCCACTGGCTCTTGTCCTGTCCCTGTGCACCTCTGAGAAGGTGCATCTTCCAATTAGAGGTGAAGGTAGCAATAAAATCTTCTCTTCACCTTATCTTCTCCAGGCTGAGCAAACGCAGTCCCCTGAGCACCTCCTTGTATATCGCACCCTACAGCCCCTGACCGCATTGATACCTCCACTGGACTGGCTCCCATGTGTCCGTGTGTTTCTTTCACTGGGGACCCCAAACTGGACATGGCACAGCAGATGGGATATCACCAGAGCCAGGGGCAAACAGAGAGTGTAATCCCCACACGCATACATGTACATGCAGACATGTGCACACACATGCACACCCCCCCACTGAACTTGATTCTGTGGGTAACAGCACACATCAAAAGTGTGGTGTCTACCACATTACAAGATCTGTCCCATGGGTACTCATTGGGAGGCATTGTCTCAGCTCACAGCTGAATGCTACCCTCGAGGAGACCCCTAAAACTATACCTTGACCCTTAATATCAATGAAAATGTCAGGGATCCTTATAGCCAGTAGAGCATGACATTATCCTTCTGATTAATAGGGAATACCAAGGGTGAGGCAGGACCTGAACCAGCTGCCCAGAGGAGAGGTGGCAGAGAAAAGCCCCTCTCCACCCCAGCACCCATCTCTCAGAAAAGTGCCCTAAGAAAAGAAGTGGGTCCCAAGTACCCAATGGTGTCTTGGCAGGGGTGGGAGGGTGCAGAGAGCAAGCAATAGCCAAGGCATGAGGAGGGGAGAACATGTGCGTGGGTGGCAGGAGGGTCTGGAATTGAGGTATGAGGGCTGGAGGACTGGGACACATGCCGGGTGGAGTGGAACGAGACTGGGAAGTGCGTGGGTAGGGCTGGGAGCTGCGCAGTGTGAAGGGGAGATCAGGGGGTGGAAGGCTGTGAGCCGGGGGAACATGTGGAATAGAGAAACTCATCTCCTAAAGCACATTTTCTAAATCCAAAAGAAGACGAATGTGATTTTCTCTTGGTTATTGTATAAATTTACAAGCACACTGACACAGGGCAGAGCAAACAGCAGCAGTGTCAACCTCTAATAGAGATGAATGACAAACATATTTAATGAATTAAAAGATGATGAAGTATTACTGACAAAGCAAACACCCACACATTGCGCACGCTGTCACTGATCTATGTGACACAGCAGCCCTCTGACAAAGACTGCTATAGATCAATCACAGCACTGCGAGCACGCAGCAGCAGGCAGCCTGAGGGGTCTGCGGGATGAAGGGCAGTGGACTGGGCAGAGGGATGGGCTCAAGGCTTGGCGGACACTGCTAGTGATGGGAGCTGAGATAACATGGTCTTGCTCAATGCGGAAGACTATTCAGGCTTGTTCATCTCAGACACTGCGCTTTTTATGGTGGGATATGCAAACTTTTGATTGTCTGCATGACGGAAAGTCAAAGCTGAGCCAAGCTAGAGGTTCAGAGAGGGAAGGAATAGATTTTCTGATCCATCCTTGGTTTTGAGTGTTCAGCTGGGAGCTCAGTGCTGAACAGTGTTGCTGTTGAGACCCAGGAGTAAGCAGCAAGAAAAATACTTGGTTCGTGGCTTGGCTAGGTCTAGGGATTTAGGACTGGATTGTCCTGGACTTCAAGGTTAAAGACAAACCATGTTTGGTCCTCATATTGGGTTGCTGTAGGCTCAACAGCTCAAAACTAGGCTCAGAGGTGGAAGCCCATGGCTTGCACTATGGCTTGGTGCAAGGGCTGAGCTACACTGCAATCATGCTTCAGATCTAGGACACACTTGGGGTTACAGTATGATTATTTGGACATGTAGAGATTTGGTGACAGGGCTGGGTACTGCTGAAATTAAGGATTCAACCTAGGCCATGATAGGGTTACAGGACAGTCCATGTGCTTGTTAAGATTGGGTGCACAGGCCTTCTTTGGGGTTAGGTGGTAACAGCTGAGGCATCCTTAGAGTCATGGCTGAAGGCTGGGTTATGCCCAGCTCTCTATGTGTTTTGGGAGCTCTGCTGCAGAGCTGAGCTACCAAGGCTGAGCTGTGCTGAATACAGTGGGCTTCAGGTGCCAGATTGGGGAGGTAAAGTTTTGATGTGTATTAAAACTTGCTGTGATTGCATACTACCCTGGTTTGGGGGCCTATACTGCCTTAAGGACCATCCAGTCCCTTGCTATCCCAATTCCTCCTCTGAGCACTCAATGCCCAGCACTGTGTCACTGGCCCCCCCAAAGAAGAGGTGGCCAGGACTGTTTGCGAATCAGCCTCACTGTCTTTTCAGGGTGTTTCTTTCATGTCTTAGATCTCATTCACAGCCTGACCCACATACAATTGGAGGATAATTAGGCATTTGGAGCATGGTGGGGAGGAGAGAAGTGGTGGGAAGGGAAAGGCGGGCAAGCATTTGGGATCAAAACGTTGTTGCTGTCATTGCTGCCACAGCTTGTGTATCTTGAAGCCTTAGTCTGGATTTCAGACGCAGAGCCTGTCTTTTTATCCTTTCTCCCCTGGATGAAGGGATCACTCTGGAGTCTTTCCGATTCTCATGTTTAATGGTTGCACATGTGTACCTCCTCCTCTTGCTGCCAGTTCAAGAGAGCACTGGTAAGAGCTGCTCTGCACATGGCTCATTAACAGAAATCACCTGCATCGGCTCTTCCTCTGCTCTAGTGCCAAGACAGGGTTTCAAGCCTGTGTCCGTGGAAGTCAGCACAAAACTGGCGTGCTCCCTGGAGAGAGCTGGAATTCAAGCATAAGCAAAGCTCTGGAGCAGGAAGGTGTACCCCAGCCAAAAACAGCCTCCCCCTTCCTGCGGTCTCCTTCCCCTGCCTACCACCATGGGTAGTGCATCCGTTTCCCCAGCACTGTCCCCACCAAGGACTCACAGACCCTTTCCAGTGTCACCATAAACAGCAGGACTGCACTTTGCTGGGGGAGCAGAGCTCTGCCAACAGGAATGAGAAAGCCAGCCCACCCCTCAGCCCCTCTCCCTCCCCGCTGCTGGAGCAGAGAAGCTGAGAAACCACCTCGTTTCTTAGCAGGGTAG
Source organism: Gymnogyps californianus (assembly GCF_018139145.2). Taxonomy (NCBI): domain Eukaryota; kingdom Metazoa; phylum Chordata; class Aves; order Accipitriformes; family Cathartidae; genus Gymnogyps; species Gymnogyps californianus. The sequence continues at coordinate 1,087,851 of NC_059486.1, forward strand.
CAGAAAGGGCTGGAGCCACAGCAGCAGCCCAGATGTTTGGGTGCAGGGCAGCACAGAGCATGGCACAAAGCTTGTCCTGCAGTCCCTGTGATGCTGCTCTGCCCAGTCACTCTGGTTTTGCTACTGTGGATGTTTAGATCTGCTGCTGGCATACCAGTATAGCCTTCCATGAGTCTGACTTCTTGCTGGAACCAGCCAGAGACCTGCCTCAGTGCTCCTGTATCAAGTGCCTAGCTGCTGGCTGAGGATACGTGGAGCTTTTAGAGAGGCATATCCACCCTCCACTTCTGTGTTATTCAAACATATACTCCTGCCTCTGTTATCATATCCCTTGGTAATGCTGATGCCTGCAGAGCCTGCTCTTGAGGGGCTAGGTAGCACCAGACCTGGGAGATTTTGAGATACTGCTGTTGCTGAAGTCAGGGGCAACTGCAGGAGGCTCCTGAGTCCATATAGAAGGTACAGATCCTGAACCTATCCTCCAAGGGACAGATGCTCCTGTTCAGAAAAGATGCCTACACTGCTCCTGCTCTTTTGTTTCCTCCAGCTCCTGATGTTGTCCATCTGACCAGACCAGAACAGCTTTTATGGAGCAGAAAGCACTGCGACTGGGGGAGTCTTGCTTACTACACAGCTCACGTGGCACCACTGGGCAGTACAGATCTTTGCAGAGGAGCTGGGGGGAAAAATAAAAATACCTGGTTGTGATACCATTTCTGCGGGACAGGCCCTCGTACCCGTCTGCCCATTCCCCCATGAAGTTGATGAGAGTCCCAGTGTGACCAGGCAGTCACTGTGGCATTTGCAAGATGTGAGACAGCTCAGCAGATGCTCCTCGTCCCATTGATGTGGATGTGACTCCCCCTGCATCCAGCTCTTAGGAAACAGATTGTTTCACAGCACCTGTGATTTATTAAGCTGCCTATTTGAACGCAGTGTTGCACAGATTTCCTGTGGCTGCCTGCACATCTGCTCAGGGAGAGCACTCAATAAATCCTGCCTATAAATACAAAGGCCAGAGGGGAACATGCCCTGACAATGAAACTAAACAAAAAGGGGGAAGCTCTGGGTACAAGAGACAAACAGGCAGAAGCAGTGCTTAGAAACAAGATTCAAAGAGCAGTTATCGCAGGCGTGCTGTCAGGCTGGCTGGGCACTGCAAGCAGAGCCCTGCAGGGGTCAGGTTCTGTTCAGTGTTTTTATTAACGGCATGGATGATGGACTAGAGATACGCTTAAAAATTTGTGGGTGAACCTTAGCTGGAAGGAGCAAGCACTTCAGAGAGCAGGGCTGGAATTCAAAACTAACCTCAGTAAATAAGAGAAATGTTGCAAAATGGGTAAGAGAAAATTCAGCAAAGATAAATGTGAAGTGATGAGCCCAGGAAAGAGAAAAAAAATGTGAAAAACCAAAAGGAGGCCGTGATACAGGGAAGGGGCCACGGCAGGTATGAGCTAACACGTGAGGTATGCTGCAGGCTTCCTACAGAAAAATCTTTTCTCCCTGCAAGAGTTAGAGGTCAGGACCGCTGATCCACCATAGATTCATGGAGCAAGAGGCCAGTTCTGCCCTGGCTAGCCTTGCTCACAGAAACAGCAATTTCTTCAAGCTCACAAGGTGTGAAAGTGGCAAACTGGTGCAGGTATCCCAGTCTCCAGTTCCATGCTCATCCTCCCCACAGACTGCTGCTCCCCAAGGTCAAGGCTTGCAACTTGAAAACATCATTCCCTTGCCAGTGGTCTGCCTGGGGAGGAGCTCAGGCCATGATGACCCATCAAGTCTTCAAAGGCATCCTCCACTATGCATTTTTCCATATGGATGGGCTTGGCAATACAAGAGGGTAAACTAAGCATCCCTACACCTGCATCCTTACATCTGCTGAGCCAGTAACAGATGCAGGCCAGCAGGAAGGGAGCAAGGGGAGGAGATAGCAAGGGCCATGTGTGCTGGAAAAGTGTTGTTTCCCTGCTGCTTTTTTCTAGGTGCTCTGAATGGGGGGTGGCTCAGTGATCCCGTTTGCCCCCAGTGTCACCCTCGAAAACGTGGGATGCCTTTGAGAACATAGCAGGACTCTGTCCCCGGTTGCTGCGCAGCAGGCACGCAGCATAGACCTGCTTCAGAGCTGCTGTGATCACTACAAACTGCTGCCCCCGGTGCTCCTTAGCCAGGAGCGACTGAGGAAATGGATCTTGATACACCGGCTCATCACAGGATGAAGATGTCATGCATGTAACCAATATTTAAATGCAGCCCCAAAATGAATCAGGAGAGTATTTTCAGCAGAGAAGGGGCAGTCTCTCTCCCTCCATCTGCCTCTCATTGGGCTCTTGCTGGTCACTCATCTTCAAGAAGAAGGGCTAAAATTACAGCAGGTATTCCCTGAATGATGAGCAATGAAGAAAGAATGTGTTATGTGATGAGGAACACAAAGAGTTTGGGGTGCTTTTTTTTTTTTTTAAATCTAGCCAGGCTAGGAGGGATATTGCTCTCTGTAAATTCACTGGAGGAAACTCCAAGGAGGAAGAGAGCCATTTAAGCTAAAAGCAATATTATCACAAGAATATGTGGCTATAAACTGACCAGACATAAATTTAGGATGGAAATTGGAAGAAGTCTCCTAACAGCTGGAGTAATGAAGCTCTGGTACAGCTTCACAGATGGCAGTGAATAGAAAGAAAGGGGAAAAAAACCAAAACAAACAAAAAACCTAGCCAGTTTTGAGATGGAGCTTGCTCATGAAGGGGATATATGTGGAGGGAATTAGATAATTCAGTGCCTGAGATAGCCAGGGGCTGGAGGTGATGACACTAATGGTCCTTTCTATATGAACAGAAGAGAATTCCTGGCTTAAAGCACAGACCTTTAAATCCTGGGTCCATTCTTCAGTTGTTGTTCAGCAGCAAGTGAAGATGTAAAACATGTAAGAAGCAGAGTGGCTGCAGAGGACTCCCACTTGTGTTATATCCTCCCAGACTCTGGCAGCTCACAGCTCGGAATGTCCAAAACCTGGCCTTTCTGGACAGTTTAGTTTGCAGCTCTGATGGGTCTTCCCTTATGGAGCTACCTAATCCCTTATGGGACCCCATTCATACTCCTGGCCTCGAGTGTCTTCTTTTGGTACTCAGCTTCTCTCTTTGCTCCATGTGAGACAGATAAATGTTTATTTTGTTTGTTCTAGAATTGCCTCCTATTCATTTAATTCAGTGTCCCCAGATGTTGTGTTAGGAGGAAAAATTCCTCCAGACTCTTCATCCCCTTCGTAATTTTACAGCCTTTTCTGTGTCTCCCGTTATTTATTTTCCAGGCTTTTTCCTGCCCTCTTTTTGAGTGTATTCACGTTCATGAAAAACTGCGTATGACAGCAGTCCTGACACTTCAGCTCAGCGGCTATCCTCCTGAAGCTTTACACCATCCACGAAGGACCAGAACTTTGAAGAAAAAAGGCAGAGTCGACTCAGCAGCTAAGTAGGTTTTAGACCACCTAGAGAAAAGCAGTTGGTCTCTAGACCCCAAATACTCTGCCTGACACAAAACCCCATACCCATAGACCCATAATTCCCAGGTGCCATATTCAGTCCCTCTACTTCAGAAGCAATGCAATTAATTACAGATAACTTCTTAGCCATAAAAGAGGGAGATAGGATCCCAGGCTCCTCAAATCATGGTAGGAGAGAACTAGGTGCCACTGAAGGGCAGTTTAGAGGGAACAGCTCTAGTGTCAGGTACTCATTTTTTCATCACAGGCTAGGAAGATCACCCTATGGGCTTCTCTCCTAAGAAAATACTTGTCTTCGGTACTAGCCATGCTCTGCCAAGGTCCCAGAGCACAATCAATCCTAAACCCAAGGCAGACCAGGTCTGAAGCAGAGCAGAGGAACTGAGCAAGCAACAGTCCCGTTGGGGTGCGAGGGCTATATCTAGGTACCTCCTACAGTGGATGGACAAGTCAGAGAGATGAACAAGACAGAGGATGAGTAGTTTGTCCATGCAAGGTAGGCATCAGTGAACATGACAGCCACACTGGTGCGTACCAGGAATGGACTGGTGGCATCTTCCCACTGGTATCTCGTATGGCTTTCCAGAATATTTGGGCTTGAATGGAACTGTTTGTCTGCAACAAATCTGAGCTCTCTGGAGCAGAGACAAGCAAACTCTTAATGCAAGTACTTCCGGACTCATCTAGATATCTAGTAAGGAACACTGCTGATGCAACATGACATCCATCTGCCTGAGGAGCAGTATCATGTGGCCGTTAAACCATATCCTGTCTCAGACACCACTTGTGGTTTCCAACAGAGCACTTCATGCAAGAGAAGGTCCTCAACCCACGTGCAGCAGACTTGGCTGCAAGCAGGTGTCATTGCCAAGTCACCTCTCACAGAACAAGCCTGGTTTCTCCTATCCCCATCTTTGCCTGCACTTGATAAATCCTTGATTTCTGCAGCTTTCCTTCCTTCTGTAATCTCATACAAAGAGTTCAGATCCCAAAGAGCTGAGCAGGGGCTTTGCTACAGGACACAAACAAGAAGTTCATTTGCTGTCCTGTTTAGAGACACCTTCTGAGCAACTGCCCCACATGGAGTGCAAAGTGGGGATGCAGGCTGAAAGCTGCGGAGCAATAGAAGTGCCTGAGGACATGTGGGTCATGGGGAGCTTGGGGAGAAGCCATGGCAGCTCAGAGGAGAGGTGAACTCTGATCCCATAGCCCAAGTCCAGAAGTGCAAGCTGTTGCAGGGAGCCTGAGGTGGCAGGGCTAAGCGCAATCACCAACATATCAAACTCTACCAGGAGTTCTTGCCATGAGTTAGGAAGAAAGGATCTGATACACAGTAATGCACTCTGCAGACATCACTGCAGCCCAAAATTCCCACAGAACCCTTGGAGTGCAAGCTGGGAGAGCAGTCCCCTCTCCAGGGGACAGCAGGCATGGTGCTCTGGAGGGTCAGCGGGACAGCTCTGATGCTGAAGATCTCCCAAGCCAGGGAGTGAGATGAGGGAGGAAACTGCTATCCTGAGGCACTGAAGTCCTCGCAGCCTTACAGGAAATTTGTCCACGAGCTCTTTGGTGTTTCTGAGCACCCTTGACACAGGGTCGAGGGGCTGGACATTCACACAGCCAGGGAAGATTGAGCCGTAACCACAGAAGAGAGCCATAGCCACCAGCTCTGCATCACCCTGCCGGCCCAGGTACATCTATTGTCGGTATGGCAACAGCTAAATTACTTGCTTAACACAGATGTATGAGCATGGCCAGATATGGCCCCCTCTTTTTAAACTGCACAGTAATATCAATTACCCACCCATCTCATAGTCAACCCTTCCAAGAACAACCTCTCCATCAAGTTGGACTTTATAGTGCACAACCAGTTTTCATTTTTCTATTTGCTGCTTCTGTCACAGAGGAGTACAGCTAATTTATGAAGTAAACTACCCTTGAGTGGTGTTACTAATGCTTATAAGTGACTTTAATAGACAATGGAAGTACTTGCAAAAATATGCTTTGAAAAGGCAGGTTTAGTGTCACTTAAATGTATACAAGATCTGTACCTGTGTGCTGCTGGCTTTCTCATTTATTTTCCATATACAAAAAGCAAAAGCAGTACTCTCCACTTGTATTTTTTCTTTACTGTAAAAAAAAAAAACAATAAGAAGGAAGACTAAGAGGGCTGAGTATTGAATAGAGAGAATGAAAGCACCATGTTTTATGTCCTCTGCAAAAAGCAGAATCCACTACAAGAAGAAAATGGCTGTAGGCTCAGCAGGCAGACAAAGAGATGGAAATGTAGACACTGGAAAAAGGAAAGCCACTGCCGTTTCAGACAATGTGATGATACAGAAAAGACTCTTCAAAAATTCTATCTCAAATGTGTTTTGAAGGAAACTTGGGGGTCTGTCTAAACCAATTTTTTGTGTATGTGAAATGTGCATATGCTCCCTGGAAACATTATGTTCTCACTGAGCTCCCCATTGCTGAAACACTGCTGTTATGTTGCCTCCAGTGCTGTAGCAGCTTCTTCACGTCCCCATGCTCTGCCGTGGTCACAGCTCCTCCTGCCACCCTTTGCCTGTGCTGTAGCTGGTGGCCACGTGAATGCCGTGATGAACTGCTGCTCCTCACCACACGGGAGACTAATACCTCCATGACCATGAGACCAGCAGCCTGAAGCACACTGCAACAGTGGCATTTCAGAGGGGGAGTACACTGGCCAAAAAAATTGTTTAGATTTTCATCAAAAATTTGAAATTTGCTATTGAATTTATCTGGGGATTTTTTTCTTTTTGTCATGATTTTCTACTGGAAGAGACTTATTTTCTAGCTGTTCAAACAATAAACTTTGTGTCTCCCACACCACGTCTTGTCAGTGCTGTTTGACCACACATGAATTATTGATTTTGAGTCTGGCAAAGCCTCGTAAACCACAGACTATATACAATGAATTCCCAGATAAATCTTGGCAGCTCACGGGAATGACAGACATCTAACGTACTTCCAGAGCAAGTTCAGCTTTAGAGGTCAGCATTTCAGCTTCTCCGATATTTGATAGGCATACTCAGCTAAACTGGTGAAATGATAACACATATTTCAAGACAGTTGAAACAGCCATCACTAGTATACCTTCACCTCCCCTACTACTCTGCCTGAAAGATGGCTTCTTAATGTATTTTTCTATAATAAACTTAACGTCTTCAGATTTTATTTCCCACTTGAGGTCTAAATCATCTTTGCCATAAATGTAAAACAACTAAGCCAATTGTTTGGTAGTGCAGGTTTACAATATATCATTACAATAATAATTTAGAGAGCTGGGAAGTTTCCTTTGCTATAAATTTGCTCAGCTCATTACTGATACTAGTCTGCAAAATAAGTAGATTCCCACTGGAAAATGGGAGCAGTGGAAATCCACCTGAGAGCCACAGGTTTATTTTTATTGTTCTGCTACACTCCAAAAAGGTGCTTGTTTCGAATAGAGGATGGATGAACCATACTGAATCGCACAGGGGAGATGCTGAGTGGGTCTGAATTAGCCAGGCCATATGGCACAACGTCTCAGATGGCGTGGAGAGAGGGTAGCCTTGTGTGTCATATCCCTCCGAAGCCTTTGTCTCCTACACCTTGCCTAGCACACAACACCCATCGTGTGAGTACCAGGATGTGAAAAGAAAATGAAATGTTCAGGTGGGAAACTGAGGCACACAGCAACTTCTGTCAACACAGATCTATGTTCAGTGTGGCAGGAAAAACTAGGGAAGACAATGAAAGGTGAGGCACACCAAAGACTAGGACCCACTTATGAACGGGAAAATAAGCCATTCTGGAAATAAAGAAGGGTGCAATTTGGATCCTCTAAGGCAAATTGCAAAGGGGAAATTAAGGCCAACAGCTAAACTTCAGAAAACCAGAAAAATTAATGGAGATAGGGGAATATTTTAGACATAAGGCTTTTCTAGGTTTTACAAAACCAGGAGGCAGATACGTCACTCACTATATTCACTTTACTATTCATTATTATAATGAAAATGAAGGAGCTCCCAAACCTTTGCTGCATCCTAGTGTGTTAATAAACAAATAGCTGCTGTTAATTTTAGTTGTTAGGGGAACAAATATTTGTTCAAAGCATTTTGGATGTTAAAATAAGAAAGCTGCAAACAAGGTTTGAGCTAGAAATGGGCTTTATGAATTGACAAGAGAGGAAGGCATGGATCAGAGACTAGTTTGGCACCAGGATGCACTGTCTGGTGGAGCCTGGAGTTGTGCCTCATCTCTGCGAGCTCAGTCATCTACTGCATCCCCCTGTGCAAAAAGGTATCACACAGGGAACTCTACAAAAGGCTGACAAAGGTCTGTAAGATGGTCACTGTTATCTGTGTCATTTTTCTTGGAAAATACTAACAACCCTCAAAGAAAGGAGATGCACAGATCATCTCTCTCATACAGCCCTGTGTGCTGCTGTAACCTTTACATCCTAACACAGAATAAAATCTAAATTCACACAGCAGGAAAAGGACACTCTGAAGCATTCATTATTGACTTTTGCTCAGCTTTGGGCCTTGCAGTATCCCTGATCTCCTCCACGTCCTAGGCATGTCTGTGGTGCCCCACCTAGAGTGATGCAACACAGTAGACTAATCACTACTTGCGTTCTGGTGCTTTGGTCTGGAGTCCAAGAAGACCCAGACTTTGTGCTCAGGCGCAGCTGGGATGAGGGTGCAGCCCGCCCTAGGACTGTCCTCTCCTCGCACAAGCTCCTGTGACTCTGCTGGAGCTCACTCAGAGTCTGTCAGACAGATTCAGCTTCTTGTTTAATGGGGGAGTGAGACTCTCGGTCAAGGTGAAGTCAAACTGGATGAGCTTCAGCGTGGCTGAGATGTAGGAAAAGGAGGAACATGACTGAGCAAAGTCAGGACTAGTCAAAAGGGAAAGGAGCCATGCATGGAAGAAGATCTGAGCACAGAGAAGTTGGCAGCAGCTCAGGCAACATCCCACTCTTGAAGGCACTGAGCAAATGGGGCAGTGCACCTAAGTCTCCTGTAATGAAGGGTGCAGAATCCAGAATGATGGTTCCATTTATACTGGGTCAGGAGTATCTCATTGTCACTTTGATCAAAGTGATTTCATGATCACTGTGATGGCAAAACCAGTTTTAGGACTCCATCTGTCCGTGGCTCAGGGGAAAGATAGTGGCACATTGCTGGATGGGGTGCTGCAGTCCCTTTGCCTTCCCCAGCCTTCCCACCCTCACCATCAGGCCACAAAAGGAGCTTTGTCTCCCCATCACTCACTTGTCAATCAGAATGTGTCTGTAAAACACAATCATTGCTGGCTGCCAAGCACCGATTACTCCTTTGCTGAGACAGCAGGAGGAGGATGCTTCAGTCACAGCTGATTAAGGGCATCCCAGAGAAGGGACGCTTTACTGAAAAAGTATGCAGCTGTACAAGTCCTGGAGAAGGGGTGTGAAATTCATGGATGACAGCTCTACCTCCTTTGATCAGTTGCTCCTTAATTAGGTGGTGCCTGTGAGGTGCTCTTACACCATGTTAGACAGGGGTGTGAGATACACAAGTATAGCAAACAGGCAATCCCACCTGTAGAAACCCAACTCAGCTTCATGTGAAGACTTCAGGATGGAGCCAAAACTGCCTGAACTCAGGAAGAAATATGTGAGTAGGTCTTAGCAGGGAGAACATGCTGCCTTAGCTCATTTAGGCCATTTCTCCTCTTTCCCTCTCCAGATCACTCCTGGGATCAGGAGTCGAGCCAGACTGCAAGAATGGAAGCAGAAATCACCATGGAAGCATAGGTGTTTCAGTTAGGGCTTGAATTTAGTTGCTCCTCAGGTCACTTCAGAGAAGGACTACCAGGGTCTGGGAGTCAGTTTTGTGCTCCCAAGCTAGACAAGGCGAACATGCATGGATTCCGGCCAGAGCGGTCTACGAGATTGTCTGCAATAGCCATTTCCCAGTGAGGAAGTAGAGCAGGCCAGCCCTCTCCTACCACCTTTTTTGGCTCCATTTTTCACAGAACCAGAGCAGAGTTTCAGGTAGTGGCTGCAGAACCACATCCCTTTTTGGTGTATGGTGATGCCTTGTCTCACTGCACACATGATGAAGAGCCTCCTTGGCCCTGTACATGCATTACTGAATGCCACTTACTTACAACCAGACGCTGCGTGGGCTCCCTGCGTGTATGGTCTAACGCAGATAGTTTTTAAACCGAGGACCCAGACCTGCATCCAAGAGTTGATGCCTTAAAATGATACTGCCTATGGATAGATGTTGTTGGAAACACAAGGCTGGGACATACCAACAGGTCTCAGTCCCATGTTCTGAAGTCATGGACAATCCTGCAATAAATGCTTAATCCAGAAGGGTTCGTAGAACTCTTCACAAGCCAGCTCTCACCAGAGCCCACCAACTGTCTCCCAACAATGCCCTACACATTACAAATACAGCGTAAGAAAGTAAATCCACCTCTGTTAAACTTCCCAGCAGGGACCATGCAATTACCAGTCTCTTGGATTCCTGAAATAGCAGGAAATTAATTTAGATTAATTTCTCAGAAGTGATATTAAGAAATGGACCATTTCATGCTATGAAATTGAAACAAAATCCCTGACAATCCTAGCTTCTGTTGGAGAAACTCTAATCCCAGAGATGAGGATCACTGCAATCCCAGGTGAGTAAACAAGATACAACCATCTCTCATGCAGAAGGCTTTCATACTACAGCAAACCACAGGTATGCCCTGCTCTGAAGCCAACCTCTGTGGCCAGCACTTGCAGTGATTCAGAGGAAGGCTAAAACAGGGCCAGAAGGTAAGTTGTGAATCAAGGGGTGAACAAGGCTTCCTAGACCACGCAAGTGACCAGCAGAAGCCTGAAATTTAGAATTAATGTGATATAAATATAGCACAGGCAAATGCACTTAGCATGCAATGATCAAATCTCCATCCGCTGGAATAGCAATAAATCACATGCCCAAGGCCTTTAACTTCCAGCCCCAGAATTATTTCCACTCTATCAAACAACTCCTTTCATCAGCAGCTCCATCTTCATATAATTTATGTTCCCTCCTTCCTGTCTCCCTCTCCTCATCTCCATACAGACAAATGGATTTTGGAAAGCGTTTGAGAATTTCACTCTTTGGATAGTTAGAAATCTTCTAATTTCCAGTCTCACTATGCTCATGACTGATTTATATCTATTTGATCTATTTCCATGTTATCCCTTAATAGCTTTTCCACATTTGATATTATCCCCCAGATGTATTTATATAAAGAATCATCACCTAACCCCTCAAAGTCATTTTGCTATATTGACAAAGCAAAGCTTTCAAAGTGTGCTTTCCTAAGACAGGTGCTCCACTCCCCCCAAACTGCCTGATTCAACAGCCTTCCTCTTTCCTGATGCAATTTAAAACTAATGTTTTTGAGCAAACCCATGCACAACAGTTCAAGCAAATTCTTACTCTTGCTTTGTATATAGTACTAATACTTCTTTAGCTGTGCTGAAAATACTTCCCCAGAATTATGGGGGCTATTTTCACAGCTTCATCACATTATCAATCCATAGTGATGCTAGTGCTAACCAATGCATACTGATGGTGACCTCTTCCCCCTTCCATTATTTCTAATTGGTGAATCCTCGGTTCATAGAAAAAAGCTCCTCCTGTTATCCCACAGGGCAGGACTTGGCCCTTTGAGCTATTAAATCTAATCTTTTTTCTATTGTTCCAGTTGGTTAGATAATCGGATTCTTGATGTGTGATGCTGCGCTCATTGTCTGGACAAGTAACACCTCCTACTCTCAAATAATCCATACAGTCACCAGCATCTTTGTATCCCTGCAGTACTTACTGCTGCTGAGACTTGCTTGGTTTCTCAAAGATAACATCTGGTGGGTTGCTCTCATGCACTAATCATGGTGTGCATCCTTTATACACGAGTGCAACATCCCCACACCTTTGGACCAAGTCCAGCCGTGCAGTCTGGGTGCTGTCGGCTGCTCTGGTGGTGCCATGGGTGAGTGAGGAAATGGTGGGAAGGAAGAGAAATAGCAGGATCTAGAGGAAACAGCTGGAAAGAGGAGAAATAGCAGGCTCTAGAGAAATATAGTGTCTGCATATCGCCCACTGCCCATTGTACACTGGGCGCTCCTTGCAGTGCGAGGACCCTCCAAGTCCCGAGCCCTCCAGGGGCTGCTGACTTCTGCTCCGTTACTCCGTTACCTGCCCACAGAAGCACAGCTCGTGGTGCCAGAAGGTAGAACAGGAGGAGGCTATAACTGCGTGATGGGCAGAGGGTGAGAGTTAAGGTACCCTCCTGCCCCGTGGGAAGGTGGATGTGAGGAGGAAGGTGAAGCACTTTCTGGCACAGGGAAGGACTTCACTCCTTGCACCACTGTAACTGTCATATTCTAAACCCCCCAAAAAAGCTGTCCATCACTAGGTGCCTATATAGGTGATGCATTTCTCCCCTTCGCCCAGGGGCTCTGATGTGAGCTGCGGCAGGCTGGACACTGGCACTCAGAGGTCCTGCGTGCATTTGGCTCCCCTTATGTGGGCTCTGCACTTCAAGAGACAGCGAGGGACACCGCAAGAACCACGGCAGAGCTGGGCATCTGGATTTGCTCCACTGCACGCCGGGGCCTTGAGAGATGGGTTTTCGGTGCAGACACGAGGAGGGACATCTCTACCCAGACCTTTGGGGTATGAGCCACAGACCTCCTCGAGGTGAACCACAGCTTTGACCGGATAATCCCCCTCTGTCATGCTACTCAGGTAATGCCCAGTCGCAGTGATATTCCCTTTGGGAATATATTACCTTCTCCTCTCCGATATAAAAAGAGGGATGTGCACTCCTGCTCAGCATCAGATCATTTGTAGTGCCTGGACGTCTAGCTGCCAGCAGCTTCGGGCTGTGCAGGCTGTTGCTTTTCCTATACCTTCCCTGAGAAGTGTAGGGAGTCTGAGTACAAGAAGTTAGTAGAAAAAAATTTTTTGTCATAATTAAGAGAATTTTAACCTGGAAATGAGGCTTCTGAGCTGAGTTTCAAGCTGCCAAGTCACAACCTCTGTCTTATCTTTGTCAATTCATGAGCAATGTTACAGAGAAATTCGTAAGAGCACTAGCTAGAAATTTGGAATACGACTGTTCCCAACTGCAAACACTCTGTACTGAAAGCCAAATAATATGTGAAAGACAGTTCAGCTTTTAACTCTGAAGTAAAACTGAACAAAACCAAAATATTTTGGTCTTCTCAGAAGGGAATATTTTGTTTTCTTTTTCCAAAATAGTTTTTGCATCATTTATTTTATTTTAAATTATCTAGAAAAAGTAAAAAAAAACCTAAAATTGGAATGAAACAATTTTCTTTTATCAAAACAGAATAGTCTGGTTGATGCAATTTTTTCTTTCCAGTGTGGGGAATTAAAATTCATTTCCATACCACTTTGTGGAATCATATATGCATGAATTAAATGAAAAATGAGTTTTCAGCCATCCGTACCTTTTAAACAGAAGTGTTTTGGTTCTCTGCTGAAGTGGAAGACATTACCCCCAAAGAAAAGCAGAGTTCGTGGAGGAAGGAGGACAGATGTCCGCAGCGCAGCTTGCATTGAGAGGACCCCATTGCGGTGGTGGAATGGGAGTGAGACCAGCACGGGCTTGTTGACTGTGTTTGTGAGATGGGAGATACAGACTTTTCCCAGGCAGAAGCTCTTTATTTACAAAAATAGTGTGACAGATTTTTACAGCAAACTCAATCTTTGCCAAAACATGACTCAATTACTCATGCTGGGTTTATATTACCTTGCAAGATTCTTACTCTGTTTCCCAGGAAATCATTATTCTTCCTCGTCCCCAGTGCTCCCTGCACCAGTGTGAAGGCAGGTGGAGAGCAGTTGGATCTGGGTCTTTATGCTCCTGCCTTCACAGTCTCTGTAACACTCCTTCCAGGGCTTTTATTTTAGGTGCCTGTTGCAGCTGTACCCACAGCCCCTCTGTGCGTGCACCCACATCCCCCCAGCACTGCCCTCCACAGCTGGGGTGACCCAAATCCCTGCCCGGGGTCTGGGTCCCAGCACTGCCCCATGCACGGAGACCCCGTGCCCAGGAGAAGAAAGCTGTGGCCGTGGAGCCTGCACCAACCTCCTGCTCCACGTGTCTAATCTGGGCTGTGACTGATCGCACACCCACTGCTGTCCAGAGTGGGGGGCATTGGCTTATGGAGGGTTGGGGTCGGCAGAGGGGGGAAAGTCTCTGTCCTGGCTCAGTGCTGCCTGGGCACTGCTTCAGCCCCTGGACTGTGTGAGCAGAGTGCTTTGGACAAGCATCCTGGCAAGGACAAGCTGTGGAAATTACCCTGGAAAACTTTTTCGTCTTCTTTTTCAATCCTGATGGAATTCCCAAGACTTTGCACATGTTCTCTGGTCTCTGTCGACCATCCTGATTTAAGGATTACATAGCCCCAGTAGTTGTCACTCTCCTCCAAAACCCACCAGGACATCAAGTGAGTTGGCCCAGTCTGATCTCAGGGTCAGGACCAGGAGGAAAGGAAGGGACAGGCTGCTGTCTGGACAGTTGCCGCTTCTGCCAGTGTGCAGGATGAGGCTGGGTTGATAAGAGAGGACCATGCTTCCTGGGTCACCTTGCAACATCTAGAGAGAGACCTGCCTCAGTCCCAGACCTTGCTAGGGTCACAAGAAATAGCAAAAAGCATGGCCCTGCCACAAGAAAACAGGCCAAGGAGCAGTGTTGGGGATGAACCTTTAATTAAATCCTTGTGGGATGATCATGGGGTAGGCGTGGTACAAATCTGCATCAGCAACATCAGAAGAGTTATGGGACTGCTACTATAGATGGTGTCTACACAGTCCAACCAAGCAGTGTTGGTGGCCATATCCCAACCAAAGCCATTCAGGAAGACAGCAGCAAAGCCAGGTGACAAGTCTTTCCCCTCTGCTTTCCAGTCTAGGTCCTTGGGCAAAAGACATAGATACAAACCCATGAAGTTCAGAAACTTCTGCTGTGCCACCCTGAATGTAGGACCCCACTTGATTGCTCAGTTTGATGCACTGTTGCAGGGACGTATCTCCAAGTTGTAATTGAGAGCAGACCCTAAACCAAGTGGGTGCAGAGTCATCACACCTGCCCAAGAACTGCAAAAATGATCAGAGAGCATGACCGCAGAAATCTCTGTAACTTTACCTAAAAACCTTGCTAGCTCAGCTCCTGTAGCTAGAAAGATCATTTTGCTCAGTGACAGCAGTTGTTTTTGTTTCCTTGCTACTCACCTGAACTAGCTGCCCACCATCAGCCTGGGGTATCATGTGGAAAACCCAGACACTAATTGCTATCAGTCCATTTACAAATTGTTCTTCTCCTGCCACATCTGTTCAGAGAAATCCCTGGATGCCCAACAACACTCTTGCCATTATTTAGGGGACATCCCGGGTGTTTTATTGCCTGTCCCCATGCAAATTTTGTACAGATAAAACATTAGCTGTTTGTGTGTAAAATAACTTTCCAGCCCACACAGCTAGCTTGTTCACATGAATTGTTTCATTTGCAGCAAGAAATCTCCTGGAGACATCTGCAAGGGAAAATATCAGCCATTTCCATGGTATCATAGAAGAGAGCCAGAAAAGCTCCATGAAATGATCTGGTCCTCCTCGAAGGGCCTGGACAGGGTGATCCTGATGATGTGTATCTTTGGGCTGTGTTTGGTTTGGCTGCAATGTTGCAGGTGATGGAATAACCTGCCCCTGTCTCAGAAATTAGTCCTACAGCCTGCAGCACCACACTGCTGGGAAGCTCACCCTGGCGTTTGTTTTCCTCCTCCTTCCTAGAGAAATGGCGAACAAACAGACCTCCAGCCACAGCTATACATCACAGGAAAATGGTTCTGTTCATTAATTTGTTCTTAGTAAAAAAGTGCATTTTTTTTTTCCTGTCTGTGTCCTGGAAGCATCTGTGTATCAGCACACAGAAATCTTTTAGGGATCGATTTCTCCTCCCTCTCTGCCCAGCTCAGCCTGCTCCACACTCTGAGCCAGACACATCCATTTCTTTCTCTCAGTTCGCCCCATTTCTGTGCCACGGGTGCTGCTCTTCCATGAATCCTCTCCTCTTTGCCCATGTCTTTCAGCTAAGAAGATGCCCAGTTCGGAGCAGGGCTTTCCAGCTGGAGCCTGGCCAGAGCCCCACTGCCTCCCAGCTGTTTCTGCCCTGCCTCTTGCATGAAGCTCAGACTGATCTTAGCTTTCCCTGTTGCCATCTGGCACCTCTCACTTGCCACACAGTCTCACCTTTAGATTTAAAGATACTCAAGCTGTTCCTTTGCGGTGCTTGGCCGGTTATTCTGCAAACACACCCATTCGCATGATACAAGCTGAATGTCTTTGCATTTTCTCTCCCTGTTTCTGCACTTACCTCTTCCAACCTATTTATCTTTATCTTTGGGGGTATTTTCAACTCTTTCCAACTTCCAATTTAAAATGAATTCATGCACCAGTCCTTCCAGAGGATACACGTGTTAACTAAATCCTTAGCTAGATGAAAGAGTCATTTTTTCCTGCCGCTATAAACCGTAGTCAAAGAGAAAAGGGTCAACAGGAAGCTTTAATGCAGAGTCACCCAGGATGCCTTATTCTCCATTGTTCCAGTGGAGAAAAATAAGAGCTTTTGGACTGTGATTCATCAGATCAAATGTAGGCAATCATTTTAATTGAAATTAATTGCAGCTAGTCTCCACTGCCTATATTGACTCCACAGAGAGCCTCAATTGACCAGCTCAGAGGGAGACATCGATGTTTAACCAGAATGAACCCAGGGTGCCCTGACCCAGATATCCTTGGGCTGGGCTGGGCTGTGTGCCACAACAAAGCCCACAAATGAAGCTAGAGGCCAAGCCAGCATATGCCTCACCCAGAGCAATAGACAAAGAAACTTGAAAAACAAGGGAACAATAAACTCCTGCCATTAGGAAAGGACAGTGTTCCCTGTTGGATGAGTCAAAGACACACGAGGGTCATTGATGGACTGTTATCTGCCTTATTTTCACCTCTGCTTAAGAAAAACTTCATGGAAACATTCTGGGGAGTTTCTCCCTGAAAAGGGGACTTTGTTCTCCCCAGTGCATTTAGATTTTGGTCTCCTCATGGCAAAAGAAGGCAGGCTGTGCACCAGGGCACTGTTTGCCCTGTGCTGGCTGGCAAAGGGAGACAAGATCAAGGCTCCTTGGCTAGGCAGGCAAGAGTCAGCTTTTGGCAGCATTGGAGTGTGCTTTTGGAGGAGAGGGTCAGTGAGGGTTGGGGCAGGAGGTTCAGGAAAGCTCAGGGGTGTCCTTCCCTTCCCACCACCCCTTCTTGCAGCCCTTCTGGTACCTCCTCAACCAGGGCCAAGACGTGCATGTCTTTCAACTGTAGGGTGGAGGGAGGAGTGTGAGGGTGAGGTCTGAGCTACAGGACAGATCTGAAAGATGAGTATCCTTTCCCTACTGCTTCAGGGATTTCTTCTGCACAACCCTGCATGCAAGAGCTCTCCCTCACCTTCTTCTGGGACAGCAGATGCAGGGATACGTGGCCTTGGAAATGCTGGCTTGTCCCCACCTCTCTAGGGAGTATCAAGGTGGCAGGCTGCAGCTTGCTTGACTTGTGCCTTGATCACTCTGGAGACTGGGAGTCTCTAGGAAGCCAGGTCCTGCTTCACAAAGACCATGGAGATGCCCTTGGTAGCTGCAGGAACTGCTCTGCAGACAAGCACTGCGTAAAGTGAGCCATCTAGGGCTGGGCAAACCAGCTGGTGTTTTTCTTTTTTATCCCTTTTTTTTCCATCTCCTCCTCTTCAATCCCTGAAAAGTCTCCTCATAGGTAACTTGAGTGAAATGCTCCTAGTGTCAGCAAAATCTCAGGATGTTCCTCATGCTCTTCCCTTTCCTCATCTCCTCTAGGTTCCCTCCAGGAGCAAGCTCCCACATAAAGTCCTGCTCCTACGAGATCTTGTTCTAGCTTCAGGCATCCTGCTACAAATCTCAGGAAAACATTTGTTCTCCTGAACTTCCCCTGAAGCCCTGCTGTTAGCCTGGGTCCTACAGGCTGGGTGCCTTGTTGATGTCTGGTGGGCCTTCCAGTGGCGCTCGTGGTTTCTTCTGCCCAGTTCTTCACTCCGAGAGAAAGCGTTTTCCCAAGTTACTATGGAGATGAGTGCGATGCAGCCAGCGAAGTCTTGTTACACAAGCACAAGGGAAGGAAAAGTATTCAGAGCAGATGGATGCATACCAAGTAAGCTCCTGTTTGCTCTCTCTAGCTGGGAGAACAAAGGGAAGTATAAAGATACACAAGATTGGAACAGAACAATAGAAATTATTTGTATGAACACTGTTGTCATAGGCATGAGAGTGAGGGTGTCAGTGAGGCTAAGGTGCAAAGACAAGTGGTGGTCTCCAACAGACAGACAGTGCAGATGGCGAAAAAACTAAGCTCTTTGAGATCCATGACGGACAAAGGGTATTGTTCTTGAAAACATCTTTGGGATTTTTTTCCAGATATATTGGCTGGTCTAATTAAAGTGATTGATTCACTCCAGAAATATGTCATAAGTGGCCTTTCTCCAGTAAAATTCTTCCTAATGTAAGAACAACTATCGCTCATGTCCTAGTTGGGGCTAATTAATGTCAGGAATAAATGATCCATGTACCTGATGGGGTCCTCCTGCACAGAGAAGCTTTATCCAGTTTTTCTGTGATATTTGGTCTCCTCCATTAGAGCTGCTTATGAATTCAGGAGCCTCTTTTGTCTAGAAGCATGGGCTTGAGATGAGGGTACATGGCCAGTATGCAGCAGTGTAGCAGGATGGATCCTTGGGCAATGTTGATTTACCTGTCATGTAAAACACTGTAAGAACATGGATGTTTGTCCCCAAAATAATCTACAGTCCTTCTGTCTGACCATTTCACCCTCCTTGGTGTATTTATAATAGTTTAGGCAGGAGTGACGGAGCGGTGCTCTTGTTCCCACTTCCCAGAAGAGCCAGGATCTAGAGACACCACAGATCATGGGGGAATGCGTAACTCTTGGTGGTTGTGGCTGGGAGTGGGACCCAGGACCAGGAGTGAAGTGTCTCATTGCTCATGAGGATTACAAGTTTCATAACAGCATCCAAAGCACCTCTCTGATGCATTCAAATGAGCCATGGGAACCACAGAGCACATGAAAGTATCGCAATTTGGCATCTCAGGGTTATCACCAGGGGACAACCATCATTTGGGAATCACCCAACAGACTCTTCTCTTGCAGAAAAACGGGAACTTTTCCCTCGAGGATCTTTGTACATTCCTATGTGAGGCTGGCGTGCGTGTGAGAAGGAAATGCAATTGTTTTTTGTAAAGCGAAGTCTGCAAAGCTGCCCTTCAAAAAGTCACACAGGCTCTTTAGAAATGGCCACTGTGATAATTCAGGTGGGCATCGCTAGCAGGGATGGGTTGAAATGTGATAAATGACAGGTAAGTAAGTCATGAATACCCATCCAAGGAGCTGTGCAGTGTTATTACCCCTCATGCTCCATCACCACCTACCTCTCTCCTAATCTCCAGCTGCACAAAGGGGCACTGTGGAGCAGGGGCTGTATGTGATTATGGATTTATGCAGTGACCAGGGCAGTGAGGCCACGACCCTGTCTAAACCTGCCCAAGAGAGAGCAATTAATGTGGCAGCCTACTCTGAAATTCAGGTTTTAGTTCTACGTTATGCAGCTGTTCTGCAGCAGCAGCATGGGTCTGTCATTTCTCTATGCTTTGGTTTGCTTGAAAATTGCGTGTATTACCCTCTTTGGGGGGGAATATTTTAAGACCTAATGATGCACAGTGCTGCTTATTATTGTTACCAGTGTAACACATATTAAATCAGTGTCATAATTTAGTGATCTTAACAATGAGAAAATCACTAGAGTTGTTAGGAGGCAGGAAAGTAGGAAATTATTTGTTACTGAGAGAGCAGGGTGTGAAGTACCGATGCCTTCTTCACATCTTTATTCATTACAGCAAATATTAACCACTAAGACATTCCCAGTACAACAGAGCAAAGCCCCGAAGGTTTGGGGACCACATCCCTAAATGAGATACAAAGTTAGAAATCAGAGAGTCATTAATGATCGTTATGTTTTAATAATATTTAATACCAATGATGCCAGTGAGAATGCATATTGTTCCAACAGATAATTAGTTTTACTGGAAACTGCAAGTTGCAGCCACGGCGCCAAACCCCTGTGAAAAGGAACTCAAGAAACTGCTGTCTTTGGGTAGCTTCAGGAGACATTTAGGAAAGTGTGTTTTGAAAAGGTGTGAGTCAGGCTGAGTTTGCGAGGAGTAAATCACGTCAGACAAATACGATTACTTTCTAATGAAATAACTATCAGTCTGGATAGAGGGGGACCAATAAATTCCATAAATCTGTTTTTTTCATATGGCTTGTCTTGATGCAGTTTCCCGTGATGAATTCTCGTACAGCCTTTTAATCCTGGCTTGTAATAGAGGTTTGCAGTGCTGTGTCGCTGCCTCGCAGAGCTTGTGCAAGGGTGGAGGTTAGGGGATGGGTACCCCAGGAGATGCCAGCCCTACGTGGTGTTTTGCACATCCTGTGCTTGACCTCTCCATCTCCCGAGGTCCTACTCCCTGCCGGCACCGCATGCCCTCAGGACGGTGTCTCTTGATACACCGACAGGTATCACGGGCACTGTGGCAGTTTTCATTTCAGGTGAGAGCCAGCTGGAGGACTTTATTCAGTGAGATTTGGTCCTTCTGGAGTTAAACTGGCAACTTGCCACCTCGTGGCTCCATCGTTATGATGGAGCTGTCACTTGCAGCCTTCGGAGACGTGAGGAGCAGAGAGCAAATCGTTATGGAAAGCTCTGCCATGCCTGCCATCAGGCTTTCGTGTAGACCCAGTGTTTGCATACAGCGATGTCTTGTGATTTAAGTCGTTGTCAAGGTGAAGTGGTGTAAATCCTAAAGGGAAGGGGTCCTTTTCAGTTGACCTGAAAATGTTCTGCTGAATGCTTTGGCACAGACTCCTAAATGAAAGGCAGAGAGATGTTGGTGTTGTTTTAGGACAACTGTTACTCACATTGAGTGATATTGTATTCCTGGGGCAAGCAGCATCATTTAGAAGTCAGCCCTCATCAAGGGGCTTTGGACCAGACTCTCATGAACCTGATGATGTACACAGGTTTACTCTCCCAATATGAAGAAAGATCTCATTAAAATGAGAATGGGACAGCCCAAAGCTGCTGAGTTAATGAGATAAATGAAAGGGCTTGTAGGGAAGGATAAAAGAGATGTTATGACATGCTGGAGGGAGAGGAGCTGGGCCTGAATGACGACACCAAAGACCACTTTGTGGTTTTTCAGACTGACTCATCCCAATGGCCAGGAGACACCTTCCTCTTGGAAAAAAGCATAAGGTGTTTCAATCAGTTCTCAGTGGTTTTGAAAATAAAATAAAACCAGATAAAATTTTACAGAATGTAAAAGACTTTATTCAGTTATTCTGTAAGACATTGACAGCCATACATATTATCCCACTCTATTACTGCTCTGTCAAGGAATCATATAAACTAATAGTATTAAAATGAAGACCCTATAAAGTGAGATAAAAGTGAGAAGCAATTCACATTGTGAAGTGTGGAATTTCAAGACAATTTTAGACGTCTGAAAATTGAATGTGTTCCCAAAAAAATATTCTCTCTGGGAAAGGAAGAGGTATAGAAGTGAAAAGTGTTGCTTCACTGCCACCCACAGAAAGCTGGCAGACTTTTAGCAAAGAGCATTCACAAGCTGCTTGTGGGGTCTCCGCAACATGGAAGAAATCCTGAATAACTTCCTCTGCTGTGGTCTGTGCTTATTCTGTCCTTTGTATGCCACGTGTGCCGTTCACATGCTTCAAATCCCCGCACAGGTTAGCCAGTGAAAATACGCATTCAAAAAAGTATCAGGAAAATTGAGACACCAAGCCTCGGTTTATCCGAGTTTTTTCATCTTCAAAAGAAATAACAACCTTATTAATTAGTGTCTGCAAAGTGTGAGACAGAAAGTTGTTCCCAGACAGTGGTGTATCCCTGAATCGAGACCTAAAGCAGAGAGTGTGGTGCTGTTGCTGGAGCAGGCAGCCTGCCTGCAGAAACGTGGCCCCAGACATGCACAGGAGCCAGGAGCTCCGCACGCGATGCCTCTTTCAGCTACGGAGCGGTTGCTTTGGACAAGCAACATGCTCTCCCCATGGCTCTCTTCCCTTGTTCAGTGGGACTGGTATTGACACACAGGAATGCTCTGAAACGAACTCTATTAGCAGACAGGAGCTGTTCCAATACTCTGCAATTAGGGGATATAATTGCAGGCAGGGTGGAGAGGAGTTTGTGCTAAGAGCTGTCATTTTGCATTACTACTTACCATTCAGTACCTCCAAATATTATAGACTTGTTTTCCAACATTTCCTTTCCCAGGGCTGTGTGGGCTCTGCATGGTCCCTTGAGTATGACAGTGTGTTCTTCCTAGCTCAAGATGAGAGAGTTCCTCTGGAAACACTTTTTACTTGTTTAATTTGCGTCTTGTCACTGTATAACTCACTTTCCTCTATAGTTTTGGTTTTTATTGGGTTTTTTTGATGGATGCATGAATTCTACAGTCCAAGAGGCATCGTCAGTTGGCCTCTGGGGTCTTTGAATGCTTCTGGGTCAGATGAGACATGAGCCAGTTTACAGTCTCATCCTAAGGTTTTTTCATCTAGTTTCTAAATCTTCCAGCGTTCTCATCTCATCTCATTTAAACATTCCTCCCAGTTTGAAGGCTTTGAGATTAGCATAAAGAGAGGAAGACATCTAAAGAGCTACCCAAAGCCACCGGGGACTGGGCAGTGACAAGGTCCTCCGAGCTGCCAGCACCTTTGGGCATAACCCGGAGTAGCAGTGTCCAGCTTTGCTGGTGGTCACGATGCACTTATTGACATGGCCACCGCCGAATTGTTTCACCTTGCTCATCCCACGCTGGGTGATCTGCAGCCATGGCACTGGTGGCAGGCTCTATACCCAGAGCTGTGCTGGGGCTAAAGGCAGGGACACTTCTTGGTTGAACTGAGATGCTTTGCCCTAGGAGTGAGCTTTGAACTCATCGAAGGCATCTCTGTCAGTCCTGACAGTGCAATGGATGCTAAGAAGTACTTTTTCATCTCCTAGAGAGTTTCTGCCAGCTTTGGTAATCCATGTGGGCACTGGCCCAAAAATGTCACTTCAAACAACACTTTCCCAGTGACTTTACTGGGCTGTAAACCAAGTGAAGAAAGAAAACCCTAAGAATTGATCTTTATGCATTTGAAAGTGAGGATGCCTTGGCTTCTTTTAAATGAGGCAGCCACTCTGGGTGGTGACATGGAGGGGCTGAAGCATGGATGGCCAGAATAAACAGGCTGATGGGAAGATAGTCCTTCAGCATTGCTGACTATGCAGCATCTGGATGACATCTTGGTTGCTGCCATTTGGCTGAAAAATGAAAATGGGCATTTTGGCAATTGGAATTCAATTATGACAAAACTAATTTGCACTTTTTACTGCAAAAACGCCTGTCCGTTTCCAGTGCACCCAGTTCAGCCTCATGAGGTTTTGCCCAGCTTCATGCATTCCCACTGAATCTCTTGATAGTCTCATCCTTCTGCCTCTCTTTTGTTTTTCATAAACTATAGCATTAGGGGCTAGAAGGGGAATCTCTTCCCAGAGAGTCAAGCAAAGAAGAGTGACTGGCAATAGCTTTCCTGGAAAGGAGTATGAGGGATGTAACTGGTGAGAAAATGATAAGCCCAAAGACAGGAGTGCCAGGGTTAAAGCTGTATCCAGGGCTCTCTGGGCCTGCTGGAGTGTTTTCAGGCAGTGTTTGCAAACCCCTCTGGCTCAGCCTCTGATGTGCTATTTGCAAATATTTATGTCAGCAGATTTCTATTTGCTTAGATATTTTGGGAGTGGCTGTTTGCTTTTATTCATTCATGAACTGGGTCGTGTGTGCATGACCAAATATTTGCTTTTCATTATTCATTATTTGCAATCCGTATGTTGCTGTTGGTAATTTGCTGTCCTCTATTCTCCTCTTTAAAAAGTTCCACTCTATTGTCAGAAATTGAAGACAATCCTAGGTGGCAGGTATTACACTCCATATCAAACAGCTGCAAACAAAGGGAATTTGTTAGAGGGAGCTCAGAAAAGGCTATGAAATGATAAACGCTCCGAGGATGAGATGGAGGAAGGACCATGAAATAGGACAGTGGTCTTAAAGTTAACTTGGTAAGTAAGTCTTTGTGGAAAAAAATAACCTAAGGAGAAAAGCATTCAAGAGTACGTGTGGTAGTACCACAAGTGAATTGTATTAAGTGTATTAGGTCAAACCATCCCATTGCAGAGGAGTTGCTCAGTGACAAGCAGAGAGAATGGAAACTGGGCCAACTTGGGAAGAAAAGACGTGAAACAATAACAGGGACATTTACAGATGTAAAAAGAAAGGGCCAGGCAGAAAAAGAGAAACAATCAGCAGGGAACATGAGGAGTGCTGAGAAGCCCTTCTGTATGCACGTAAGAAGACGACAAGGGAAAAAATTTGTCTGCTACTCAGTGGGCAGGGAAGGCTCCCAAGAGAGGACACAAAGTAAAATGTTTAATGTCTTTCCTCTGTCTTTACAAAAAGCCGGACTGCTCAGGCAGCTGACAAGAGTGGCAAAGCCATGGGAATCAGGCTGAAACAGGGAAAAGTAGTGAAGAGTTACATAAGTTTGTGATTCTCACATTATCTGAACGTGGCACAATTCAGCGCAGAGTGTTTCAGGCAGGTCTGAGCTGTCTCAGAGCTGCTGATTCCTGTCTCCAAGAGCACCTGGAGAGGAGTGGATTTCTGGAGGCCTGGAAAAGACCAAGCCAATTGCCTTGGAAGGAAGGATAACCATAGAGTCATAGGATAATTTAGGCTGGAAAGGACCTCAGGAGGTCCTTAGTCCTGTCTGCTGCTCAAAGCAGGGTGAGCTGCAAGATCAGAGCAGTTTGGCCAGGGCTTTATCCCGTTTGATCTTGAAAACCTCCAAGGATGGACCCTGCACAACCTCTGGGCAACCTGCTCCAGTGAAGCAATCCGGGCCACAAGGGTCAGTTGTAGTGATGCTGAGAAGTCTCATTTGTTGTCTGGCACCTTTGGGGATCCACAACCCCAATCTGTATTTCTGCGGTAATTTGCAAGGGATTATTTTCAGGTCTAGAATTTGTGTTTTGTGGTTTTGGTTTTTTTTATAGGGCCTGCTTCTGGATTATGATTACAAGAAAAAAAATCTTTTTCAGGGGGACCTTGCAGGGTCCAGCCTCCATCCCTCAGAGGTGGGCAGTCTGGATCTGTTCAAATGTGCATTAATCAGCACCAGACACTTGTTTGACATTAAAACGCAAAAACAAGTGCTGCATCCGTCAGATTTCTATCAGCAATAGATTAAAACACAGCAAGAAAAACTGCAGCTTTCTCTCCATCCAAAAGAACAGACAAGTTGGGGGGGTGGGGTGGTTCTTTATTTTGAAAGCTTTGTAAACAGGTACAAAGTCCGCCTCGACTGCAGCATGTTGTGCTGGAGCCAGACCTGGAGACAGCATCAGAAAGCCTTTCTGAGGTGATAATTTACTGCAGGAATCACAGCTCACGTCTCGGGCATTTTGTTTCCCCAAGCATCAGCAGTAGCTTGCCTTGCTTCCCTTTTAATGGCAGTTTGTTTCACAACAGTGATAAGGAAACAGGGAAGGTTTTCCGTCTGCGTCCTGCTGGGACTGCCTCCAGATGCTCCCTTTAGTAGCAGGAGCTGGCCACCTTCCAGCCTGCAAGGTTTTTGTCTGAAGTGAATGAGCTTGTAAAAAAATACAAGCATCTGGTGCAGATTATCCAATTTCTATCCCCCTTTCATTTAGCAGCCAGGATCTCCTTCAGCTGGGCCTCCTGCCTTATCAATTGTAGGAGCTTTGAACCCCTTTAATAACCATTTGGATTGTGATCTATATGCTCTTTTCATGTTTTCTGCCCAGCTCAGTCTGGTTTATGATTCAGGCAGTTGCTCCAGAATACAAGATGACTGTCTAGTCCCTTTGCACTGCCAGTATGGGCATCCCAGAGCAAAATTATTCCTTTAACCTGTGGGGAAAACAGCAAACTTGTGGGTACTCTGCAAACTCCTTTCAGGGCTCTCCATCTTAGCCCTGCATCAACCCACCTGCCTCAGCAGGGATTTATTTTCCATGCTATCCTACATCACTAGAATTAAACTGCATCTTTGCAGCAGTGATAACATCGGGGCTTTGGGGCGATGTGGTCCGAGCCCCACCAGCAGCTGGAGTGTTTCCTCCTGGACCCACCGTGGACTTTGGCATCCCACGCTGACCTGTTTGCTCCTCAATACCTGCACTAGGGACCCAGGAGTGTGCTTATGTATGTTCATAGGGGCTGCAGCCCCACTGCTGGCCTGTAGCTTAAGCGCAGCAGATGCGGTTTACCCTCCTGTCCTGTTCCAGCCACCGGCCCTGCCCGTGCTTTACCACCTCATCTCCACGCAGCATTGCCTTCACGGACTCCATCGCTCCCCATCAGCCTTTTCTGAGCTCTCGCTCTTCTCTTTTAAGGAGCAGAGCCACACACTCAGCTTCTTAAAGTTCATTTTCACTGCTTACCTATTTAAGGAGCATTTCTGAGGAACAGAGAAATGCAAAAGCTTCTGAACACAGGAGCAGTTAAGCCCCCATGCACTGTGTTTTATAGCTTGGTGCTGGCATGGGCCCATTCAAATATATTTTGACATACAACGTGTTGTTCTTTCCAAGGCAGTTGGTCTCTTTATTTATTTAGTTAGAGTGAAGGATTCATTCCCCCGCTGACTAACAGGAGACCAAGGATTCCCACATGCAGCTGAGCCCCTGCACTTCATTCTCTGCTGGTGAAATTGTTTTCATCCATTCTGCAGCTATTGCACTTCATTCCTCACCAATATATTTTTATTTGTATATAAAATAAAAATGTGACAGCACATGGAAAGTTAAGAAGTGGATAAATTCATAAATTACTTTTATACAGCAAAGCTGATATGGCTGTATACCTCTGGACTTAACTGGTGCACAACCAAATAGATGTTAAAGATTAGCTTTAGAAACATACTGTACCCTTCCGAGAAGGGGTACACAAAGCATGCTGAGTTTTCTCTTTCATAAAAATCATTTCCTACCTACAGGCACCACATACCTATTAGGCAGGGATGCCTTTAGACCACCAGTTTTGCCCTTGGAGCCCTGCTGGGTTTGGGGAGTACATTGAGGGGACCCCCCCAGCTCACGGCTCCTCAGCAGCAAGAAAGCCATCAACCCTCCTGCGCATCCACGTCTCACTGGCAGAGGTGGAAGTCACTTAGAGATGTTTCTGCACGTCAGGACGTGTTTCTGCTGTAGAACTGGAACCTCGGCAAGTCATTGTGGGACTGGTGGGGCTGGATATCCTTCGTGTGCTGGTACTCGAGCTCTGTGCCCAGGCGGTGGTGGAAGGGACAGGGAGGAGAGGGCTGAAGGTCAGCCGAGACCTTCACTGCAGGTGGCAACAGCTGCTTCTCCTCATGGCAGAAACATGGACAGCCCTTTCCTGGAGGCTTCCATTTGCTCCTTGCCAAGACCCTGCCATCAGTGCTTGTGGAAATGGCAATAAGTGAGGGATGCAGGAATTTCAGTATTAAAAGCCATTTATTTTTTCCATTAAGTTAAAAGTTACATACATACATTGTTAAATATTTGCATTACATTATTTGAAGACATTTGCTGTACGTCGTGATTAATAATTCCAGCAAAGTTCTTCCAAAGTCACTTCTTTGCTATATTTGACTTTTCTGGAACCATTACCTTGAAGGGTCTTGGTCCCCAGCTCATACCTGAGGGATGCTGGGACAGGAGGATTTTGGTTTTTTAAGCTGTTCATGTACATCTACGCCATATGGACAATGAGGAATGTGTTGGCCATAAGTGAAGAGGTTTACACAAACAGACCAGTATGTGAAGAGGGATGACAGGAATTATCCACCACTACCCACCTTGCTCATCTCCTGGCAGGACACACTGATATCCATCCTGCTTATAGACCTCCTCGCACATGGAGAGGAGCCTGGAAATCACAGGGCTTTGGACAAGGCACCGGGCATCTCTGGCCACGGGGCATCCTGAGGTGGGGCACAGCAGGGAGGATATCAATGATGAATGAGTGCAAACTCCAGGATGTGCAGAGCACACCATGAGCAAAGGCAGATGATCCTTGCAAATGGAAAGAGGAGGGCAGGACCACTGTCCTATTAAAGGGAATGAACTGGAGGACTAATTACACTGGAACACAAACAAAGGAAAGGCTAATAACTAAACGCACTGTATTGCACAGGGTAGTTTGAACACAGATCTGACCTCTGTGGAGTCCAGCATTGAACGAGTGCACAAACTAGACAGGACTGTCGGAGTATCCAGGTGGCCCATCTCCAGATAATCTGTCCCTGCTTCTGCTCCTACTCAACCACCCCCGCCAGAGCAGGGCACTGCTGCCTGCCTGGCCCCCTGGAAGGGAGAGGGGAAGGAGCTGGAGATGAGCCTTACCTCCCCTCATCCTCCCTGGGTACCGGTGCTCCTGCCAGCAGTGGGACAGAGAGCGGGTTATGGAAGGGTGTGTGCTGGGACACGGTCCCATTTCCCAAGACATTGAGGAGGAGGCAGTCAGGAGGAAAGGATGCAAAGCTAATTTGGGTTTTGGGGGTTTTTTTTGTTTGGGTTTTTTTGTTTGGTTGGTTGGGTTGGTTTTTTTTTCCCCTCTTGTTTGCCTTTAACTAGAATCCCCAGATCAATTCTGAAGCGTTTGTCAAGCACTTTGATGTCCTCCATGAAAAGCACAGAGCAATGCAAATGATCCCATTATTATTATTATTTGTATTATCCCACTGGCCTGCGGACGGTGCCTGCTGAGCCGGTACCACCGCGCGCCGGCTGTGATGACACCCTCGGCAGAGCTGCACATGCGGGAGACGGCCCTGCAGGACAGACAGCCCCACAAGACAGACGGCCCCGCAAAACAGCTCGGGCAGGAGAGACATTTAAGCAAATCAGGAGCAGACCCTGGTTTTCTTCTCACTCCCTGCACATCAGCAGCTCAGTAGACAACACCCATTTTTCAGCTTTACCCTTTCCCAGCAGTGAAGACAACAAGGGGTAGGAGCTTCCCCTGGCAGAACAGCCAGAGGCAGGTAGAAGAGAGGGATTTATTTTTGCATTGCTGTTAAGGAGGTGAAGGTCAGGAGAGCCATTTGTAAGGGTTGGGTGAGATTCCCACCAGCAGCGGAGGCTAAACTCTATAGAAACAGCTTAAAGCGCTTGCTCAGGAGCGTGGGAGTCTCTCACAGCAACAGCGACCATGGTCCTTGGATTTGGGAGTGGAAATGAGTGTGCAAAAATATTTAGTCTGTATAAGGAACGTAGTAAATAGTACCTATATCTGCAATGTTTTCATGACATGCTCCCCAAGTCCCGGGAGCCCTCTTGCTACAAGTCAAAGGCTGAACTCTGGCTGGTTGTATGCTCTGGTTGTATGGTCTTCAGAATTAAAGCCCTCACTACCACGTGGCATGGCCCCACCTAGGAACATCTCCCACCACCAAGGAAAGAAGCAGGACCTGTCCACGGCCCGTCATTCAGAACTGGGCAGGAGAGGAAACAATGCCAACATTTCACTACATTTTTTCCCACTAAGAATGGAGGGGGGAAAAAATGCCTAATTTAGGGACATTTAGACAGCAACTAAGTACATTTTGGTTCTTAGGCAAAGTATTTGAGTTTTCTGTCATTCATTTTTTCATCAGAAAAGTCTTTTTTTTCTTTTTTTTCTTGTGGAAACCTGAGTATTTTCATGAGAAATTAAATTGTGCTGAAAACCCATCAAAGAAGAATTTTGATAAGAAAAATACAGCCTGGAACTTGTTGACATTCAGAAAATCTCCAGGTTCCAGCATCAGGACAGGGCCCATGGGCAAATGCTGCCATGATGTGAATGGGGGCACGACGGGACTGCCAAAACATTGCCTTGGGTGTTTTCTGCAGGGATGGATGGGAACCATCCTGGCCAGTGCTCCTGGGCTGAAGGGCACAGATCTGCTTGGTTTCCTCACATTTATTTCATCCACACTTGGGATCCCTGGAGAAGAAAGCTTTGGATTAGACAGGTTTCCTCTAATGCCCGTCTCCTGTAGCTGGATATGTTTCCAACATCTTGGGATGCCACTATGGGCAATGCCCAGCCTTCAACTCTTTAGCACGTCACGGGGAAGCATGGAAGCAGGGACCAACTTCTGAATCCCAAGCTGCAACTACACTGCAAGGGTCACACCTGTCCCAGCAAGAAGATCTGTGTTAGGCTTGGAGGCAGACGTGCCTTCATCACTCGAGTCTCCTAGGGACCTCTGTTCATAAGGCTCCTATTATTTGTAAGGTGGGAAAATTGGAGAGGTTATTAACTCTGATTTAGTCCTGTCCAGGCTGGCTCCATTCACTCTGTCCATGAGGAGCCCCATTTAACAAGCCTCCTGGAACATGGAGGACCCACGGTCCCTTGTCAATTCAACTTGCAGCTGGTCCAGAGAAGTTACCAAACCAAACAGGAGTGAAGCTAACTCAATGCAGAATCACTGGGATGTCTCTGTTCTGCTCCCCTTTCCCTTTCTTCTAAGAAAGAGCTGCAGAGACACACAGTATGGAAGCATTTGGGTCCAGATGGGCTTATTATTTGAAGGCCCATACTGTGCTTCACCATTTTCTGGTTCACGTTATTTCTGCACACAGCACTGGTGCAAGTGCTTTGGGGGCAGTCAGAGGCACTCCATCCTGAGCTGCTTTGCAGCTCTGTACAATATGAGCAGTCCAACAGGAATACTTGAGAATTGCTTTTATTTAATGACTGTCACCACACAGGTCACTGGAAGCATCCATTGAGGAATTGTGCTTTTTTCCTACTGCTGTTTATTTTCCCAAACACTT
Source organism: Gymnogyps californianus (assembly GCF_018139145.2). NCBI lineage: Eukaryota > Metazoa > Chordata > Aves > Accipitriformes > Cathartidae > Gymnogyps > Gymnogyps californianus. Next base: position 1,118,440 of record NC_059486.1, read on the forward strand.
TTTCCACCATTTGTACAGTATATTCTAGTGCTGAATGATAAACAAAAGGCAGCATGGATCATTTCTACCAAGGGCTATTTTGTTTTGCAGAAGCAGTAAACTTGCGCATACATGGCAGCTCTTGCTCCCTGTGAATGTTGCTGACAGTGCCAGAACAGAGCAGAGGTGCGCTGCTTGCTCAGTTATGGATCTGGCAGTCAGAGGAGGAGAGTGAGGATGAGCAAAAAAGGGGAAAAAGTACCGTTTGTGCGGTGCATGGCAACATTGTGCTCTTAATACTGAGCAGGGAAGGAAAGGGTTTTGCACAGAAAAGGAGTGTGCCTGATTTAAAGCCCAGCAAAGACACCAGGAATCCATCCCAGCAAGGCAGAAGACTGTCAACAAGACAAGTTCATAACCCTGGAGTGCAAGCAAGAGCCCATTAGTTCTCTCTGAAACTGATGAGGCCATAGCTGACCCAAGGGGATCCTTGAGAAATCAATAGTACTTTGGTAGACTTTTCTGCAGCACTGTACACCCGCCTGGCCCAGAAGGACTCCAGAATCTTTCATCAGTTTTTACTCCATAGCTCATGCACACATGTCTGAGTGGCAAAGGTCAGACATAAATATTACAGATGAGGAAATAAAAAGATCTATAACTGAGATTAGGAAGCAGGATTCCTGAGGGACACAGGGTTTGCAAGAGGTTTCTACAGCATGCCTGGAGCACAGCAGCCTCTCAGCTCCTGCACTGTGCGGAGATGTGTAATCCCATGTCGGCATGGGTACTGGGGAGATTCAGGGCACTCCCCGTGCTGTGGGGCTGCAGCCAGACCCAGCAGGGTCTGGGGTATCTCTGCCTTTGAACCCCACAGGAGCAAAGGGCTGACGGTCTTCCAAGTTGTATTCATGTGAATATCACCCCCCCCAGCCCCTGCAGGGGGGATATGGGGCACGGAGAGATCAGGCACGTGTGTCTTACTCTACACAAATTCGGGTTGATCCTGACAACCGGCAAGGCCCTCCTCAGTTTAGATGTGCATTGTGATGCCAGGAAAAATACTTAGGGACGTAAGGAGAGGACCTATCAGTGGTCCAGAGCTGAGGATTTCACAGCAACCAAACCCTTGCTGAGGGACGCCTTAGCCCAGGGTTAGCAGGCAGGGATGCTGCTCAGCTCAGGCACTGAGCCCAACAGCTCTTGCTATAGACTACGATATGACCATGATCTGTTCCTAGTCTGGTGATGCATTAACCCTATCCACGCCCAGGTTCCCAGTGCACCCCTAAAAGGAGCAGCCACCAGTGTTGCTGCCTCTAGTTAATCACACCCTGGATTAATTAGGAATCGTGAAAAGCTGATGGCTCTGCAAGGGCTCTGAACCTCTCTGTTTAATGTTTTACTCTTGTAATTTTTGTACAGGAGCCCTGAGCGAATAACCATCTTTAATGACCACATCATCATCATGAAGTCATTAAGAGGGGATGGGACGCAGGGGGATCTCAGATATGAATAACAATGGGATGTACAATATGTGTCCTTTCATTACGGTGATTAGCAGGTGCCAAGGCCAGCGTTGCCCACCACCTCCTGGTCGCCTCCAGGGCACTCAGCCTGCAAAGCGCTGAAGGGTCGTTGGTCTGCATATTGACACGTCCTATCACAGCCAGGCTGCTGACATCCTTTGGGGCATGTTTGTCTTGTAGGGTGACAGATGAGAAAGCAGAAATACAGGCTCAAATGGCAGTCCAACACATGGCCTTAAAACTGAATGATCATTTTAGAATTAATTGATGTAATGGTCCTATTAAAGTGCCATTATTTAATAGTCTGGGGTTGATTTCGCCTGTTTCCTATTATTCCATCCCCTGCCCTGCCAGGAATAAAAGCAGTCAATGACTTTTAAACCCATAGCAAATGACACTTTTTGTCCTCTTTCCTGGGAGTGCTGCAGGGACAGCAAGAATGGCTCTGGACTGCAGCGGCAGTGGTGTGACAAGAACCCTTAGTCTCCTCCGTCAGAGTCACAAAGGTGGGGATGAGTTCCAAAGATAGCCACGTACATGACAGCCTGTCTGGAAGCACAAGCTGCTCTAGCCCAGCCTATGACAGAGTACAACTTAGAGGGGCCGATAAATAATTGACTAAGGTGGTGATTAATAGAAGTGTCGCAGAGCACAGAAACCTTGCGCAGAGCTGGATCCCGAGGTCTCTGCAGGGATGAAAAAGCACCACATCCCTGGTAAGCTCATAAACTCCTGGAGCCAGGGGACAGTCAGCAGGGGCTGGGGAGACCTCATCTGCCCCACAGATTGCATATGTTCCCTGCCATCACCTGCATGTGAAAACATTGCATAAAACCATTGGGTTTAGACTCAGGTCAAACTTGTGGAGGATCCTTCTGGCTTCTTGTAAAATTAACTAGTGTGTCTTTAGCCCATGCCTGTTACCATTTCTTGTTATCAAAATAAGGGCATTTATCTTGGGACTGGCATCATTTTAGCTGTGCTGGGTTAAATTGCTGTTCATAGCAGCATACCTTTCACATGCAGATCAGGCTTTATATAGACCAAGGTGCTGGCCCCTGTTCATGTGCATTCTCTGGGTGGGCACAAAACTAGACCTAAATATGATGTGGATGAAACCTGCCCAAGGCAATGCTGAAGAAATGTGCTGTCTCAGCAGCAGGGAGCTCAGGACCGTGGGGGAAAGGGGTTTTGCTCAGTTTGTACCCCATGGGAGATGGATAGTTGAGGCCTGGTGTCCTGGTTTCGGCTGGGACAGAGTTAACTTTCTTTTTAGTAGCTGGTACAGTGCTGTGTTTTGGATTTAGTGTGAGAATGATGTTGATAACACTCTGAGGTTTTAGTTGTTGCTAAGTAGCGCTTATCTTAAGCCAAGGACTTTTCAGTTTCCCATGCTCTGCCAGCAAGCAGGTGTGCAAGAAGCTGGGAGGGAGCAGAGCCGGGGCAGCTGACCTGAACTAGCCAAAGGGCTATTCCATACCATGGAATGTCATGCCCAGTATATAAACTGGGGGGACTTGGCCGGGAGGGGCGGATCGTGGCTCGGGAACTAACTGGGCATCGGTCAGCGGGTGGTGAGCAATTGCATTGTGCATCACTGGTTTTTTTTCCTCCCCCCCCCCCTTTTTTTTGTTGCATTCCTTTTCATTACTATTATTATTATATTTCATTATTACTATTGTTAGTATTATATTTTACTTTAGTTATTAAACTGTTCTTATCTCAACCCACGAGTTTTACTTTTTTTCCTTTGCTTTCCTCCTCCTCACCCCACTGGGAGGGGGAGGGGGAAGCGGCTGCGTGGTGCTGAGTTGCTGGCTGGGGTTAAACCACGACACCTGGGTACAGTCACATTCCCAGTTTGGAGCTGAGGCAGATAAAGCAATGATGGACATGAGACACTGAGGAAGAATAAAGTATTGATGGGGTCACAGCTTCCACTTGGACCGTGTCTCCTTTTCCTTGAATGCATTGCACTTGTGAGTTTACAAGACACAAGGAGCCAAGGGTGGGCTCTGCTTAGACACCGTGCCACGGTGTCTGGAGGCTGCTCTGATGTCCTCAGGCTGTGACCTGCTGGTGTGCCAGGTGCTGCTGGGGAGCTGAGAGCCGCATGTCTCTGCCACCGAGGACTACACATAGCTCAGAGTTGGGTGTTGCTTTGTGCAGGCTGGGGCTCTCTTGCAAGCTTGAGCTTTGCAAGAAGCCCTTTCACAGGGGTGACCTCAGTCAGATTGCTAAGGGCAGATATAAAAGAGAAGAAGTAGGGGAGGAATCAAAACAACAAGGGCACAAAAGGAAATACAACTAGTGAGGGACATAAAGACTAATGAGAAACTTTCTATAATGAAATAAGTAATGAGAAAAAGACAAAAGAGACTCTTCCCTGGCCCACTGCTACTCCAAGGAGGTGAAAAAGTCTTGACTGATGATGCCCCAGGCAAAGGAATTTATCCTGCTGTTGTTTCAGCCTTCACTAAGAGAGCTGATGACAATGATACAGTTAGCTAACGCTCTGGTGACAAAGGGGTAAGAATTTACTCTGCAACAGAGGAAGAATGGGCGAGAGAGCACTTAGGTACATTAGAGGGTCTCAAATTGCCTGGGCCTGCCAGCATTCACTGTATGGTGCTTAAAGGGGGCTGAATCAATCTCAGAGCAGCTGGCTTTTATCTTTGAAAGTGAGTGGAGAATGGATAAAATTTTGGAGGTCTGGAAAAATAAATGCAAAGCCCATCTTTAAAAAAGGAAGGATGAAATGGGGATCTATCGACCAGCCGGCTGCCTGAAATTCCTGGAAAAGAACAGGAACATATTATCAGGCAAACCACTTGTGAGCACCTGGTAGATAACAAGCCAGGGAATTACAGCCAAGTTTGATTTGTCAAGAACAAAACAATAAAATCAATTTAGTATCCTTTAACGGCAGCAAAAGAAGCCTTATGCTCAGGTGAGCAGTGATGGATGTCACGTATCATGATTTCAACGAAGAGGAAAAATCAGCTGCCCAGAGACAGGGTAGGGAACACCCAGCACTGCGGGAAGCCATCCCAGGGTCAGAGGCGGTCAGGAGCGCAGCAGAGAGGTCCACAGTGTCACGTTGTGGTGGGGAAAGACAGGCACCGTTCGGTATGTGGGACACGAGCGTGGTCTCCAACACTGGTGACTTCTCCCCTCAACAGGTCTGAGGCTTTGCCCAGAAACCTGAGCCTTGATGTGGCTGTTTCAGTTCAAGAAGGAGGTGAATGAGTTTGGAGGTGCGGAAGTGGGAGCGATCATTGGTCTAGAAAACATGATCTTTGAAGAAAATAAGAACTGTCGTCACTGAAAGTAAAGAGGTGACTGAAGGGAGACATGATGGCAGTTGTAATTGTACTAAAGGTAGCTGCAGAGGTGAAAAAGTATCTTGTCATTTAAGTTTATAAAAAGAAAGAAAGGGGTAGGGTTGTGGCAACGGACATATTATGAGTAGATATTAGGAAAAATTTCCAATGACGAAAGAGGGTGGAGCATTTTGCTTTGGGAAGTGATGATGCCTGTTTTGATGCAAAGGTTTGAGCTGACCATGATGGAATTATCTTGGCTTGTGGCAGGGGATGAGCTAAATGCCACCAGGCAGTTTCTTCCAGCCCTATTTACTGTGATTCTGTGACTCCCGTCACACCACTGAAGCATCACGGGAGGATCCGCCTCTGCCACAGATTACAACTGAGCACAGTAAAACCTGGTAGGCTCATGTCTCTGAGACACCACAGACTTCTCCTAAGGATCTGGGAATCATTCAGAAGTCTGCAAATGGTATTTTCCCCTGCACCACCATTCTGGGTTCTTCACTTCTAGATTGTTTTCCCTTTCCATTTCTTGCTCAGAAATGTCCCTGTTTGGCACGTTACGCGTTGGCAGGTCCGGCGCTCTGCCTGGGGTGTATACCAGCTTTGTGACCTGCCTCAGGTCTGCACCCAGGTATCAGTTTTTCAGCTAGCATAACCTTGATTTTTAGTAAATTGTTCAAAGAATGAGAGATAAAAAAGCCTCTATTTGAAAACTCCAATACCTGCAAATTTGCATAAGGAAATAAATCAGCTTTGTTCATTTGCTGGATTCAATATAACTTCATTGGAGGATGAGGTGATCACTTGGTCTGTACAAACAGCTCTGTACTTGGGAATCGTAGTGTCGGGCATAGACACAGATGCGTATGTGAGTGCCGCAGGCATGCACTGCGCCTGTCTCCTATCTGTCCAGTAACTCCTGAGCATCTTCTCTTGCTGTCCATCCTTGCTTGTGCATACTTATTGATACTTGGCTCATGGACGAGGGTCCATGGGAGCAACCAAATTAAGTTAAAATGGAGTCGTTTCTGCGGCGTGGCTATGAAAGAAGGAGTTTTCTCTTGAAGCACCAAAACAGAAAGCAAGATTAACAAGGAGAAACAGATCAGTTTTACAGGAGTGTGCTATGAGTGCATGGAAATGGATGAATCACAAGGTCTGTCTTCCTGCTCTGTGACACCTTTATGATGCTGTTTCAACTCCGAAGATGTCAGCAGCGTGAAGTCAGAATAACGCAGCACTGAACTCAGATGTCCTCTACCACGGGATAGAAGAGGGAAAGGGAATGAGTGGGATGAAAGTGCAATAAACAGCACTTGGTCCAGTGCTGTCTCATATGATTGTAAATAGCAAAGTGATTACGAAGCACGCAAATCAAATAGCGCAGATCAGATGTCACTGGAGACGCTTCCTGTGAATGAAATTGTTGTCGAATTGGCTTTGTCTTTCCATGAGTCAGAGAAGTGATGCAGGGGTATGTGAGGTCCCAGTGTGTCCCCTCAGAGCTGTAGATGCTGGTATTGAGGGCACTCACTGCTCTGGGGCTTGGTAAAAGAAATCCAGAGTGAGTAGGTGGGGGTGAAAATGAAATTACAATTTTGCTGTGTATGTTCATCAGACTATGTATACATTCCCTGAAAATACTGCAGTCTCTTTAGTTGAAAAGATCTGCCACCTTGCAGGCTCAAACATGGTCCCAGCTCACTTTCTAAAAAGCTACAGAAATGGAAGAGGAGGGTGATGCCTCTGCCTACCCAGAGAGAGGAAGGCACTGGTGTGCGCAAGGCAGCCCCTGGGCTCGCTCATTCCCTCCCTAATGCCCTGCGCATTGGGCTGCATGACTCTGCCTTCTGTTCTTACCCTTCTTTATGCTGTTATTCCCTATTTATGCTCCAGTGAAAGGAACGTGTAGTCAGGCTGAGCATCAGCAAGAGGGTAGAATCCAGACCTCGTTTTTTGAGGCAAGGTTCTGATTTGTTCTTCACCTTGTGTTGTAATTTACTTTAGTAGCTAGAAGGTTAATTGCGTGCTACATAGAGCTTTGAGCTCTCTGATTGAAGGCGCTGTTGAGAGCTCAGTGTTGCTGTAGCTCTGACTTTGTCCTGCTTACCAGGGTGATAAATTATGGGGAGATATGAGAGAATACTGGTGAAGTTTGCAGGCTAGTGAACTTGTGCTTGCTCTCCAGCAGAGAAAATTCGATGCTTCCCTAGTGCCGCGACTCCCACGTTGTGTCAGTGTTTCTCTGGGACTCAGTCATCCTCTGGAAGCAGTCATCCTCTCGTTTTTGTGCTGTGACTGAACATCTCACTCCTTTCGATTTGATGCCCAAATTTTACTGATGTCAGTAGCTCTGTAATGGGTAGGCTACTTCAGAAATGAATAGGTGATAAAATGCCTCCACCACAGAGCTGTCTGCCTAGGAGGACATGATCACCTGGTTGAGGTTGGCAGCCACCTCTGGAGGTCATCTTGTCCAAATGCCCTGCTCAGGCAGGGCCACCTACAGCCAGTTGCCGAGGATCATGATAGAGAGGAGAGAGATGCTTGACTGACATGACCATCATTGGCTCAGGCTCTCCGGTCCACTGGACCAAAACCAAGGCCCAGGACACCACCAACAGAAGGGATTCAGCCAGCAAGATTTCCTCTCCTGGTGTTAGTTCATCCTGGGCAGAAGAGTCTCAAGACGGAAGGACTACCTGAGCTGAAAAGTTGGGATCCTGCCCAAGTAAGCAGAGCAAAGAGCGGCAGGCTCCTTGTATCCATTATCCCTGACACTGGAGCACATCCAGAAGATGGACTTCAACTTGACCATTGCCTACAGATTCATTTCTTACCATGCCAAAGGAAGGGCAGAAGACCATTGGTCTCACTGCTACCCAGGGTTTTTTCAATGACCACACAGGAGGCAAAGGTCAGACTGCTGCTGATGAGCACAAGTCACCCTGGGGACACCGTGGCACTGTGGACTTGCCCCCAAGCCAAGAACCCTCCTTTGCTGGAGTCCTCAGTTTTCAGATGCCTTCTCTCCTCTCCCCATCCTTCTCACTCAGCCCTTAGGCTTGTCATAGATATTCATGGCTGTTGTGCAGTGGATGGTGTCAGGGGCTCTCTGAGACTGTGAGACCCTGAGTCAAGTCTGTGACATGAGAGAGAGCTGAAAAGCAGCTTCAAACTGTCCCCACTGAGGGCTGCAGCCGAGTCCCTCGTCAGGGACACAGCTCCAGGGCATGGGAAGGACTCCTCTGGATTACCTGCCTGAGTAACGCAGGATCAGAAGGGCCCAGGATGGCTCAGCATGATTGAGAGGGACAGAATAAGGCAGCAGTTGGTGTGAGGAGGTGTTAAAAAGCAGCAGACAGTGGAATTAGCCCTGGGGAGTTCCCTTTCAAGGGTCTGCACCACTGGACCTTCTCCTACTGGCTTGTAGCCACGGTGAGGGTGAACAGGGGTGTCTCAGTGGGGCCAGGAAGGTGATGGGGTCTTGTGCATGGCAAGGGGGCTCCTGGGCAGTGGGATGGGTTTTTTGCTGGTGCTTGGGTCATTGTTCCAGGGGATGCACTGGAAGGAGGGAGCTGGGCTGGGCTGAGGCACTGCCATGGTTACAGCAGGCTCCACCGGTCCCTCTCCCTGTGATCCCTGCGCTGACAAATGCAAATATCGAGGGCAGCAGCTTGATCAAAAGGATGGTTTTGTGTTATTGCGCTGTCGATGTTCCACATCACGTGTGCTGGAAACAAGGTTGTGGTGCCGTGATTGCAGCCAGAGCCTCTGGGTGCAATCTGGGCCATCCGATATTGGTTTTCCATCTTCATTTTGTGCTGGCCCTGTAAAGCTCAGTGCTGCGCTCACTACGGAGAGGATAACACCGTCCTCTCCAAAACGTGATTATGGGCCCTGCTGTGAGTTAGATGGCGGGCTGGCTGCAGCAGTGGCTGGTGTGAACCCAGTGACCATGGGGCTGCATGGCTCAGCCGACATCCTTGCACAACCGCTGCCCTATCTCCCTCCGTGCCTGCCAGTGGCTGATGCCTGATGCTTCACTGTCCCCGCTCTGCCCCCTCTCCCCACGTCAGGCTGAAGGGGAACCGCCCCGAGTACTTCCCTGTGCATGAAGCAGGGAAGGGGAGATGCAGAGCCAGGCCAGGAGCAGGAGGCACTCAGCAGCTCTGCCCAAGGCAATTTTCAAACCCCATCTTCTGTCCTTTAATGACAGTTCAGAGATATTCCTGTAGCTCAGGAGAGGTGAGGGATCCTGGTCTGCTCCAGTCAGCTTATAGCTGAAATTAAGTGGAAAAAGTGGAGGGCTGTAGTTAAAAGTGACTCCATTGATTTAAACAAAAAGGAGCAGAGATGAGGCTGGTGGGAGAAAGGGAGCAGTACCATGAAGTGGGTGAAAACTCATGTTTCAGGGCAAATCCTCCCATCTGTGCCCTGGTGATGCTGAGAGGATCATGTCTGAGGTGAGGCAGTGGATGCTCAAAGCCCAGTGACAGGGTGAGACTCCCCAGAAATACGGGCTTCTCCCAGGGACCACACCAGGACCCAGGGTCAGCAGCTCCACTGAAGGTACCTGCTTTATAGCCCCCAGGCCATAGGGGAGCGGGAATCCCTCCTCCATCTCTGCCAGGCAGGAGGGCATGGAGGCAGTGTGACTGGTGCTCACTTTTTCCCTGCAAATGCAACTTCCCTCGTACCTGCAGCTCCACAGGGAGCAGCTGCCTCTTTCTCTAAAACCAACACAGCTAAGTTAGAAGAATTGCTCCTCTTCCTGCACTTTGCTGGAAAGTCACCCTCCCAATTTTCTAGCCTGATCTGTTCACCAGACAGCAGAGCTTGCAGACTGACTGTATTGGGTTTGCATGGCAAGGTTTTGGTAGCAGGGGGGCTACAGGGGTGGCTTCTGTGAGAAGCTGCCAGAAGCTTCCCCTATGTCCGATAAAGTCAATGCCATCTGGCTCCAAGACGGACCTGCCACTGGCCAAGGCCGAGCCCATCAGCGACGGTGGTAGCGCCTCTGGGATAACAGATTTAAGAAGGGGGAAAAAAAGTTACAGGGCAGTAGCAATTGCAGCCGGAGAGAGGAGTGAGAAGATGTGAGAGAAACAACTCCGCAGACACCAAGGTCAGTGAAGAAGGAGGGGGAGGAGGTGCTCCAGGCACCGGAGCAGAGATTCCCCTGCAGCCCGTGGGGAAGACCATGGTGAGGCAGGCTGTCCCCCGGCAGCCCATGGAGGTCCACGGTGGAGCAGATCTCCACCTGCAGCCCGTGGAGGACCCCACGCTGGAGCAGGGGGATGCCCGAAGGAGGCTGTGACCCCGTGGGAAGCCCACGCTGGAGCAGGCTGCTGGCAGGACCTGTGGCCCCATGGAGAGAGGAGCCCAGGCTGGAGCAGGTTTGCTGGCAGGGCTTGTGACCCCGCGGGGGACCCACGCTGGAGCAGTCTGTTCCTGAAGGACTGCACCCCATGGAAGGGACCCACGCTGGAGCAGTTTGTGAAGAACTGCAGCCCGTGGGAAGGAGTCGCATTGGAGAAGTTCATGGAGGACTGCAGCCTGTGGAAAGGACTTGAGTTGAAGAAGCTCATGGAGGACTGTCTCCCGTGGGAGGGACCCCACGCTGGAGCAGGGGAAGAGTGTGAGGAGTCCTCCCCCTGAGGAGGAAGGAGCGGCAGAAACAACGTGTGATGAACTGACTGCAACCCCCATTCCCGTCCCCCTGCGCCGCTGGGGGGGAGGAGGTAGAGGAATCGGGAGTAAAGCTGAGCCCGGGAAGAAGGCAGGGGTGGAGGGAAGGTGTTTTTAAGATTTGGTTTTATTTCTCATTATCCTACTCTGATTTGAATGGTAATAAATTAATTTCCCCAAGTCGAGTCTGTTTTGCCCGTGACGGTAATTGCTGAGTGATCTCCCTGTCCGTAGCTCGACCCATAAGCCTTTCGTTATATTTTCTCTCCCCTGTCCAGCTGAGGAGGGGAGTGATGGAGTGGCTTTGGTGGGCACCTGGCGTCCAGCCAGGGTCAGCCCACCACACTGACTCTCGGAGCACAGAGCACCGTGCACACATTGCAGCTGAGGACAGGACACTGCAGTGGGCTCTCATCCCTGCTGCACCCTCAGCTTGTCATGTCATCTTGTAAAAACTGTTTCCCCTTGCTCTGCACAGAATGGCAGTGATTTTAGAGATCTCTGCAAAGCCGCCTGCACTCCCTTCATTACACAGGCATTATAAATAGCAGCAACAGCAAAATTCCTGCAACGTTCCTTATAGGCTCCTGGCATCACCGAGGAAAGGCTTAAAACCTTTTGTTGGGACACAGCTAAGCCTGGGGAGGAGGAGTGGGGCCAGGCAGCTGAGTGACCCAGGGGCAGCAAGATCCTCCCCAAGTGTAACGTGGATCTCTTTTACTCTCTGATTTTCCCAGGATCAGTGTCTGGGAGCACCCATGCTCCCCCCTCCCTCCCTTTGCATCTGAAAAGACTCCAGCATCTTCTTAAGCCCTGCTTAGCACCTAGAGAAACCATCTGGATACACAAAAGACACTTGATAAAAGCCTTCCTCTTTAGTACAGAGCAGAACTATGTAGGAAAAATGTGCTCTGAATTGGTTAGAGACATATAGAAAAGTCCTTTAACAGCTAGCACTTTCTGTGGAAAACCCGAGAGAAAAATCACCACTGCATGCCTTCCTGAGAAAGGTATTTTTTATTTAAGATACAAAGTATTATTGTGTTTGTGTGCTGCCCTTCATCTGCATTAGTCCACTTAAAATCCCATTTAAGAAATATGAAATAATTCTGTTTTCTTTAAAGATATATAAGCCCTGTTCCCAGAGGGATAAAAGAGCAACATAAAAAAAGGGACAGCTTTAGTAAAACAGCACTGCCAGGGGGCATCATAAATACATAAATTACTCACAACTAGCAAGACATACTCACAAACTGCAGAACAAGCTCCCAGAGTACAAAGAAATATATTTGCACGCTAAAGGAAACCTGCACAGTAATGCAGTGTTCTGCTGCCTGGAGCTGCAGCCCCTCCACTGGTCATTGGCAATGTTCCCTAGAAAAAGGAAGAGCCATAGCAGTGTCTATACTGCCAGGCTAGTGCTTACCTGTGGGTCGCTCATCCCCAAACATTCAAACCTGTGGCCTGTAATTCTTTTGGAGCACAGCACCTGGAGCCCAACGAGCTCCCATCCAAACAGAGTGGTTCGCAGTGCTTACCACCCTTCAGGTCATGAGCAGAGACAGTGAGCCAGCAGCACCCCAGGTCCATGCAAAGATGGTTTTGTAGAGCAGTGGGTGCTCAGGGAAACCTCAGGAAGCCCAAATGCCTCATACGGTTCACCCAGCTGTGTGCTGCTGGACCTGAGGACCATAGGCTGTCAAAACCCATGTCAGCACTTGGCCCTTTTTGTTGTGTCTCCCTCTATTCCTGACATTCTTTTATACTGCTTGGTTCCTTTTCCTTTTCCCATCAGTCCTCCTTGTGTTATGCTCCTTCTCTCAGTTAGTCATCTCAGTCCTTATCCTTGAGCTGCTCACAGAGAGCCAGAGGAGATGCTGTTCTTGCTGGTCGGACTGTGCCAGCACTGGGGCAGGGAAGGAGGGAAGGTAAGAGGTTTGCTGCTCACAGGATTTCCTACAATCAGCATCAGGAGGTGGCAGGAGCTGGGAGGCTGATGAATACATGTCTGCTAGCTATTTAAGTGTCTCACTCAGAGGCATGGAGCAGAGCCTGCTGAAGTTCAGATGATGGGCCTAACCAGCAGCTCCTCAAACACCTTCACACAGAGAGGACCTGCCCCAGGTCACCCTACTGCCACTCACAGCCCATGGGCCACCTAGACTCGGGGTTAGACTTTGTATAATGACAATGATCCTGGCAAAAGCTTCAAGCCTTGGGGCAAGGCTACCAACCGACCTTCCTCAGCCAATGTCCCCAGCAACATCTCTAGGACAGCTGGCTTCATTACACATATCTGGCTCTGGTGAGTGTCTTGCTCTATTTATTCTAGTTTCAAATCAGGAGGAGGTGGGAAGGAAAAGGAAGGAGCTGTGGAGGACTCTCTAGGTTCCCATAATCCCCCAGATTCCTTGTCTTCCATTGCACATACAGCTAGTAACAGAGTTGACTTATGTATATTATGTGATGTATTTCTGCCTAATCATTTTTACATATTCCAACTTTCTAACTTTGTACAAAAGGTTGTAATAAAAATTATCCTGTATGTGGGAGGCTGGAGTCCACTGGCTGCTGGAGTTCTAGAAACTTGTATTGTGGCGAGAAGAGTTTGGCTCCATCATCTCTGTAACTCCTCTTCAAGTAGTTGTACGCAGCTATTAGATTATACACCTGCACCTCCTCTTCATTAGACGAAACCATCCCAGCTCCTCAGTGTCTCCTTGTAGGACATGTGCTCCAAGCCCTGGGCCACCTTGTTAGGTCTCCAGTGGATCCCTTACAGTTTCTCATCATCTCTCTTGAACTGGAAGAGCTCAAAATTGGACATAGTATTGCAGGCATACTGTCCTCCATGCCAAGTAAAGGCCCATAACACTTTCTCCCAGCATGCCGGCCACTCTCCTCCCAAACATAGCCCAGGGTACAGTTTGTTTTAATTGCAATAAAAGACACACTGTTGGTTCATACTCACTCTGGCATGCATTGTAACCCCCAGGCCCTTTTCAGCAGGACCAGTGTATCAGCGAGGAAACAGTGCATAGTGTGGTCCAGCTTCCCAGCAGTCTAAATCCAATGAAACTGAGCTAAGGTTTCTTATTAGAGATACTGAATTGGTCCCTTATATACTGAATTATGCATTCATAATGGCTATTATCGTCCATCATGGGTTGTTATGCTCTTTTTAATTGGTTAATGATTTTATCCATACGCTGAACACACACTAGCATTGTAGTTATTTTTAGAAGCTATATTTAGATATTTTCTGTCCTGCATATCTTTCACCATGCAATACCTCAGGTGTCTTTTGTATCTCTTCGTTGTCCTTTGAAGGATTACCGTCATCACTCCTGCTGATTATTACCTGGGTGCTTATCAGTTGAACTCCTGAGTTCCCCATTAATTCAGTTGCAGTTAAAATAATCGGGTATTTTTTTCAGGCATATACAGCACTTCTTCAGCCTGCTGTATTCACTACTGGAAGTATTGGCTTCTTCGGACTTGTCTTGTGCATTTGCAGAAAAAGACTGAAGATAGGCTATACCCCTATATTGCACTAATTATGAAAAATAAAACACAGAGATAGGACCTAAGGAGTACCCACGTGGGTCAGCAGTGTTAGGAAAAAGAATATGGAGACAGCAGAGCCGATGTGGGACACTGATGTCTCTGAGGTGCCTACAGAGAATCAAGAGGAAGAGTATACGATGCACCAGGGTTCAACATCATCGCAGCTGGCAGCCTCCACTCTGTTTGCCTTTGCTCCAGCGGTCACCCTGCGTTGGCCTGCCCACTTCAGGCAGGCTTATTTATCTCAGATAGGTACCACAGCTGACTCTATCCAGTGTCTGACAAGGGACGGTGCTGTGGCAATAGCAAAGTTGGCGGACAAGCTGGAAAAGTGACTCTCCACCCTGCGGGGCTTTGGGGCTTTCTCTGTCTTTGGTTCCTTGTCACCTTGTGCCTGTCCTTTCTCTTGTGTCTTTATTTATGGCTAAGCACCAGGTCTCCTCATGTGTGGCGGTGTAGCATCCATTGTAATGGGACCTCAGCTGCTCTTGCAGCATTGTCAGCATTGCAGCACTCCTGGGAGTGAGGAGAGAGCTGGGCTTTCTCCTGCATTCATGAAACCCCACACCAGGAGAAAGGTAACGGCAAGGAGAGTATCTCCTTCCGCCTCCAACAGACAGGACTCGGCAGGACAGCACACATGGGCTGGCTGAGGAAGTCACAAGGATGGAAAAGGCTTGAGGAACAGGAGAGTTAGTACCTGCAAGAGTACTAACCTCTCGCCTCTTCTCAGCTGCTTTCTGCTCTCTATGTTCTCCCCAGTGAAGTTCAGGATAACCTCTCAGCGTGTTTCTTGGAGCTTGTTCTGACATTTTCAAAGCAACATTTTGGTTGCATTACTATATTACATCCTTAATGCAGCAAGGACAAATTGAAGAGTCAGCAACTTCAAATGTTACCTTTCAGAGAGCATGCTTTATTATTATAAATTCATAACTACCTTCCCTCATTTTTCTTTGCTGTCATCTCAACTGTTCCCTTTTCTTTCCATCCCTGTATTTAAGGTGTTTTCTTTTTAGCAGATCCACCTTTCTGGGCTTTTGCACTCTACTGCAGCTGTAGCTGTGCATCATCACATAGTTGGTCTGGTCTGTGGATGACCAAGACAGACAAGATCTTGCAGACAACCACAGCAGCAGAAAGAAAGTCCTCCATAAAATCTCCACAAAAAGGAAAGAATTTGAGGTTCAAAGGCCTGATGAACCAGTCTTGGGTCATATGTCAACTGCTGAACATGATCAATTCTTCTTTCAGAACTTGTCTTGTGTTGTGGTGATAGTCTCCAAGAATTGCTTTGTAAACTGTGTAAAGTCTTCCTTTGAAGGTACTTGGGTTTATTTATTCTAACAGAAGACTCCAGACAGACTCTTTAGAAAGTGGATGCTGCAAGTGACTCTGTCAGATACCTGAGCTGAGTTAAAATCCATGTTCATATATACAATCCTTACACGGTCCATTTTGATCATCCTTTGCAGAGTGCACCGTGTCTTCTTGTCCGGAAATCTCCAGAGTATGTTTTATCCAGCATCCCCTGTGGCATGTCACACACATGAATGTCTTCGCTGTTGTCTGGAGGAGCAGTTCTGACCTTGAGCCTCAGAGCATACCCCTAAACTTGCAAGGACTGAAACCGCAAAGGATCTGTCTACAATCTGGGAGGAAGGGGCAAAAGTCTCCTGGATTAATTGAATTATATCAAGGGCTTCCCAAGTGTTTAGATCTAGAAGACAAAGTGAGAGACATAGGAACAAAACCCAGCTCTCAAGGGACTAGTTGTAACATGCACAAAATCTTTTGGCTCTAACACCACCTTGGCTAACCCACTCCAGAAACATCACCGTGAAGGAACCCCTTCAGTTCCCAGAAGGCAAAGGTTAAGGAAATCTTACCCTTTCAGTAGAAACACTTCCCTCTGAGTAGGAATATTTGGGCAGACTGGGTTATATCTGATGGCATAACGTGCCTGCACTGGCCCCAGGGCAGGACCAAGGGCTGTTGTACATGGAACAGGTTATCCAGGTCACCTCATCTTCTTATGAGGTAAGGGGGAAATTGAATTCACATATGAAATGGGAGGAAAACGAAAGAGACAAATGATTCAGAGCATCATTCAGTGCTGCTAAAGGGCAGTTCAATGTCTCCTTTAGCAAGGCACAGTTCTGCTTGGCCCCACCATATCTCCAAAAGGCTTCGACACTAGCTGTGGCTAGAGCCCATGGTGAGCCAGTCCTGCGGATTTGAAGAGAGGGGCTATTGCAATTCAGCTGTTTCTGTGAAGGAAACTTCTGTTCTGATCCATAGTTTTAGAAAATTTGGGGGTTTTTTAGCATTAGTAAGCAGTTTCTAGAAAGCAAATGAAACAGTCCAATTACTTTTGGCTTCTCCCAGGAGGTCTCTGAGTTAGTAAAGTTAATTAATAAAAGAAGGCAGCAAACAAGTTAACATAAGAGTAATATATTACCATCCTTAACTCTGACATTACGGTTGCGTTTGCTCATCCTGACTCTCCTGACATTGAGACTGGGCAGCAGAGGCTGAAGGAGGGAGATCCAAGTAGCAGAAGGACAGGAAAACTTGAGGTGGGGAGGGGGTGAGCATAAGGCAAGAAGAGTTTACTCATCGAAAATACTGAACACTCTCTCCTGTACTTGGCTGGCATGCTGTGAGCTCATGGGATGGTGCAAATGTTGCATGCAAAAGACAGATACGGTAAGGCTGCTTCCCTGTACTCAGCTGTATTCACCAACACCACAGGCTGAAACTCGCCCTGCTGCCTTCTGGGTGGTGTAACTGGAAAATTACATCTTGTCCTTACACCTTCCATTGCTGCTGTGATTTCCTATTGCCTCTGATGGTGCTGAGCTTTTGACCTGTGCTCTTCCTTCTTGCTCGGTCTCTGCCCAGCCGTGTTTGTCCACCACCCCCCGTGCCTTCATCCATCATCTCATAACCCAGCGAGGGATGTGCCCATGAAACACTGTCACCAGGTGGCCACTGACTTTACCCAGTTCCACAATCTCAGCCCCACGAGCTCTGTGAGCTCCTTGTCTTTAGTCACTGCAGCACTAGTGCATCTTTGAGCATTTCCCTCTCCGTCACTCATTTTCTCATCCAATTCTTTAATTCCCTGCAGCTTGGCCTGCTTAGAGTTGTTCTTTAACTACTTCATGAATTAACCCTTCTGTCACTATGTATTATTAAACGCCATCACCCACTCTCAGAAGATATTATGAACCCTCTTCCAAAGCCACCTGTGCTGTGACGGTCACAAAACCACTGACCGCAGCCAGCCTGCTGCCTGCTACATTAGTGCTCATTTGCATTCTTAAAGCGTATGATTTGATGGCGAGTTTTTTGGAGCAGAAACTCTCCATTCATCAGAGGGATACATGGACTCCATAGTGGTAGTCAGGTATTTATGAATCTCCACATAATATTAAATTAATACAATGGTAATTTATCAGCCTGGCATCTCTTAATTGAACAGGACTAAGAGGCAAAGGGAAGAAAATGGATGCTGGGTTTTTTCCTAAGCTAAAGTATTTGCATCTGGTACTGGTGAATCATAAGATATCGCACCATAAAGGTTTCATGGGCTCTTTCACAGCCTGGCTGTGCTATTCTGACAGATACCTAACGCAAGGTGTTGCAAGCCCTGAACCCTGAGTCGGTGTAATTTTCAGACCCTGAACCTCTGGTTTTACTGCATCAAAGTTGTACAGAACAGAAAGTGTTTCCACGGGAGCCTGGCACAGGAGGTCTGGCCCTGCATTTTGATACCTGCAGTAGGATGCACTCTGCTAATCAACTGCAAAGGGCAAGGAGGATGTGAAGAGACCCTGATGTTGTCTTAGAATAAATAAGCCCCTCAGCTGGATCTATTTATCAGAGGATGTAGCTTAAACTGAAATGCAAGCAGGAAGGCTATAGAACAAAATGATAAAATGGCAGGAACCCTCCCCAGAATCAGACAGCGTTCACACACGAGTCCAAAGGGAACTCAAGGACAAAACAGTTGTTATAGGCAACCTCTGGTTTAAAACCATCATGGGAGTAGAGAATTTTTTTCAGGTTTTCTGGTTTAGCTAACAACAAGTCTGAAAGACCAGAGCCTTCAGGCATTTTTAGGACAATGGCTAAAGATAATGTATTGGGGAAGAGTCAGTGCGGCTTTTCTCAGGAGAAGTCAAACCACTACTGAACACCACCAAAGGAGGCCACAGTCACATCCCAGAGGAGACCTGGCTGATTCGGTCTACTCATAGTCTGAAGAGCACACAGTAAGGTCCCTCACAAGAGGCTTTTAGAGAAATTATGTTGCCATAGGAAGAAAGGTGAAGGTCCTCATGTGGATGAATATGTGGTTGAAAGAAAGGAAAGGCGTTAGGAGTAAATGAGCAGTGCCACAGTGGAGGGAGGCCAGCAGGGAACTGCCTGGGTTTCTGTGCCAGGATCTGTGCTGCTCAGCTTTCTCGTAAACAATCTGGAGAGGAGCACGAGTGCTTAGGGAGCAGTTTGCTGCTGAGGCACCATTGCTCAGGGGACCAAGGAGAAAGAATTATAGAAGCACAATGTGATAAAATGGAAGGTGAAGTTTAATGTAAATAAATGTAAAGTCAAGTGCATAGGGGAAAATACTAATTACGCATCTCCAGTGATGGGCTCCAAGTTGATTACTGTCGTTCAGGAGTGAGGTAGTGAGATTATAACAGCTAGTTCCATGAATACATCAGCTCAGTACACAAAAAAGCAAATCAAATTATAGAATTAAGAGGACAAGAGAGGGCAGATTCATAAAAATATGTATGTGATACCAGTAAATTCATGATAAGCGTCTACCCGAATACTGTGTGCAGTTCTGGTCCCTCCCATCTGAAACAGGAGATACAAGAGAGCCAAAAAAGGTAGAGAAAAGCACAACAGGGTGAGCAAGGTCATGGAAGGATTTCTGTACGAGGAGCAATTGGATAGGTCAGGAGATTTCAGAAAGAAGTAGAGGTGACTATAAGAAATATTGAAAACAGGAAAAGGATGTGAAGGTGACAGGCTCAGAGACAGAGAAGGGGAACGCCAGAGATAAACAGCTTGGTAGGGAAGCTCTCTTACAAAGCATTAAGGGAGCTTCTGGACATGCTCCAGAGCACCCTGCTTGGAGACATGTACAGAGAAGAGAGAGGAAGCAGGTCCCACAGCCATTGCAACGCTCCTCATTCAACCTGGTCATATAGGATCTACCTAATGCAGACAGTCTCATAATTTAGTGAGACCTCAAATGGGGAGGGGACAAAGCCTGAAACCGCAGGTGAAGGAGGGTAGGGTAGGATAGGAAAAAAGGGTTGGACCTTGGAGGAAATAGAGGAGATGGCTGCCTTACAAATGACATACATGGGGTCAGGTGCTTCTCCCAGTATGCTTTATAAGAGAGACAAGAAGGAAAAAAACCAAAAAGCATTTGCTGTTTTTTCTCAAACCAGCCCATGGGAGACTGCAGAGGGCAGGACCAGCAGCAGGACATGGATCTCCTCCTAGTCTGGGTGGTGGTTGTTGGGAGGCAGGATGTTAGGGCAGATGGACTTCATACGGCCTTGTACAGCCATTCACTCTCTATGTTATTCTCCCTTTTCCTATTGATGCAGCAATGAGGCTCTCAGTGATCGATGGGGAAGTGAGAGCACAAGTGTCCAGCAAACACAAACCTGGCAACACTGATAGTACTTCATTAGAGAAGTCAGTTAGCATCAGTGTGTGCACTCACTCTACTGTATAAAATGAAGCGCTTCTGCATGTGTTAAAAAGGCAGGGCTGCGTGACTAGAGATCTGATCCCAAGCTCTTCTGGCCGTCATTTTGAAGTGACGCAGCTCTGCTCTCAGCAGATGTCCCGTTTGTGTACCTAAAGGCAGCTGTAGCTTTACACATGTGGAGCGGGTGGCATGCTTGGACAAGCTGAGCTCTGTAAGTCACACAATGGCCTTTAGAGCAAAGAAGTGCGCTGAGCATTGGGTTTACTTGCTGATGCAAAGTGTTGTGCAACTGTGCTGGAAGATCTCTCAGTTGCAATCCCTGTCTATAGAGTTGGGACAATTGGGCAATGGGACAGAAGAAAACTGTCTCCTTAGGATCTTGAACTGTGCAAGCCACACAGTGGCCTTGAGCTGGTGTTGGGTCGTTAGGAGCTCCTGCCAGAATTGTAACGTGGACTTGATCAAAACAAGATGTGTTCTCTTTTTTGACATTGATGGGTTTCAGCAATGACAGACGTAATTCCCTGGACTCCAGCCCTTGGTGAAGAAGGCCTGAGAGACACTAATAAAGATGGGCATTGTCTGTTATCCATGTTCAAAGCCTGCTGGAAGATGACAGGCACTAAAGAAGGGACCACATCTTTAGACCACACACAATCCAGGCATGCTGGCACCCTTCCAGGGAGAAACGATGATTAAATAGCAAACCAAAGTAGTTTTATACATTTGTTTTCTCTTGCTACAGTAGTCAGGGGCCTGTGCTGTCAGAGAGATATCTCAGGAAAAGGACAAACAGCAGCTGAGCTACCCATCCAAACAGAAAGTGAAATCGTTATCTTTGAACGGTCTCTGATATTCCTGGCTGCTCTGAGCCGGTGACCTTTTCATCATGTTCCTCTCTGCCCTGATGGTGAGTGAGTGGATGCCTGCCACCACACGCATGGCTTCGCTGCTCCTCTGGGTTAACAACCTCTGCCGTTTCCCTGGGTGATGCATCCCCTGCCCTTACGGCTGCAGGGTCCTCTTTGCGCCATTGACCGATATATGGTCTCATCCTCCAGTTGGGGAGAGCTCATGGCTCTTCTCAGATCCAGCCTCAGAGCAGGAGGTAGGATCTGAGGCCAGAAGAGACCTCTGCGAGTCTCTGGCTCAACCTCTGATCAGAGCAGGGCCAACATCAGGTGGCTCAGGGCTTTGTGCTGTTGTTGTCTGAATATGTCCAAGGATGGAGATCCCACAGCCCCTCTGTGTGCCTGTCCCAGTGTTTGAGGACCCTGATCACCATTTATTTCCATTATAGCCCTTCCATCCACCAAGTGTAGAGCTGGCCCTCCTGCTCCTGTTGTGTGCACTGGAGAGTCCCACATACCCTCCATCTGCACATGCTTCTCGCTGGCCCTACGAGCCCAGACAGAGATGGTGCCATTTGGCTGTCAGCTCCCCAAGCTGCAAAGTTTGCTGGATGTTCATGTCCACAACTCTGCAGAACTGCCCTTGGTGCTCGCAGTCGGGACTGATTTCAGTGCTGGGAGCAAAATCCTCTCCTGTTTCTCCTGGCTATGACAGAGATGTGATCTCAACTATTTCATTTGGAATGAAACATAGAGCTAATGTCTTGCTTTCTGTACAAATTAGCTTTCTTGCCCTGAAAGAAATTTCCGGTCAAATTCCAGTGAAGGTAATTACACTGAGCTCACCTGAATTCCTCTAAAGCCTGAACTGAAGACATTATTAAGGAATAATTGTTTCTTAATTTGCTTCCCACAACACAGCTTTGTACAGTGTCAAATAGTTGTACTCCAAGGGTGGCTAAATTTCAGCCATGGTCACAATGCAGCTGATGGCTCTGTAATATTTCCTGGCTGTTGCCATGATGTACCTCTTATACAACAGATTTGGAGCTAAAATTTAATCCATTATGGCTGTAAACAACACACTCCAATGTGAAGCAGGTGTAACCTATGCTGTCTGCTGAAAATATGAAGTAATAACTCTGAGAAAATGGTGAAAATCTAACCGTCTGTCTAGCTATTTGTCAGTGTGTAATGTCTCCTGCATCCCGCTATTACTGGGGGGTAGGATTCATCTGGCTACGTGTGTCCCTCTGCAGTTGCTGGAGCTCTCATTAGTATAAGCAGCAGAGCCCAAGCCACCATTAATCTTGTCCTAAAGTCTAAAATAGGTCAGTGAACAGCACCTGAAAGTGCCACTTTCTCTCCAGATACTATAAAGGGAGCCCACAGAGATGTGATCAGACAGAGGCATTAAAAATTAGGAGGAATAAATCCCCCAGTGAATATCTTACCATGTATCTGAGCATCCTCATTGATCCCTACATAAGTTTACTCCAAGAAGTAATGGAAGAAGACACTGCTAACTCTGTCCCTACAGCTGTTCATCTCTTGCATGTCATGTTCTTGCATGTTCACACATGACTTGCATGTTCATTCAAGTCAACTGTGAACTAACACGGTGACACCACCATTGGGTAAGGCCAGGGAAAATTGTCCATTTACCTTTTTCCAGTCTGAACACTGATCTATGCCAATCCTATGCCCTTGGACATAACTCACTCGGTCTATACTTCTATCACAGGGCAGCTGAGGATCCTCTTGAGTGATCACCCTGTATTCATTGGGGCATGATGAGTCCTGGCAAGTGGTAAAATATGGTCCAGGTAACCCTAAGTGGGGAGAAACTAGAGGGCAAAGTTTGCAGTGTCTGAATCCAGAGCGTAGAAGCAAGTGTAGAAGCAAGTTTCCCTTTTTACCTGAGAAAGGTGGTGAGCAAAAAAGTGCCATCCCCACAGATATTCCCAGGTCTGGAGACCCCTGCCCCATAGGTAGGTGCCTGAAAAGCCGGGGCAGTCATTTGCTATTCCAGGTGACTCCACTGCCCATTTGTGATCAGAAAAGGCTGCAAAGCTCATTTTTCTCACCTTACCTCCTTCTGCGGTAACATGTCAAGAGAGTCATGCTCTTGCAGGAGCTTTTCTATCCTATAACATATTGCATTCAGCATAAAAGCAATTTTACACAAGGAACAAACTGCAGGGTGTATTTCTTCTCACACCCTAATCTCTCTGAGAACAGAAGCGGGCAGCAGTTCAGGTGGCTGGGGTGGACAGGGAGGAGTTCAATTTATTGCCTGGAACATAACCCATCATAAACAGAGCCGTGATGGAAACGGGGAACCTATTCCAGCGAGGCAGGGAGAAAGGCTGTTAGGAAAATGAGTTGGACCTTTCTGATAAGCTGCCACATTTATTACATGTTGAGCATAATTCACAGCCCCTCTGTGAACCTGAACACTTTTGCTTTCCCTTCCATATCTTCTTTCTGTGCCATCCAGGGTTTCTGAGCCATCTGTGAACCATTGCCACTGTCCGCAAACTGACCAACACCAGCGTCCAGAGGCTACCGAATTCTAGATTCACAGATAAGACAGTAGGAGAAAAGTCCAGAGAAAGCAACCAAGTTCATTAGAAAGTTGGCAAGCAGGGGAAGAGTGGGGCAGTGCAGTTCAGAGAGGAGATTGCTGTAGACATGTACCAGGATGCAGAGCAACGAATGCTCTGGAGAAGATGAAATGGGTAATCACAGTCATCCCCTCTCCTAGCACAACGGAGTCAGACCAAGAAGTAACTGTGCTGAGAAATGAAAAAGCAGAAATGTATTTTGTTTAGTCACAACACACTATGAGCCATAGGAGCTCACTGTAGCAAGATGTGGGACAAAACGACTCTTGGAATCATACTTTTCAGTAGGAATCAGACAATAAGAAATCCATCTGAAAACACATCAAATGAGATCATTGGCTTTCATGTTTCAGCTTTTGTCCTGACAGCAGGAAGCCGCTTTCTCTCCTAGCCTGGTGTTCTCTCATTGTGCATGACAGAGGGGTATGTCAGGTTGGGGTCATGAGCTGGATGCCGGACTAAATGGGAGATTTACGCAGTGGAGATTGGTGTTTAAGGGTATGACTCCAACATGGGTTGGCTCCTTGCACCAGCTTTGACTCAGGGTCATCTTGCTGGGGCATCCATCACCAGTAAGACAGACTTCCTGACAAGGTGGCTGCCCAGACAAGTACCCAGCATACCTAGCAACCCCATATTCAGTCTATTTATACGTGTTACTACCCACACTAGTTAGGTGAGTGCCAGCTCCGATCAAGCTGGGCTGCTGCAGCCGTGCCTCTCTCTTACTGAGAGGCTTCTTTCACATTTTCTGGGGCTGGAGGTGAGTGCAGGTAACACCACATGTTTTGGTGCTCCTGCAGGCAGGAGCCAGAAGGAGTTGGGGTGGCAGGAAGGCTGCAGATATGTGGCTGTGCTGGACTGTCCCTGAGGACAGCCCTTTTGCACCCACACTGCAGGTGGCCAGGTCACCTATGGACCACTTCAGTAATGCCCACATGGTGGCTGGGAAGAAGTTAGCCCTGAAACCTTGTCTCTTACCAGTACTCCAAAAACTGCCTGCCCCAACTGGGAGAGAGGGGAGCAGAAGACATGTCCATGCAGGCCAGTCCTTCTCACGGGAACCACCGTGCACAGTTCAAGTGACAGCCAGAGTTATGCTGGCTTCTTGTCTCTTATTTTAAAGGCAGATCCCTGATGGTTTTGATTTGTTCCTTGAGGTGATTGTTTATTCCTTCTTACAAGAGATGACCCTTATTTAATTTGTTACATGAGTTATAAGGAAGGCCGTATCAATCAGTCAAAGCCTGGAGAGTAAGCAGTCCCACCATTGATTAAACCTTGCTCTCGGTGTGGAATTCAGCCTGGAGGAACCTTGTCTTTTAACAGAAACTAATCATAAAGTTAGGGGGAAAAGGAGTTTCTCCTTTTGTGTTGCCAAAGACGGTGTTCCTTGTGCACTCGCACTAAAAAATCATAGATATGGTGTCGTGTTCAAGACTTTGCCTGTCAGATGTTATTGTCCCCAGCCTCTGCTTCTGCGCTTGTCAATCAAGCAGGGGAAAGGTGTACAGGAAAAGTCTCCCGGACAGATCCATGGAGACAAAACCGCAAATGTTCAGCCTACCTGGACGCTGACATTTTATTGCAAGAATTTAGTGAGTCTAATGGGGAGGACAGGGCTTTGAGACATCGTACAAGGTCATCCCTCTCTGATGGGACTGAACGTTAGAACCTGGTGCTCCGAAAATCTCCATCCCTGGCTGGCGGGAGCTGGACGGCAATTGTCTTCCTTGAAAGCTACCTCATTTCCTGAAACTTTGGGATCAAGTTCAGCATACTTCATCTCAAATACCGAGAAACCACATCTAGCAGCATCTTGAGAACCAAGGGGCTGCTACGTTACTCAGGGGGCAGTTTCCAGAAATTATTCCCGTTTCCACTGAGATATAATGACTTGTTTGAAATGTGTTTAGATAGTCTACAGCTGAGATAACACTATGTCGTCAATCTTTTCTCAATATAAGGATTTTTTTAATCCATAAATATATGATAGTTAGGTACTGGCTGGCCAAGGCAGCCAGTCTCTGTGGTCCACTGACCCGGTGTACTCGGGGCTGCAGGGCAGGCAGGGTGGCCACGAGCGGTGACTCAGTCATGGTGCGATTTCTGTGTCCCACGTGGATTGTGACCATGTGAGTGACTGCAGCAAGTCAAAATATGCCCCTAAAAAGAAAGCAGCTTTCTGTTTTCCCAACTGAGAAGCTCTCCCATGGATCACTAAATATAACAGTAATTTCCATAAGTCTTGCTGGAGTTTATATGGAAGTAGGTTCTCAATTGCTTGGGGTAGGTAATCAGATATAAGTCAGTACGCAAATGGAACAAGTGCAAATGCTAAAATTATGGGATTAGAATTTTATAGAATATAATTACAAATTATTTTTGTATATGATTATTTTTATATAAATATCATGGGACTTGTAAGAGAAGAACTTGAAACTTTTGCATGAGGAAAATGAAAATATAGAAAATGACAAGGTACTGCTGCAGAAACAAAAGTGTATCACAGCATTATCAGTAATCATGAATATAGATTTTTGTGATTGTGATAACAAATGAAACACTTCTTTCTCAGGCTTCACTTAACAGTAAAAAGGCAAATCTTGGTAGGGCAAAAGAAGTATGTATACTGCCAACAATGTATTAGCTCTCCTTCATCTGAGGAAAATTATTAATAAAGGCTGGACATGGCTTTCTTTACTGTTGATGCTTTGTGCTGTGGAAATAACAAAATCTGTTGTTATGCATAACAATTTTGTTATCATCTGCTTGATTATTTTCAAGATAAGAAAGGTGACGCAGTGCTTATTTCAGAATATAAAAAAATCAAACATTTTGAGCTTTTGACTATTTATCATCATTTGTAGATTCTATGCTAATATTAATTTTGGTAGATACCATTGACTCCAAATTAACAGGAAATGAGAATGAGTATGTGCCCTCCGCTAACTACCAGCTTTTATACAGCACAAAATAACAGGGTATGCCATAGATATATCGTAATTTTATCTTCAGAATCATCAATAAACAATTTCAATCAGTCTTCTTAACTTATGAAAGGTGTTCCAGCACAACAGAGATCTTTCATTTTGGCAACCTTGTGCAGGTAGAAATATTAAGGTATATCCCCAGCAGCCTTTTTTTCTATATACTGTGCAGCTAAAAGGATCATTAAATGACTTCCAGTTATTAGAGGTTACTTCTGCACATTGAGGGAGGACTTTCCACATTGAATTTTTTATGTTATTAAACAGTAATAAAGCTGGTGATGCAGAGACCCTCTTTTTGATATAGCAGTATGTACATATTTATTTATTTATTTCCCAAGACACTGAAAGATTTTCTTTTTATGACACAGCTAATTAAAACAGTCTCATCTCATATTCTGTTTATGAGGTATTGCAAACATTGAAGTTTGAGCTAAAAAAAAAAAAAAAGAAATGGATGACGGATTATTTGGCCACAAATACAGCTCCTATTAAAAAGACAGGCACTGGCAAAGTAGGAAAGTAGCAAAGAAGTTTCATTCCATTGCATCTTGGGATGAGGAGGAGGGCTTTTTTTAGCAGGAGGTGTTTGGGAGGCTTTAAGTTGATTTTGCTGCTTGTATGAGGACTATTGTGTGCAGAAAGACTCAATAGGGTATGCGTGTGTCAACAGTCCAGGAGCCCTGTATGTGGAAATGTCTGAAATTCAAACTTCAAATAGTTCTTTCAAATTCTTACCATACCAGGGACATGCGTTGTCCAGATATCAATGGGAAAAAAATTTTCCTTGAATAACTAAATATGAATAGGCTGCAGAAGTCTATGACATACAGATTCTATTCAGGCTGGCCTGCGAATTAAAGTTAATCCTGTTCGTACATGTAAAGAGTGTTTTACAAATTCATTAAAAATAACATAGGAGCTCCAGAATGCACTAAAGGTGATTAATACATATCATTTTAAATAACATACTACAGTTTACAAAATCTGAATTATTTATGAGAGCAGCAGTAACATCTAGTTGAAAGAAAAATAAATGAACGACTAAGGTAAACAGTGTTTTTCTAAATGTCACTTAACATACAACATTATTTCCTCATTTCCAGTTGGTTGTTCCTCATCTTCAGAGAACCACAGAACTGCTGAAGTTGAAGGCATCTCTGGAGATCACCTAGTCCAACTCCCCTGCTCAAGGAGGGTCACGAGGATTGTCCAGGACCACTTCCAGTAGGGTTTTGAGTATCTCCAAGGATGGAGACTTCACAGCATCTCTGGACAATGTGTTCAAGTGCTTGACCACCCTCGGAACAAAAAGCTTTTTTCTTAGGCGTAAGTGGAATTTCCCGTATTTCAGTTTTTGGCCATTGCCTCTGGTCCTGCCACTGGGCACCACTGAGAAGACCCTGGCTGCAACTTCTCCTCTCCCTCCTATCAGGTATTTATACACATTGATAAGATCCTCCCCGCCCCGAGGCTTCTCTTCTCCAGGCTGAACAGGCCCAGCTCTCACAGCCTCTCTCTGTATGAAAGATGTTGCCATCCCATAGTCATCCTCTTGGCCCTTTGCTGGACTCCTGCTCCCGTGACAGTCAGCAGATGTGCAGGAGGAGCTGCAGCCACAGGAGGAGAGGCAGAGGAGGCTGTGGCAGGAACACCTCTGGAGCCAGGGCAGATTTACTACTCCTGGCAAGTGTTTTGGATCCAGCCTGGGGTCTTGAGACATCAACTAAAACCTCAGCAAGATGCAATAAGAAGCGAGAGCTCCCCTCAGCTGTCCCCAGCGCATCACCATCCCCATCCCAGTTAGTGTCGTTTGATCACGCTCAGCCACCTGAGTCACACGGTAATTCTTTGCCCTGCCAGTGCTGCAGCAGCACAGGCTGGATTTATCACTTGTGCAGCCCCCTCCGGCAGCTGTTAGAAGAAAATGGAAAAAGGAGCCCTCCATCATCCCCTGGGGACCCACTGAGACAGAAACTCCAAGCATCCGTTGTGAAGATGGACAGTTTTAATACCATACAAGAGCCCACAGACACTTGCCCTGACTGTAGTGTGTTCAACAGTGCTTACTTTGCTGGCACATGCCTGCTCTCACCTCTTGATATTTTTATTATTTTGCTGTCAGTTTTTCTTTCCAGCTGTTTTATGAGCCAGACTTTTCATTTTGGTTAAAGCCCAGGAAGCGTCAAGCAGGGACAGGGTTAAAGCATGTCAAAGGAGGAGGCAGGAATTGCAGCCAGCAGCTAGGATTCTTTATGTTCTCCTTAGACCTAGCTGCCAGCTCCTCCTGCCATTGCCACATGATGGATTTGCTCTCGGCTCCTCACTAGACACCTTACACAGCAAAAGCATTGCGAGAGAGATTACATCCAAAGCTGGAGTGGGTAGTTGTAGCACAAACTGGCCACCACTCGTAACTCAACAGCACCAATCGATGCTGAGCGCTGTGGTGGGAGTGGAGCAGAGAAGATGGAAGCACACACGTGAGGTTGTGCTGCTGGCTGTGGTTGGGCAGCTCAGGCAGGTTCCTTGCTTTGGAGCATGAAGATGGTGGGATGGCAGAAGGTGAGAGCCCTCCTTCACTAGCCAGCGTAAGACAGAGCTGCCCGAGCCACCGATGCTCAGGATGCACTCCTCTTCTTAACTGAGAGCGGTGCATCAGTGATGTTGCTGTAGGAAAGTCATCCTGAGGCCAGCAGGACCTGCTGGACCATGCCTGCGCAGGCTAGCCTCCTGGGCAGAGAGGGACAACGCCAGCCCTCCCCTCGGGTGCAGGGGCTCTGCAGGATTCATCTGCAGATTAAGCATGAGAGACAGATTTTGGCCAAGGTTCAGAGATCTGTCCTGGCCTGGTCTTTGTCTCTCACCCAGTTCTTCCTCCTCCAGATCAGCATTAGATGATGAGGATGAAGGGGACTGAGGCATAGTTTTCTGTCTTTCATGTGCCATACATCCAACAGGGAAGAATGTAGCGTGGAGGAGACTCAAGCCATCTACCACAAGTACAGAAGGGGACCAGGAGCTCCCATGGAATTTGGTGGTTCGGATCACCTGCTTGTTACTAAGCACCCAGAGGACAGCAGATAACCTCCAATGCTGTCAAGGTTGGGTCTCCTCTGGACCCTCTGTACTCGTTATATCCTCTCAAGAGAAGAGAAGAAATGGGTGAGAATTATGCTTTTTGCCAGAGTTCTCCACTGTTGCTGTGCTCCAGTGGCACTGTAGCAAAACCCACAACCATAGCAATGACGTGACATAGGTAGAGTTTTAAGAGCAGCTATTCACCTCCTGGACAGCCAAACGTTTAGCATCATGACAGCTGTGAAAAAAATGCCTGGATATTTCCACCACTGATGGTACACAAGAGAGACAGCAGAATTAGGAATGCCTGAAACATGCAAAAAGGAGAGTTCTTTCCAGTGGAGCTGTTTATTTGGAAATGTGCCATTGATGAAGTTGTTTTTCTCTTTGGTTTCTTATTATGACACAGCATTACAGTCATTAGCACTTCACATTTAGTGACAATCTCCTTCCTTTGGAGACCATTATGATATGAGATTATGAGGCAGGAATGATCTGAGTGCTTCTCAAGGGGACCTCGTTATCTTTTCCAAAGAAACTTATGTTAATGTTAAAACATAGGCTAGAAAACCAACAACAGCAGCCGTCAGGATCAAAACCAAGACCCCATTTTGTATTGCCAGCCAAATTGGCTCAGTAGGCACAGCCATGGCACGACATCAAGGAAATTGAACACTTTGAGGTCTCTCCCTGCAGTCCTGGTTGGGTTTCAGTAGGCGAGACAGGAAGAGTCAGGTAAGGCAACGGGGCAGCCTGTTACCCCAGCATTCATTTGCTCAAATTGCTGAACACCTGCTATTGAATAAAAACAACAATTTCTGCTCCTGGACATGTGTTGGGAGTAAGGCTGGGTGAATAATTGATTTTTCAGTTCAACTACCAAGTTAAAAAGTGAAAAAAATCAATTTGATCCAAACTAAAGCAGATTTTTTCAAGTTTCCTTGCCAAAAAGAAAAATGAAACAATTCCATTTCAGTGATTAAAAACAAAAAAGTTTTATTCCAGTTTGGGCCATTTTGAGGAAAATGCACCTGCAGCTTGGAAACCAAAGTTATAGCATCTTTTTACACTCAACAGCCCATTACATTCAGCATTAGCATAGCCTGGAGCTGTGTCTCAGTGCTCAACCTCCACACAGGGGACAATGTCCCTATGTTTCATGGTGAATCTGTTCCACTTGTGTTTTACTCACTGGAACAAAAAAGGAAAGAAGGTGTCTCCTCTACTACTGCATCCCTCTGAGATGCAGCATCATCCTAGTCCCCAAATTAAGTATTTTGTCCTAAGTGGAACAATCAAGGTATCATATCAAAATCTGCCTGCAGGTAGAGGAATTCAGCAGAGGCGGATCACCCCAGCGACTTAGAGGTCTACTTTGAATTAAGCAGAAAGTGGACTTCAATTGGAGAGAGCAATTTAACCTGCTAATTGAAGGAAAGAAAGTGGTTTATCTTCTTGAAACTATTTGTTTGTTGACTCTTAACAGACTGGACATTTTACAAAATAGTTACTTTGAAATGCAGATCAGAGCAAAACATTTTAGATTGGTTCATTCCAACACTGAAGTTCACTTACCTGAGTTGTCACTGAACCTCATGAAGACAGTCTGTCAGGTCGCTTTGCCTTTTCCATTTAGAAACTTGCCCAGAGCCCAGAATTGTTACTATTGAGTTTTAATTCAACCCCAGTAGTAGCAGATACCACTAATGGTGCTGTCAAGAAAGGCAGAGCTGTTTCACTGGTCCACCTCGTACTAGAAGACAGGACTCAAGTATATCTCTTGTTTCATCGTAAGGTAGATGAATTTTATTATCTGATAAGAAAGTCCTTCTTGAACATCTTTAAAAGAAAGGGATGTGGGGGACAGCAGGGAGAGCAATGTGAAAACAGCAAGTGTTAACACTAACTAGCCTTTTATCTTAAATCAGAAACACTCACCCAGGCTGCAAGAAACTTAGGTATTTATTTGCTCTTCTGCTTCAGGATATCCCAAGGCACATCTCCTCCTTCCCAGAGAAGGTTCTCACTGCTTCTCAAGTGGCTACTGGGAAAAAAAGGTAGCTGGGAGGGAGGGAATAGGGACTTTCCTCCTATTTTGTGGAAGCTGGCCCCCTAATTTAGATTGTGGGATGAAACTGAGTTTGCTTGTGTAGCTGAATGTTTGGGGGACATCCTTACTGCAGGAAGGCACTTTTGCGCTGGCAATGGGCACTTTATTATCTAAAGTATCTCAGGACTTGGGGCCAGAACACTCCCATCCCACTGGGACTGAACTAATTGGAGTTATGCTCTAGCTTTTGGGCCGCCAAATCTTGATAGTTCTTCTACAAAAGGACCAGTCTGGCAGTTGGGAAGATGTCCCGCACTGAAGAACTGCCTCCGGTTAGTAGTTGGGTCACCCTTCAAGGGAAATGAAAGAGAACATTGTTCAAGGAGAACTTTGAGCAAATAGAGAACTTCAAGGTAGAAAACAAACAAACAAAACCAGCACATTTCAGGCAGCTGAAAAGGATCAGAACACTGTTAAGATTTTTGCTATAAGTAGGGTTGCAGATTTGGATTTTGCACCTACGTTTCATGTCTCTATCCAAGTCTTCAGGCAAAAAGATTCTCAAAACATCTGAGGCAGCGAATACACCTACACTGAGGTCTCTGGGATTGCAGTGCTGACATTACATGCATACTAATGGCAGGCAATGGCAGCTGGTGAAAATACTAACATTCTCCAAAGTGAGAAAGAGGTGCTCCTCTTTCCCCTCTGAGGGACCATGTTACAGCGTCACAGAAGCATCTGCTGGGTGTTACTTGACCCAGCAGCCTTCCTCCCCCATGACTTGTGGTCTCCCTGTGCATGACTCCCTCCTACCTCCCTCCCAAATAAACCAAGGGTGTGACAGCTCAATCCATACCACAACTGCCAAGCAACAGCAGAAAGATGAGCAGTCGAGCTTGTACCAAACTGGTATAAGCATCAGTCAAAGCTCTTCTTCTCGCCAGAGCTGCTGGGCATGGACCATCTGAGTATGTCCATACAAGTGGCCCAGAAGTGGGCCACTGACAGTGTAGCAGGAGCTCTGCCTTCATGTGCATCAGCACTTACTCAGCAGGGCTTTGACTTCTTTGCATGGCAGCGTCTGTCTCAGGCTAATCCCATTCCCCACCTGAGCAATACTCACTTCAGTCCCACTGACATTTCTCTATTTAATTGTTGCCCAATTCTACTAATTAAGGCCCTTGGAAAATTTTATACATGCTAAGTGCAGAGAAGGATGCTGGGCTCAAAGGGGATATGGTATAGATTCATCCAGACAGCCTGCTTTACAGAAAAAGGTGGGGGCAGAGCAGTGACACACACAAAACTTCTGAAAACACAAAAAGCACTTACGGAGAAACATACTGGCAGTGATTTTTTTCAGAATTAACCCTAAGGGAGGCAGCCATCTCTACATTTCCCTTACTGCTAAAATGGAGAAGCTTTGCTTGCATTTCAGACCTCTGTCCCACCGTGCTTGACTGGGAGCACATTTTGCTCTACGAGTATGGGAGCTTTGGATCAAGCCTTTTAGAAATATCATATTGTTATTCTCGGTGCAGCCCCGTTTCTGCCTCATATTTTCTGGCCAGAAATACGTGCACATACATGTCTCAGTGCAGGCTCAGAAAGCCAGCTCTTGTGGGAAGAGTCTCACTTCCCACATCAAAAAAACTAAATTCACAAATGGTACATCCAGTGCTTCTAGAAGGTGTGGGACCTCCGGCTTATGTGCTCTGCAATTGGTATGGATACCTGCGGTGGATGCAGATGGGATTTCTGCATCTCAACAGTCCAGTTAGTGCTAGTTCACAGAAAATACAACTGGGCTGCTATCAGCCTGGGGAAACTTTGGTTGGATGTAATTACTGTGTGGAATAGAGGGTATCTCCCAGGAAAACCAGCTAGAGAGCCTTAGCCTGGCAGAAGTTTCAAGGCAGGTAGTTTAGAGAGCTTGTCTTTAGGGGAGGAGAAATCAAGCCCCATGGTAGAGGAAAAAACACCTGGCTGGATAAAACAGCAGGACCTTGGGCATGAAACAGAGGTTTCCCCCAGCCCAGCCTGCAGGAGGGCAGAATAAGGCAAGAAGAAATTACGGAGAGCTGATCCTCCGAGGAACAGCTGAGGTGCATCACTGAGGCCACCTCTTACAAGATGATGCTCTCTGTGTCCCTGAATGCTGGTGAGCAAGCATGCAGCTGCATCTTGAAAAGTGAGAGAGGGGGCTGGAGCAGAGGCTGTGTTTCTGCTCTCTCGCTTTGTGTCTGTTGTTCAGAGAGAAGACATTGCTTTCCAAGGCTGCCAGTCTATCACCTTTCATCAGTGCAAAGTATGTTTCGATAAAGAAATGAAATATGCAAGCTGAGGATAATTGCAGGTTGTAGATGGCGATAATAGCTGTAATTTGGATTGTGGAAGCAATAAACCCAGGCTCAATCACTGGCTGCTTTATTTGGGAAAGAGCCCAAGCTGCAAACACTGAAAATGAAATTTATGAAAACTATATATTTCAAGAAAAGTAATTAGCATATGTCTGTTGCTGTGGTTGCAGGGGACTGAGTGCTTCCAACTTTCTGTAGCCTAAGCCAAGATGTTTGCTTTAAGATAGGCAGGCTGGGTGGGAGACAGTTCTTCACAGGCTGTCATGGGTAGCCAGCGCAGGTGGGATGAATCACCTGTCAGAGGCATGAATCTTTCGTTATCAATGATTAGTGGCGTAGATTGGACATTGAATTTTTAGGCAGCTAAAGGTAGGTGGGATAAATTTTAATGTCATTTGATTGACACTGGGTCATCAGAGAGACACTGTAAAAAAAAGTCATTCCCAGCGAGGTTGCCGTGTTCGTGCCAGTGGACTGTAAAACATTTCTAATTGTGCCTGCTGCTGACGGCTGACTCATTTCATGCTGCTCCAGTTTATGACATGTGCTCAGGAGGTCATACGATGAGAGGAAGATAAGGAAAATCCCGTCTCAGTTTTTTGATTCTGTTTTCCTTTTTTCTTTTTCTTTGGCAGTCTGGAGCTTTCTGTTAGATTCTCTGCACCCATGTCCTGCTCAGCTACATCTAGGCTCGTTTTAAGCATCTCAAGTAAAACAAGACCAAAAAAAAGGGCTGCAATTAATAAGCAAACTGTTCAAAAAATTAGATTCAGAGTGAATGAGACTACATTTTATTGTTGACCAAATTCAGTTAGTGTTCTGGGCATAAAGAAATGGAGGAAATTGAAAATGCGCAAGTGTTCCATCTAGACACTTTCAAAACAAAAATGCTGTGCTACGGAAATGCAAGAAGAGTTTAATTTTTTTTTTTTAATTAAATTGCATCTTTTCAATGTAAAAGTGGCCAGCATCAAAGAGCAAGATTTACATAAATCAGGCAAATAGCCCAAAAATAAAGCACAGTATTATCTGCCTCTCAATGGAGACATTCCAGACTGACCCAAAATGAATTGGGGGGGGGGGGGGGGGGTTCAAATTCTGTGCTTTCAACAAGAACAATGAAAATTCCTTCCAAAACAAACTTCACGGGATTTTTAAGCTTGGTCACTGACATGAAAACTCTATTATTTTGCCAGATCATATGTGAATAACTGAAGTTTCAATCATCTCCCTCCCAGAACTTCTTCCCCTGTAAAACTGATCTCCAGGGAGAGTTTCCCTGACAGTCAGCTTAACCATCCTCTCTCTCATTTTCATCCCATTACTCCTAGCAAATTATTTTGTTAGGGTTATTGTCATGAGCGGTGGGTATTCAGGAGACCCTTCTCACTCTGATCTGTGTATTATGGGATGGGAATGTGGTTGGGAAACCTCTTACTGCTGATGGATCGGTAATTGTTTTACCTTTAAATACCTTTTCAGCAAAATATCTCAGGTCTGTCCATTTTTTCTGGACATGGGACTTCATCTTCATTAAGTGGAAACTGCACAATTAATGGCCCGTGTAGCTCACTCTGGAGGTGGGAGGGCTGTCAAGGAACAAAAAAAAAAGGAAAGAAATTGTAACTCCTAAGAGTTCCTATATAATCCTAGCAAAACAAAATTAAAAAAATTGGTTTTCATCTTATTTACCTACGGGGGCAGGGGTCACCTCTTTGTTTCATGGGTGTTAAGCAGAACCCCCCTGTGGCTTCCAGTCCAGACATGGTTTATTTGAACATAAACTTGTTCTGATCCAAACACAGCATTTCCTGAAGAAAGAACACACACATAGAGGCATCTTCACACTCATCTCGAACATGTTAGAGCAGACCCAGCTGCAGTTTCACTCTCTGGACACAAATAAGCCATGCTGGAAAACTAGTTGCCAGCATCAGCACATTGTGCTATGGCCAGACAGCTGATGACCTCTTGCAGACTGCTTCTGCTCCCCTGGAAGATGGCCTCTGACATCTGCAGAGCAGCAGGCACATGCTGTGAGGAGGAGATGTGCAGAGCATGGGCTTGCAGGGAAACTCCAGAGACTTTGCACTGCCCTGCCACAGGTTTTCTAGCTGCTGGAGCATTCAGGAAGCTCCTGCCTCACATATATGCTCTGTGGAGGGTCAACAGACGATGCTTCTGCTTTCAGGCTTTAGTTCATTCATTCATGGCAGCAGTGAATGGTCCACTCCTGTCTCTTTCTGACACAGCCATATGTAGGTCATCGTCTTCTCCACCATGTGTGCCCATTGCCTTGACTGTCTAACATCAACCACAGGCACCAATACTACTTAAGATAAAAGCTGAAAATTATCTTTTTTCAATTCTTAGCCAAACAGATCAGTAATCTCTTTTCACAGCTGTTTAAGGGTTCCCATCACCAGCCTCTCTCCTGTGTCTGGACCAGCACTTGCATCAGATCATTCTTCCATGTTCCCTGAAAGACAGGGAATGGGAAGAGCCTCAAGGGCTCTGGCTGAGGGTCTGGCCCTGGCTCTGCAAGAACGCTCTGCACTAGGTGATATAATGATGCCAAAGTCTGCCAAGTGAAGACTTTCAGCACTGAAAGACATTTGATCCAAGGAAGGTAACTGGGTGACATCCTGAGACAGAAATCACAGGGATCAGCAAGAAAGGAAGAGTAAAGAAAAGGCTGAGGTCTCAAGGGTAGTTGTGGTGCACCTAATAAACTCCAGCATGGTATGTAATCCTTGATTTTCCATACAGGCTGCACAAAGTTACATCTGCCTGCAAATCTTTAGCACTTGGGAAGTGATATTATAAGCTAATAAATACTTGTCTTTGGATGTCAGTCGGACACGGTGTCCTTGGCTTCAGCATACCAGCAGGTTGCAGTGGCCTTTGGGCACTCCAATTCACACAGCTTTAAGTGCTTGGACATGTTACTCTCCTCTTAAACACTCTGGCCATTTCTCAGCATTTTGGTCAAGAGACTTCTGACACCATCTGACACCAGCAAGCCTGTGTGCTCTTCATAAGTGCTGTCCAAGTGAGATCATTGCTTTCCAGAGGAGACAGGAAGACGTATGACCTGGTGTGTCCGATTGACGTTTGCTCCACTCAGTTGCCACTGATACTGCCTCGGGTTTTATTGCAGATTTAGTCAGAGAGCACTGCAGGGAGCAACACAAACGCAATTTGTGACTGACTCAACAGAAGAGATGAGTGGTTTGGCAGCTATCACAAAGTTCCTGTTGTCAAAATATCACAGGCTATTTTTGTCATTCTCACCTTACTAATTCCACAAAACCGTCCATGCCTGGAGCTCCTCACAGGGTCTCATTTGGCTCTAAGCCACCCCATTCTCAACCTAGGCTAAGTACCCTTCATGCAGCAACACAAATCCTCAACAGGAGAAGGGCAGAGCTGTCACGCAAAAGCGGATGCTCAGCCCCAAACGGTGCTGGTCTAAGACAGGGTGTACAGCTGAGAGATTCAGATTTTAGCTAAGTAAGCACAAGATTTGTATTCACATCCATTTCCTGGCTATGGACTCTCAGTCTGAACAAAATTTTAAGGTAAATCTGACAGGGGCACTTAAAATAGGAGCTAGTCAGATTTAGAAGCCCATGTTTGAAATTGTGATATTCTTCCAGATCCTTTTTCAACTTCTGTCTAACCTTGGAAGTGCTGCTTCAGCTTTCAGTGTTCAGCCCCACCAACCTGGCTTCCAGGCTGGGCAGTTTGGACCCAGGTTGACAGGGGCACCTCACAGATGCTAATGACATCTTACTCACCTCTGTAGACTTTGATCATGTCATAACACCAAAACTAGCTGTTCCTCCTCCTGTCTTCCAGTCCATCTACCAGGTCAGGCTCTTCATGAAATGGAGCTGTCACTTTTCCTTTTAAAATACAGCTGAAGTAGGAGGGACTTCACGAGGACAAGTCGGGGTACCTGCCTGCCTTCAACAAACCTGACAGCCTGGAGCCAAGGAGCTGCAAGGAAGGAGCCCCATCAAGAAGGTCTCCCACCAGACCTCTATAGGTGTGCTGACCTTGAAGTCATTGTGCGGTCCTATAACCCACAACACTGAGAGTGCAGAGCTGTTTTCCCTTTCTTCAGATCTGGAGAAGCACAGCCCACAGCTCCCCAAAACCTCTAGGGGAAGAGGGGCAGATGCCTCTGGGGGAAAGTATTTTTCTGTTGGAGAAGGCAGGAGAAGGCACGCAGAGTGGCCCATATTCCCATGCATGTCAGCTAGGAGACAGCTTACACTGGAGAGAGCTTGGCATTTGTATTCCCTTGGGAAATGTTTGGGTTTGGTGTGCCCAGCACAAGGGATACCTGGACCTCTGCTGGAGCACGACTGGGGAAAAGCAACCAGGAAAGAGCAGGCTTGAAAATTACATCCAAGAGCAAGTTCTCTTCAGTGGTAAAGACACTGGTATGATCTTATGTGCCATGAATGCCAGTCTGGAGGATGAAACACTGGAGGGTTAACTTGGGCAGCCAGAGGTGCTGTTCCTGCTGTCTGGAGCTCGCTGCTGAGTCTGGTTATCAGTACCACTACTGAAAATTAAAACCAGAAAGAGAAGGTGGCTGCCACAGCAAGACAAGGGCAGCACAGAGGACTGCATGGGGTGTTGCTTTTTGCTTTGTTTAAACTCTTCAGATTTGTGGTTTGGATTCATGATTCAAAGGAGTGTTTATACTACCAGGTTGATTTAGTTGCTGGAGTTTCTAGGTAGGAAAGCCCAGTTGTTTTATTGTCCTGCAGCCCCTGACAAAACAGCGAGGGCCAAACAACCTCATTCTGTCCAGAGAAAACACTGGGATGTGGTGACTCACTTCTGCATTCAAATCTGAATGATTCCCAAAGAGGGATGCAGCCTTTGGCCATGAGAGAGGGCTGCTCATCGCTGCCTTGGAGAGAGCTGCCCCCATGGGGGTGGTTCTTCCACTGTGCATTGATGTTCCCTGTCCTGCTCCACTCACACAGCAGAAACGCAGCCACACTGCTGCAGCCACCTCTTCCTCTGCACTGCCTGCTGTGACATTGCCTCTCCAGCACAAATATAACATGCACTGGCGTGTATGATGATTCCAGCTCAGCTCTCACATAGAGCTTTATATGGTGCTGTCCTCCACTATCTGCACTGGGAAGGTCTTCTGTTATTATACACATTTTAAGAGATTGGTCCCTGGCAGTGCCCCAGAGGAAGCTCCGTTGGTAGCTCTGGAGGAAAAGTTGTGCTGACGTTTACCTACAGCCTGAAATTTAAATTCCTACAGCCACAAGAGCAACCTCAGCCCCTTCGTGCTGGTTTTGGCTGGGAGAGAGTTAATTTTCTTCACAGTAGCTGGTAGGGGGCTATGTTTTGGATTTGTGCTGAAAACAGGGTTGATAAGACAGAGATGTTTTTGTTACTGCTGAGCAGTGCTTACACAGAGCCAAGGCCTTTGCTGCTCCTCACCCCACCCCACCAGCGAGGAGGCTGGGGGTGCACGAGGAGCTGGGAGGGGACACAGCCGGGACAGCTGACCCCAACTGACCCAAGGGATATTCCAGTCTATATGATGTCACGCTCAGCATATAAAGCTGGGGGAAGAAGAAGGAAAGGGGGGACGTTGGGAGTGATGGTGTTGGTCTTCCCAAGACACCGTTACGCATGATGGAGCCCTGCTTTCCTGGGGATGGCTGAACCCCTGCCTGCCGATGGGAAGTGGTGAATGAATTCCTTGTTTTGCTTTGCTTGCGTGCACAGCTTTTGCTTTACCTATTAAACTGTCTTTATCTCAACCCATGAGCTCTCTCACTTTTACTCTTCCTATTCTCTCCCCTATCCTACCAAGCGGGGAGTGAGCGAGCGGCTGCGTGGAGCTTATTTGCCAGCTGGGGTTAAACCACAACACCCTTCTAGCAGTAAATTGAGGTTTTTCCTGCCCACTCTCATGTTTGAGCTCTCAGGCAAGGGATACTTTTCACAGTTGTTGACAAAGCAATTCTCACCTGCAGAAGAAACTGCACGGGATGCTATGTCACCAGTTCGTCATCTGTCAGCTGTTATCTGTGGACTCAGGAGGTGACAGGGAGCCACTGCTTCCCTCCATGCTGCAAAGCCCAACAAGAAATAAATATCTTCTGGCCAGCAGGTCGAGGGAAGTAATTCTGCCCCTCTACTCCGCTCTGGTGAGACCCCACCTGCAGTACAGCATCCAGCTCTGGAGTCCTCAGCACAGGAAAGACATGGACCTGTTGGAGCGGGTCCAGAGGAGGGCCAGAAAAATGATCAGAGGGCTGGAGCACCTCTCCTGTGAGGAAAGGTTGAGAGAGCTGGGGTTGTTCAGCCTGGAGAAGAGAAGGCTCCGGGGAGACCTTATCATGGACTTTCAATACTTAAAGGGGGCTTATAAGAAAGATTGTGTCGTGGTTTAACCCCAGCCAGCAACTCAGCACCACGCAGCCGCTTCCCCCTTCCCCCTCCCAGTGGGGTGAGGAGGAGGAAAGGAAAGAAAAAAAAGTAAAACTCGTGGGTTGAGATAAGAACAGTTTAATAACTAAAGTAAAATATAATACTAACAATAGTAATAATGAAATATAATAATAATAGTAATGAAAAGGAATACAACAAAAAAAGGAAGGGGGGGGGGAAGGAAAAAAACCAGTGATGCACAATGCAATTGCTCACCACCCGCTGACCGATGCCCAGTTAGTTCCCGAGCCGCGATCCGCGCCTCCCGGCCAACTCCCCCCCAGTTTATATACTGGGCATGACATTCCATGGTATGGAATACCCCTTTGGCTAGTTGGGGTCAGCTGCCCCGGCCATGCTCCCTCCCAGCTCCTTGCACACCTGCTTGCTGGCAGAGCACGGGAAACTGAAAAGTCCTTGGCTTAAGATAAGCGCTACTTAGCAACAACTAAAACCTCAGAGTGTTATCAACATCATTCTCACACTAAATCCAAAACACAGCACTGTACCAGCTACTAAAAAGAAAGTTAACTCTGTCCCAGCCGAAACCAGGACAGATGGGGACAGACTTTTTAGCAGGGCCTGTAGCGATAGGACAAGGGGGTAATGGTTTTAAACTAAAAGAGGGGAGATTTAGACTAAGGTATAGGAAGATTTCTTCCTAGATATAAGGAAGAAATTTTTTTTATGATGCGGGTGGTGAAACACTGGCACAGGTTGCCCAGAGAGGTGGTAGATGCCCCATCCCTGGAAACATTCAAGGTCAGGTTAGCCGGGGCTCTGAGTAACCAGGTCTAGTTGAAGATGTCCCTGCTGATTGCAGGGGGGTTGGACAAGATGACCTTTAAAGGTCCCTTCCAACCCAAACTATTCTATGATTCTATGATTCTGTGATCTTCCCTCTGAAGATTGGGCTTTAGCTGGCCGAATGTATTTGCAAGGTCCACAGTCACACAGTACAGCAGGAGGGAGGACGTGGTGTATAAATCCCATGCAGATATGATCATTTCTTGTTAGTACCAGGACCCAGTGCTAATACAGAGGGTCATTGTCATTCATGCACTGTACTGGATGTGTACAGACACACCCAGAATATCAAACAAACACAAAGCAAGCACGAGGAAATAGCACACAGCCGAACACAAAAAGCAGCAAAATAACTATCCGTCTTCCTTAAAAACTGCATTTGTTCTTCGCTTTCCCCTGAAAAACAGAGTCGAAGAAGCAGAATGATGAAAGAAAGAACAGGAGTTAATCAACAAAGAAGTTCTGGCAAGAAACCAAGTTACCTCTGGAGCTTCTTGTGTTGAACGAGAAACCATCAATGATAAGGTATAGCCATAAATGATTTTCACAATGGACTGGCCCAAACACTGAAATTATTCTGCAGGGAACAGCTCTTCACAGGCTAATTGGGCTTGTTCAGTCTTGAAAGCCAAGGATACACCAGGGGCTAGTTTCATTTATTGGGTTTAGAAGAAGTATTTACAAATCTAAAACCGTAAATCTGAGGCTTTGTAGCCTTAGCTAAAAAGCAGAAATGAAGCTAAGACTGATGTCAGCCAGGACTTTGCCTTCATCCTTGAGCTTAACTGATTGATTGAGTTACATGTAGATCATTAAAAAACATACATTAAAAGAAAACTCCTGACCTCCGGGGAGACCAGCCCTGAATGCTTTACTGCTAGCAAAAAACAACCACCAGAATTCAGCAACAAAAATAAGAAAGAAACCTGCAGCATCATAGCACCAAGGAGATAGAAATAATTCCAGTCAGAAGCCAAAAATCCCAGTCTGCCCCTCTTCTTTTCATGCTGGCCAGGTGCCCTTTGCTTGTGTGAACTCAACGTCACCACATCTGGGCTACGATGGACCAAGATGGTGACAGGTTCAACCATGAGCGAGGTGGACATTGAAGAAGGCTGATGTCCAGCTCAACAGCCTTTATAGGTCACAGCAAACACCCTGTTTGCAGGGCTGCAGGGCTTCCCCCAGACCAAGGACTAGCTAGACCAGGGCAAATATTCATTAATTAGCAAACTCTCTCAAATACATGATCTCAGGGGGAGTAAGGAAAGTCACCAATGTCAGTGAAATTTGGCATATGGTTTCAGCTGAAAAAAAATCAGGAAACTTTCTGGAATCTGAAAAAATCATCAAATAATTCAGGTTGGAAGGGACTTCAGGAGGTTTCTAGTCCAACCTCTTGCTCAAAGCATGGTCAACTATGAGATGAGGTTACTTAGAGCTTTGTCCAGGTTTGTCTTACAAACCTGCAAGTGTGGAGACTCCTCACCCTCTATGGGCAACCTCTTCCAATCCTTGGCTGTCCTAATAGTGAAAAAAAATGGATTTGGGATTTTCGTTTTTGAGTGGTCCTCTTCAAAAGAGCAGGAGAGAGGGAGAAAGAAAGATAAAGTGGACAGGCAAAGGAAAAATAAAACAACCTTATGTCAAGTAGTGGGTCCAGTAGAAGGAGCAGAGCTCATTTCACCTGGTTTTTTACATCTCCATTCTGAGCTGGTCATTCCAAGTTCCTCATTGCCACCTGAGAACTGACACACTTAGGATATTATTCAGTCCATCCTTAAGGAAATGTCTAATATGGCTTAGACCAATGCCTCTCAGGACTCCTCTCTCTCTGGTGACTGTGAGGAGACCATAGGCTACTCCCGCAGAAAAATACACCTCCACCGGGATGTATAAAGCTGGGGCTGATGACTCCTGCCCTGCCTGCCTCTTTCACACCATCCCCCAAACACACTTCTCTTGTTGCCACCCCCTCACCACCAAAAGCTCCAAACTTGCTGTCTGAGAGAAAGGTGGACCCGCAATATCAGCTCAACCTCCAACCAAAACATTTGGCATCCTCCTTATAGATGCAAAAGCCAAGGCATTAAAACTGAGGAAGGTATGCTTGTAGAACAGCTTGGGGGAATGGATTTGCCCCCCCAGTTAGGAGCAAAAAAGGGACTCTGGCCCCTCAGAGAGGGGCTGATCCATGCTCTTTGTGCTTGCTTTTCCTCACCCTCCAGTTTCCTCCTTCAGAGGCAGACCCAGATCCAGCCAGTTGGCTTGCATAGGTCCCCAAGGCTCCCTGCGAGCTCTAAGTGAGTTTGGAAAGCCAACACTTTTGCTTGCACATGCAAGATACCATTGGCATCCAAATCACAGCTGCACAAGGTGGTCTGGCTTGCTCAGGGTGCCACATCCAATGTCCTTGTATATCAACCCAAGCATGCATGCAGAGCTGATTCACAGTGAGCTCGGTATGGACAATAAAATACGATTTGTCATCTAATTACTGCAGATCGTAGTGGCTTGTATACTTTAAAGGGCTCATTAATTTAAACTAGTCTCTTATTTAGCTGTTACTTTTATGCAGCCTCGCTCATCACTCAGTCAGGCCTCAGCCTGCCCCATTAGC
The DNA here is from genome assembly GCF_018139145.2 of Gymnogyps californianus. NCBI lineage: Eukaryota > Metazoa > Chordata > Aves > Accipitriformes > Cathartidae > Gymnogyps > Gymnogyps californianus. Next base: position 1,162,150 of record NC_059486.1, read on the forward strand.
ACCGTGTCGTCTGACGCCGTACATCCAGCTCGCAGGTGCCAAGCAGCGCCCTTTCCAGCTCACATGGACCAGCGGCCAAGGCAGCAACTGGAGATTAGGACTGAACATTAGGTGTGAGCCAGTTGCAAATGTCACTCCACTGTTTTGGCTCCTGCAAGGAGGGATCAATCCAAGTAGCTTTGACAGTGGTAAACCTGGTTTGCACATGCAACTCCTCTGATGACACCCTTTCTGCATTGTGCACAGAAACGATCAAAATGGTAAGAACCTGAAACATAAAAATCGTTTGATGTAGTCCTCTTTATTTTCCAACTCATCTGTAGGAGGGATTGTTTGGGCACAGAGTAGTAGAGAAATTAGCATTGTTAATTTGATGCAAGCCAGGGTAGCTATATGCGTTCAAGAAATGCAACACAATTAATTAGCCTCTAAAAAAAGCATTTGAAGTGTTTATTGCAGGATCAAGCTCCTGGTTTTATAAGCAGATGGGGAAATAAAGTGCTAGGAATGACATGGAGAAAACAGCTGCACTGGGACCAGAAGCCTAATTCATAATTCAACAGACTAATCAGTGAACATCTTCTGCAGTTCCTCAGCTGTAATGGAAGAACGTGAGGAGGCAAACGATTAGGCTGCTTTATTTCTTAAAGAGGCTGCTACCAATTAGCTTTCTTTCTCTGTTGCCCATGTACAAATCTAATGATGTGGCCCATGTTATTAAAGAGACAGAGAAAAGTAGGTCAGCCTAAAATAATTGTCTTAATGATAAACACTCTGAGGCACAATTTCAATACAGTTTGCTGAGAATTAATTAAAAGAGTAAAGACCTGTTCACACTCACTTTTCTGATCTTTCCCATTCTCCTGCATGAAGAGAAAGGGCTGATGTTTTGTTGCTGCTGCTGTTTGCTCTGTAATTGCCTTTTAGTAGTGACTGCAGAGTCAGCCATGGTGGTGGTTCACCTCCATGCAGATCCAACCACAGCTTTGCGTTCAGGGTCTAGCTTTCTGCTGCCTTAGCTTTGCAGTCTGGATACCCGGGACTCATCGTAGGCACCCAGGAAGATTCACCTCTTCGCTAATGGGGACAGGTTTGAGGCACCTGCCTCTCCGCGGAGACAGAAGGGGAGCCAGCTGTGACTGGCCCAGATTGTGACAGCAATTAGACATCAATGGCTAGATGAATAGATGCTGTAGGGAGCTGACTGCTTTCAAGGAAAAGTGAATCCTAGCTTGGATCTGTCCCTGAATCCAACAGGAAAGCTTGTTCTGGGGAAGACACTGCAGGAGGGTCAGTGTCCTACACCGTCTGACCTCCTGGGAATAAGGACTTTGCCTTGGCATAGTCTTTACTCTTCATCAAGAGTTTGGCTTGGAGTACACCTGACATGGTCTGTGCCCTAGGCAGAAACGTTATGCTCTTCTTTCAATTAAAAACCATTTGTCTGAGCTAGGATCCATCAGGATGACCCTGGCATCTGCATTTCAGCTTCTTTCCTGGAATCTTTCTTTCTGGTCTAGCCTGGAGGTCATTTCACTGGTAGCCTTGTCGCCTGCTGGCTTGATTTCCCTGCATTGGCATCGGGGCATTGAGTATTGACTGGTTTTCTGTGTCACAGGAGAATGACGGCCTGGCCCTGGTTGCCTCCAAGCATCTCTGTGCAGGTCTGCGCAGCTGGATGAGTCCAAGGCCCGAGATAAGCTCACCGGTCTTGGAGTCCCTGTGCTGGCAGTAATCTCAGTTGAGATGTAATTTTTCCTTTTCATGGATCCCCCAACTAAAATCTTCAAGTACAATTGGTAGAGTCAACACATTATATACCTCTGCTGTTCTTCCCAAGGTTGTGAGAGTCCAGGTACCATAAAAATGCAGCTGGAGGGCGTCAGTCCAGCAGTTCTGGAAGAAATGTGCTTCCCTTGGCGTAGCGGCAAATCCTCTGAGCAGGGAGGAACTTGCATCTTTCTGTTTGCCTGCTGAAACCTGTTGCACAACCAGACCAAACTGCAAAGATTTCTTTAGCTGAGGTTTTAATCAACTTTGAAAAGTGGAACATTTCCCAACAAAATGTTTTACTTATTCCTTTCAAAACAATAACCTGTCAGCCTTTGCCTTTTCAAATAACAAATGCACAAAATTCAGCGAGGCATCTTGTCAGTTCTTCCTTCTTACACCAAACCCAAAAACATTTTCAAGTTCTTCCAGAATGATTTTTAAGGGTTTTTTAAAATTTAATTTGATGTAAAAGTCCAATCTTTTTTCCAAATCTGACTGGGATAAAAACTGATGTTCAGAGCCCATGGATATTATCAGGCTGCACCTGGCTGTTCTGACATTTGTCTAGAGACAAGCCAAAGCCAGAGCCACAGATCAGAGTCACTGCCTGAAGAACAAACGGCTCAGTCCTCCCTGCCGGGCACTTTGAAAGCACCAAACCTGGTGCTTAGATCTCTCTGCCTCTGCTTCTGCCTCAGAGCATCCTCTGCCAGCTTCTCCCTCAAGACCTGCTCTTGTGACCTATCATCTGAGCTACCCTGTCTCTCACGAAGCTGCAGTTTGTTATCTCCTGCATCTCCAGAGCAGTTTGGGGCTCCGAATGTGTTGCCTAGATGGGAGCCGCAAAGCTCCCTCAGTGCAGACTTGCATACAAAACATATGCCGCCTTCTTCTATGGAGGCAAAACCAGCCCTTCTCAAAGCATCACTTTCTAAAAAGCCCTTACGGAGCACAAGGCTCTGATTAAAAGGAAGAAAAGTCATTTTCCATGTCTCCATTCAAGAACTGTGTTACTGAGCTTTTCAATAATTACTGAGCTAATCTGACATTCATGATCCTCTCTAACAGATGGACTTGATTTCAGTCATTCATTCAGTGCCGTATAGGATCTGATTAATAAGATGTTACTTAGTGGAACACAGTTTCTCTTCTTCCCCAAGGACATTATCATTTTAGAAATAATTTAAATATTACAAAGGATAGCAGGTAATTGGCAGGAGCACTCATCGTGCTGCTCTGTAATTCATGGGCTTCCTCACCACTAGGAGAGGTCTTTCCCAAAAGATCATTGATACAGTAGTTGGGAGGGAGCAGCCAGGAAGGAGATGGAATTCCTCCATGGATTTCGAGTTGTTCGCCTTTGAGCAAACAGCCTGTGCAGGATCATACCCTTTTAACAACCTATTCCTCCTGAGGTCTGCTGACCCCATGGATCCTGTTGTGGGACAGGGCATCTCCACTCTTTTCTGTCCACTCCAGTCCAAACCTGTGCATTTTCCAAGATGTTCTGTACAATTTGAAGTGCTAAGCAAATCTGACAAATAAAACAACAGCAACATTAATTGCATATTTTTTTTTTATTGCACCCAACCCTAGTGAAGAGCAGATGATACAAGATGGATTAAGATGTTGACAAGACCAACTTACTTCTTTGTTATAATTGTGCTGGGGGCTGCCTGTCTTTGTGAAGTTCAGCCCAGTGTCTCAGTGCTGACAGCCTGGCAGTGTATTCCTCCTAAGCCTCAAGCCCCTGCTGTCTTTTACAAAGAGAATATTAATGTTCCTTCTGCCACACCAGATCCCGGGCTGTAGACCTCATGCAGTTCATTATCATTTTCCCAATAGATCTAAAATTAATTTGATACCTGCACGTCTGCTTTTTCTCATGGACATTATTGGGTTAATTAATATCTGGTTGACTTTCACAGAGCCCTGTGTGCAATACGTTTGAATATAAGCATTACAGGAAAAATGTCATCGCATAAAAAATGCATGTTAAGTGTACCACATATTACCCTACTTCTAAAAGCAATTTAGGCTACTCACACAGCTTGTGCAGAGCTCTTTGCCCAGCCTTACTCCTGTCTCCACACAAAGCCCCAACTTTGTATCTCATTTCTAATGTGAATCTATCAGAAACAGACTGCATCATCCCCCGCTGTTCCTCTGGTAGCTGTGTACAGCTAGTCTAGACTAGGTTGGCTGACTGCTCTTTGGGACACAAATTTGAATGTCTGGATATTTGCAAAGCGAAGGTATGCACTATAGCCCCTGCATGAGCCTCTCTATGAAGTGCCCAGCACTTCTCTGGCAGACCGATGAGCATTTGTGCTTACCCATAACACATTCTTGCCGTGTTTTGTGAGCATCACTGATGTCCCTGAAGATTAGGAGCATATTAGCTGTCTCAGAGGCTTTGGTATCTGTGCAGGGGTTCTCCCACAGCTCCCCCTCAAATGAAATGGTGCTTCACCTCCCAAGCTTCCACAAAAAGGTGGATGTGGCAGCGAAGCCAGCCTGGGGCTGCCCAGGATGCTTCTTCCCAATCCCTTCTGCACTTCAATTCCCCTGGGTGAGCCCATGCAAATATGCAGAGGTCCAGGGTACAAACTGGATTAGTAACAAAAGTCTATTTTAAAGGCAATTCACCTAAAACAGCGACAGGAAGATCTGCTGAGGATCCCGTGGAACGACAGCATCACTCTGAATTGAGCCTGCTATAGCCTGCGTGTGCTGGTACTTGGCTGGGAGCTAAAGCAGAGGCTCTGGGTGTTTGCCTTCATCTCAAAGCCCATGGCATCTTTCAGGAAAGGGACGGTGTTGACCTCTGCAGCCCTCCCCACGCACTCCCTCAGCAGTCTCCTTCTGCCTTCCTGAACTCCTCCTGAACAGGCTTTCCTTGCCTGCAACGTCTCATCCTAAGCCCCATGTGGCTGAAATAATGCCTTCTCCTATCAAAAGAAGGAGGGGGGATTTAATTAAAGAAATTAAATCAAACCTTCAGAGATTTGGGGGGTTTAGAACCTGAGAACTTTCTTAAATAAAATATTTTTATTACTCAAAACAACGAAAAAGTGAAGAAAAAGCAAGTGAAATTAAGCTAATGAAAATCTAAATAATTTAACCAAGAAAAGAATTCTCAATAAATGCTGGGGTTTATTTTTTTTCCTCTCAAATGTCAGACCTTTTTTCTCCTAAGCTCTCACCCACAGCTTTTGTTCCCTTTACCACCCACTCCCCAAAGCTTGCTGCAGCCTTGCTGTGCTGTTTGGAGCGATTCCTGTGCATTGCTTGGTTTAGTCCTCAGCTTATAAAGTCTGTTAAATATTTTTGGATGTCACTCATGTCACCTGTCCTCTCAGTCGTCCTCCTTAAAAATTATTTCTAGAAACAAGCAAGCAGAGTAGGCTGTCCCAGACTTCTAGGTTAACCACCGACCTTCTTTGTTTCTTTGGACTCTATAGTTTTTTAATTTTTTCCTATTTACAGCGCAACAGTGAGCCTGTGCTTCCCACAGTAGCATCCTCAGTGACATGTGGCAGAGCTGAAGTGGGAGAAGTGGAATCAGTGAAGTGGAAGAAGGGTTATTGTCACATCTTTCCTTTACTAGTGGAATTGAATTAGAGTGGTTAGGAAAAAACTATTCACACCCATACCAGAGACATCACAGGCCATCACAGCTTTAGAGGAGGCTGAATTGCTTGGTTTCCCTCTGAATGAGCAGATGGACTCAGTACTTCCATGGGTTGTGTAGAACTTCAGCAGTTTGGAGGTTACCAATTCTTGTACTTTCTTTAAAAAAAAAAAAAAACCGCAACGCAGCCATTTCACAATTTCAGGTGGATTTTTTCAGTTAACTCTTATCCTTCTGATTACCAAGGAGGATTAGGAAACATGACCTTCAAAGCCATAAAGCAAATACACAGAGGTCATGGTTAAATCTCCCGTGTATTCAACCAGCCCCAGCATTTAGGGGGACTCATCTGCTAGTTTGTGAATGTACAGGATTGGCAACAGTCCTGCAATGCATGGAGGTTCCCACATCACTACTGATGAAGCCATTGTGCCAAACAAGGACAAATCGGAGCAAGTTTTTGAAAGGGGTCCCAAACCAAGCGGTCCTCCAAACTGAACAGTTGGAAAGCAGGAGCCATATGAGCCCTGCTTTACCATTACAAATCACGACAGCACTCCCACGATGACCATGTGGTTTCTAGAAATATTGTGCACGCTTTGGTTTGTGCATTTGGTCTAACTGGTGCTCACTCCTGCAGCATCTCATGGTGCAATCCTATCCATATATGCCGACTGTTCACGTTAACTGGTCTAAGATACCCACTGCAGTGCATCATTTAGGACATTGATCCTTCTGCATGTGCTGATGCTTTTCCAGTCTACCAATGAATATCAGAGACCAAGCATGGTGGTGCTTCAGAAAGACATCATCCTCCGTCATTATTAACATCCATGAGCATTGACTGTCATGGCACCCTACTGCCTCCATCACTGCATTAACCAATTCTTTGCTGGCTGCAATAGTTTCTTTGGAAAATGGAGCCGTTTCACACACATGCTAATTTCCTATGCCTTTCAGCTGTTTTAGATAAGAATCTTGATATGTAACTCCTTCTACAACAAATGGAAAGCACTTCCTAGGGAGAGCATACGCTACTTTGAAAAACCCGGCTGTGATTCCCTGCTGCTTCATCTCTTGTGGGACAGCACCAAGTTTTTCAGTGAGGCTTTCCCAGTAGGACTTTCAGAAATGAAAAGAGCAGCAGAAGGACATGGATTCTGATGTTATGCCTGCTTTGATCTGCATAGCAAATGTCGTCGCAACATGTGTGGGATACTGTCCACAACAGCCTTATGGACAGTCTGGTGGTGGGGATGCTGGATAAGCCAGATTGGGGTGCACTTCTGTTTCCCCTGGCTGCCATGGACATAATTAGGGAGTGCTGGGCCATGAGTGAACTCAGGTGATGTTTGTCTGCTTGTGCTCCAAAGAGTTTCCATTATCATTATTTTTGTTATGGCCCAGCTGATGTTATGGCATTTGGACTTGCCAACAACCACTATAGATCTTGTTTGGTGGCAAGGACCTCTCTGACATTTGCAGATATATTTGCCTGCCCCACTGAGAAGTCTTTTCCATGGTGCCAGTGACCTACCCAGCTGAACATTTTTTTTCGCTAGAATAGCAGGTGTTTTGCAGAATTTGCAGATGCTTGGAGTTTGGCAGGGGCTGTAAGAGGGATGCTCCTACCCTGGCCTAATGGTGGTACAAATATGTAAAGACCTGAATCAAAAAGGGAGGAAAGAGATTTAAATACTGACAAGACACACGGTATTTATAACAATACATTATAATGACGAGTAGGGAAAGCTATGGTTATTGTGCGATGTAAGCAACATGTTAATTAATGTAACAGGTACTGACAGCCTTGGCATACTGGAGGTGGTACCTGTTTCACTCCTCACTAAGAAACATCCCACATACATAAGATGCTGTTGGCTTAATAATTAATTAATATCATCAGCAGCATGCCGGGATAAGGAAAAAGACCCCTCCTCTGTCAGGCTGTTAGCTCTCTGTATCTTTTGGAACTAAATAAAGGCACAGTTTCAAGAAAATAAAAAGAGGAAGGCTCATTTCATAGAATCACAGAATATTTGAGCATGGAAGAGACCTCTGGAGATCATCAATCCTCCTGCTCAAGCAGGGTCAGTAGAGCAGGTAAGTCCAGGGCTGTGTCCAGTTGGGTTGTGAGTATCTCCAGTATTTCCTATTAGTCAGTCCATTATGCTTTTCCCAGTTGCTTCAAGTCAGCTTGTTGTGCTGGAAGCAGCAGAGCAGATCCAAAACGATCAAAAGCGATTAGGGATTCCTGGGAATGATCTCACAGAAAGCTGCAACAAACGTTAAGTAATTATGTTGTTACAGTTTATTGTGTATGTATTAGTTTAAAACTAATTATTAAACCCCACAGAAGACACTTGAAATAATTATACTCATTTGGAGAGACATGCTTAAAGTAACGACTCTGATTTGCAGAACCGCATTAGCTACTACGCAAACGTTAACCAGCCCTGGGACCAAAGGCAAAAACATTCCTGTTATTCAAGAAGGATTGTGGAGTCTGAACCCCAAAATCACAACAAACTGGCCCCAGCAAAGGGCGAAGTCGGCTGGATGATCGGGGTGCCAGCCTGAGTTTCGTCCTTAGACCTGTTCTGCAGTGCCAGCACACCCAGTGAGAGCAGACTGATGCGTGTGATGAGGGACTCTTCCCTGCACACCCAGCAATCCCTCTCTTGGGATTTTCCGTGCATATGTAGAACAATTATTCAACACACATGTGGAAAACCAAACACACTTCTGGCCTGAATTTCAATTCAGGGAAGAATCTTTTTTACTAGAAACAGTGAAGCATTGAGAACAGAGACTCCGGCGAAACCTTTCCCTCTGCTGCTTATTTATCTTCTTTTCACATATGCAAATAAAAACCCCATACTCAGCCTTCTGCTACAGTACTGGGTGCAGGCAGGATGGGGAAGAGGTCACACTGACTGCACCAAATTGGTTTATGTATCTTGCTAAATCAGATTACAGGCGCCAGACAGGAGATTTTAAATAAATTGAATATCAAAAATTTAAATACGTTTTATGAATCTTCCAGCTTCTACAAGAGCACAACATTCAAAATAATGAAGGGGTGTAAAATATGCATCCTGGGATGTTTCTGCTGGCTATAACCTTTAACAGCATCCCTCTGTTGTGTTGAGAAGCTGAACTCATGCATATTCGCTGAGCAGATTCTTGCTATTCAAGTAGCTGTCTGAGCGTTGCCTGTGAGTGCTGCTGATTCATGTTCAGCCAAGTGCCCCATTTCTTCATGCCCAGGAAACTGCCCGATGAGACTCATCAAATGTTGTGTGCCTTAAAGCTTTCTCAGAGAGACAAACCCCCCAAAACAATGATTAGGCCCAAGCAAGTCCCAAGAGTTACCTGCCAGTCTTTACATTTACAACATTAAAGCTCTGAGGTCTGTTTCTGAGGTTTTACAGTTCATCTTTTTATGTTTAATAAAACTGGGGGAGGCATTTTGATCAATGTATTAAAAAATACACCTAGGAACCAACATAGGGGAGGATTTTGCTATGTTTATTGCAATTTGAATAATAAAAAGGCAGATGATGATACACAAAAATAATTATTTCTTTTGCTTGAAGAAATCTCTCAACACCTGCATGGAAAGATGCCAACAGCTCCAGTGCTGGAGAAGAAATGGGGAAAATTATGCAAGGAAAAGATTTTCTTGGTAATGGCAGCAGGTGACAGGAGGGCCCTGCAGCTTTGTTAGGTGTTAGAGAGGAGATCCCTGACGTGAGACCCAGGCTGAGACCCCCCTGTGGCAACCCTCCATTGCCACCACGAGGAGTCCGGTGCAGGGGCAGGTGACCAGCCTCAGACCCAGCACCAGAGCCACAGCCGGCAGCAGGGTCCATTAATCCTGCCAGGTGACTGCACTTACGAAGCACCAGTTCCCATTCATTGGCCGTAAGGAAAGGCAGGGTGAACACTTCACCTGCAGATATCTATACTGAAGAAAGAGACATTTGGTGAGCTGACTCCCACCAATATGCTTCAGGCTGTGCCACACAGCATTTGACAGCGTTGTCCAACATTTTGATCTGAAGACTATCACTAAACAAAATTAATGATGCCCCTACCGCTTTGGGGCTGTTTTTTAACAAATAATTCTCATGGAAATCTGCCGTGTATTGGAGGTGTTGCTAATAGGTTCCACCACAAGTTATTCTTAGCCTGAGATAACACTGAATTCAGCATTAAATATTGTGGATAACAGCAGCCAATGCCATGGCATTTGTTGGGATGGTGAATGATGACTGTGATGAGTAAATTCATTATACAACCTGACTGCTGGGTTACAGGATTCAACAGATGTTTTAAACTTGCTAAAAACAAATTGAGAATGATGCTACCAGAATCAAGACGGCACAATGCGTGGAACCATGTGTTGGAGGACAGTGGCCCAAGGAGGTCAGAGGGATGGTGGAAACCAAACCACTGTGAGCTGCCAGCACACAGTTCAATAGCAAAGAGTAAAATGGGGATCAAAGTTAAGTAGATGAGATATAGTATTTCCTCTAGCATGGCAATAATGAGACTGTCACTGGCTCATAAATCTAGTTCTAAGTCTCAGGCTTTCAAAGGAGGTTGACCCACTGCAAAGAGTTCAGCAAATCGCCACAGAAATAACTAAAGGTTTGAAAATCTCTGCATAAGGATCTCCGAACAGTCAGTGTTTCTCTGGTTGATGCAAGCTCCCAAGTGACCACTCTCTGGTCTGAGACAGTGGTACCTACTCAAGGAAGAAGGAGGAAGGAGAACAGATATGATAGCCCTCGCTGGAGGCAGACACCCAAACTCAGTGGGGCATCCTGCCAAAAGCACTTAGGCTGATCACTTTGCTTCCATCTCAGTGTAACTCTCAAAGCTATTTTGAACAAGGAAAGGAAAGTCTTGCGATCACAGAAGAAAGAAAAACAGCTGGACTAAAAGCCAAACCTTCTCAATAGAGTCAGTGACTGCTTTGAGTGAACAGTACGACAGAGGTATCTGAGACATACTCCTATGCAAGGTGCCAGTGCTTCCCTAGATCATAATTTGAGAATGAACAAGCTCCAGGGAAGAAAAATACAGATATTTCTTTTTTCGTGCTTTACAAGTCTTTATTTTGACTATAATGCTTTGATCATTCTGCTAAAGAAAGTCTAGTTGCAGGAAGATTTTAGATCTTTGGCATCAAATTCCTGAAAAGCATAACTACAAATACTGAGACTGAGTCAGATCCTTGAGGTATTAGCAATGGACAGTAAGAAGATGTTGCAGCCTAATGCCCAGCTCAAAACTGGGGAAAACATACCATACCTGTCCAAGAAAAATTAAATCATGAGGCCTGGGAGGTCTCAGGGTTTGGGGCAATAGAAGAGTAAACCATGTAACAACATCACAGTTCTGCTGGGGACAGGCTGAAGGAACACAATTTAATATATAAAGGGGGAAAAGAGACCACAAATTAATCATGGATTTACCTGCGGGGAATATTTCAAATAATGAAGTGCTGAATCCAGCCCTCAAGAGCAGATCAGGAACCAGTGGCAAAAACCTGAAACCAGGCTAATCCAGATTAAAACTGAAATACCACAGTCAGGGATGGTAGTTTACCTGCTTCTTGAAGTGTGCAGTAAGTTGGATGTCTTCCTAAAATATATACTGTAGTTCATCCACAAATGGTCAATGCCCTGAAGGAGTTATGTCCTCTGTCCTGTGGGATGTGGCAGACTGGAAGATGACATGGGTTCCTTCTGGAGAAGCCATGAAACAAATCTCTGATGTTTTTGTATACAGACCAAGATGTATCAATTTGACTTGCTGAAAAAAGATGTATGAAAACTAAAAAGCACATCAAAAATGAGCTAAACAGTGAAGAAATTGGTTTTGGTGGAAACAGGCAAAGCTTCAGAAAACAGCATCAGTACTGGTACGACTGGTGTTTGAGGAATGTCTGAGGTAAGAAGTTCCTGTTCCTTGGTGATGCCATGATGTTAAGACCAAGATTAGGACAGAAACTGCTGGAAGTGGCCCACATGTCCCACTGAACATTTGTCTGGCCAGTACAACTTCGCACAGAGTGATGGGGACAGCAGCAGCAGCCACAGCTGGCCGCAGGTGGGAGACCGCAGTCCTTTCTTATCTCTTATCGCTATTGCCAAAGGAAAGGGGTCACCATTTTGGCCAGCAGCTGCCTTCCCACAATGAAGTGTACAACTTAAGACCCAGATCCCCACTGCTCTGATCAAGGGGAAGATGCTCCCTGGCTGGAAGAGGACCTGGGCTGGCTTCAGGGAGCGGTGCCCAAAGCCGCTCCTGCCAGAGCAGGATCTGTCCCCACAGCGTGTCTCCCTCCTGGCCTTTGGGAGCCCCCTCTATGCACTGTTCGGATTTGGGGCGATGGTGCTCTTTGTGTTCAATTCAGGAGGTGGCTGGAGAAGGGAGGTTGTGCATCTCTGCTCCGGTACCGTGATGCTGTGCAGCGGAGTATGTAAATGTGACTGTCTTTGTAATTAGCCATTAAGGCCAACAACTAATGTTCACACAAGCCTGTGAAAGGCTATTTCTAATGGTATTGACATTATTCTATCCACATTTCAGCTTGCATGTTTTCTATTAAGATTATTTATATGCCCCTTAAAGGAAGGCCTAGCGGCCTCTATTTGCCATTCCAAGACAGTTGCATTAACTTTATCTAATGGGACATTTCAGCTATTAAACAATTCCAGTTTAAGTATACTTCAGAAAGTTAGACATTAATTACAGCAACAAGCTTAAGAGAATTAAAGACAACTAATGAATGGGCTGCTTCATTGTTTGTCAGAAGTGATTTCTTCTGATAGGAAATGGAGCTTAAGACCAACTTTACAAATGTGAAGTAATCATGGACCTGAAAATATATCTCCTTCCAGAAAATTTGGCAATAATTTCTGCTGGGAATGAAAGCTAGTCAGAAAGGCACCTCCAAGCCACGCTGAGCTCTGATCCCAACATCTAATTTTAATTCTTACTTTTCATTAAACTTGTGCACTTTAGAAAGCAGATTTTTTTTTTTTTACTTTATTGTAACTACATTCACAACATTCCTAACATGTAAAACGCAATTTTTTTTCAATGCGATTTCTCTTCTTGGCTATCATATGTCACTTCCAACCTTTTCTTCTTGGTTCCTGTTCTTGAGAGAGGAATCTTGTGTATCATTTCAGTCAGCCAGTTATGCCATTAAATAAGACTTCACAAAAGTGATGTTACATTTTTCATCCCAGAATATTTACTATTTTGAAATTCTGGGTTTTTTTAAATTTTGGAATTTGGGATTTTCCACTAGAAAATATGTTCAGAAGAGAGGAATAAAAAAGGAAAGGCATAGTTGGGGTTTTTTTTAAATGTTGAGATGATCTGTGTAATGCTCTTACCTAGGTAGTTCTGGCCTCAAAGCAAGAAAGGAGGTCCAGGATTCAAGAAGAAAGAGCAACAGTGAGCAGACTCTTCCCTTTTGATCCAACAGAGCCTTTTTTTCCTGCCTTGCCATAAATATCACTTCCACCCCTCCATCACTCGCAATGTATCAACATCCAGTGCCGTATGACAGTGAGTATGATACATAGCCCAGTTCCAGAGTCCATATTTCAGAAAGCATCAAAACCAAAGAATTCAGGAAAGACCTGCAGAAGCTATTTGAGGATCAGAAAATATGTCTTTTAGCAAAAGATCAAAATGTTACATTTGTAGTTTTCAGACAGAGGAGAGCCACTGGACTGCCGTTAAAATTTTCTCTCTGTCCAGCCAAGTAAGACAGACACAGTCAAGAAGCTTACGTCTGCTGTAGGAGGTTTTGTACCTTTACAGGGAAAAAAAAATAGGAGTCTGCAAATCAAAAATGACTGACATGCTCTATGAAAATGTGAAATGATGATATCATTGCAGTTCCTGGGGACTTACCAGCAAAGAGATTTCTGACCAGAGCCAGACTTCTCGTTGCATCCAGCAGACAAGGACACCTATGAGCTAGTAGCTGCAGGTAGATACATCTGGGCTGGATACACAACGCAGGATTTAACAGGGGATTAACCACTGGGGTTAGGAATAAATTGAATCCCAGCACTTTTTCTGCAAGGTGCACTCAAGCACAGAAGCGATGGGCTCTGTGCAGGATGCACCAGGTGGGACTGTCTGGCCTGACCTGCGTGAAAAGGTCAGTCTAGCCGGTCACAGGGATCTCACCTGCCTTCAAATCCAGGACCTTTCTATTGCCCCTCAGGGTACGTGAGTGTGAGGGTGTCCTGGTTTCAGCTAGGACAGAGTTAATTTTCTTCCTAGTAGCTGGTATAGTGCTGTGTTTTGGATTTAGTAGGAGAATAACGTTGATAACACACTGATGTTTTTAGTTGTTGCTAAGTAGTGTTTATACTAAGTCAAGGATTTTTCAGCTTCTCATGCCCAGCCAGCAAGAAGGCTGGAGGGGCACAAGAAGCTGGGAGGGGACACCGCCAGGACAGCTGACCCAAATTGGCCAAAGAGCTATTCCATACCATATGACATCATGCCCTGTATATAAACTGGGGGAGCTGGCTGGGAGGGGGGATCGCGGCTCGGGAACTGACTGGGCATCGGTCAACGAGTGGTGAGCAATTGCATTGTGCACCACTTGCTTTGTATAGTTTAATTCTTTTAGTATTGCTATTGTCATATTATTATTATCATTATCATTGTTTTTCATTCCTTTCTGTCCTATTAAACTGTCTTTATCTCAACTCACGAGGGTTTTTTTTCCTGATTCTCTCCCCCATCCCAGGAGTGGGGGGGCAGTGAGCGAGCGGCTGCGTGGTGCTTAGCTGCCGGCTGGGGTTAAACCATAACAGAGGGGAAAGTGGTGAGCAAATATTCAGGAACCTCCATGGCGACATTGACAGCATAGAATAACGTGAGCTCCCTGCCACGTGGGCAGGAGCGTGTGCTGCCATGGTATCCACATCCAAGGGTGGACCATGGCATCAGTGGATGGAGAAATGAGCAGGATCAGTACTGAAGGGCCCTATGCACATCCCTGCAAAGCACAGGGGACTCATTGATCCAATTCCTCTCCTGGACAGTGATGTGGCACATGCAGGAGGGGCCTGGATTGAGGCTGGTGGCAGTTGCACAAGGCCTGCTGTGGCTGATGGATGGCTGTGCACTACAGATCTGAGCAGCTATGGAGCCCTGGGTTACACAGAGATTATTCTAATCCTTTCATTAGCTTAAATCCTGCTTTTCTCCAGCATCGTTGATACTGTTACAAGGAGAAAGGAGTCAGCGGTGCAGGAGCACACTTACCCTTTTCTCCCAAGGAGAAGGAGCTGGGAATAATCCCCTTTGTTGAACTCGGATGAATGGTGTGTGAGTGGCACCACTGGTCCTTCTGCTAGTCACACCGGAGTGGATGGACATGCTCCGTGCACACACAGCAGCTTGGGAAAGGAAAAGCAAAAGCCTCAGAAGACTTTTCTTAATTAGGCAGATTTCATGTCTGCAGATTAACATATTTATTATAATCATTAATCATCCCTTCCTGTGTCCTACCAGAGCACAGCTCAGCAGGATCAGGGTGCACCACCCTCCCTTGCCAGGGTGGGATGGGAGCACCCCACCAAGGAGCCAGACTCTTCCAGGAGAGCCTCCCAGCAGAGAGCATCCTTCTGCTCCAGTGTCACTGGGAGTGAGCCAGGAATGTCCTTGTCAAAGCGATACCTGTTGTCACCACTGCCACAGGGGACTGCATCGGAGACTCCTACCCTCTCTGGACAGGGTGCACTGAGAAAGGGAGGTGTGATCACTTCTCCTTTTGAGAAGTTCTGGCCACGAATCCCCCAGGGAGGTGCAGACCCATCTCTGTGATCAATGCCAAATCTGACTCCGGTGTTCACAGTTTCCAAGGGGCTCCAGGGATTCCCTTGCTGTCCACAGGCAATTCCCCACTTGGCTCCCAGCCCCTCCGGAGTCCTCCAGCACATGCCCAGCTCCCAGCTGAGCTAGAAGATCCACTTCTCACTTAAGGTGCTGTGATCCAGCAGCCAGAGACCAGTCCATTGTCACAGCAGGAGACTTACAAGAAGCAAAGCCGGGGGATTTGGGTTGGTAGGTTGGTTGGTTTGCTTTGTTCTTCCAGCACTGAGTGACTCCTCTGGATTCAGGTGAGGAGTCTGTCCCCTGCCAAGGTCGAAACCCACAGACTCCTGTCCTACTCTATTGCCCTGTCTGTAGGATCATCCTCCTCTGCTGGGGTGGTGGATCTGAGCATACGCTGTGGACTCAGCAAAAACAGACTCTGGTATCCCATTCAGTAGGGCATACGGGATGAGGATTGCTCCAGGCCTGATTTCTGGGTCATTTCCACCTCCTACAAGCACCGCATCCCTACCCAACAGGGCAAGACAGGTTCACCACCATCTCCCTCAGCAGCTGTCGCAGCTGGGCTGCAGGTAGTGCTGGAGGCACTGAACAGCCCAGGCCTGCCTGAACCCTTCAGCTTGCCATAGGGCCAGGAGGCTGCATTTGGCTGCCTCCTGCTATTAGGGCCTTTTTTGTTTATAACTTAAAATGTATTTTGCCCCAAACCCAAAACGCAAATGAACTTTAAGGGATCACTTTGTACCCCTGAGGTTTCTCCTGTACCAGATGGGGGGTACCTTCTCCTCTGCAGTGACCCTTTATCCGGGGCTCAGTGTGGGAGGAAGCCTGTCTGGTGCTGTTGGTGTACTGGGTGGAAGGGGCTGTGTGCTGGATGTGACAGACAGCCTGTCTGCCTGCTGACCCTGGCCAGCCGCGCTTGACAGCACTGTGCCGTGAAGTCTGTGCTCTCTATCCTTCATTCAGTGACTGTTTCTTTCATCTTTTTCCTTTGCTAGCGCTAAGCTGCACCCCTCCAGGAGATTGTCTGAACTTTGAAGTCCACAGTGACCATGAAGCGTTCAAATGCAAGCAACCTAATTATTGTCCTATTGTATTTTTCCTGCTAAACTGCATCTGCCCTGCTCCTGGAAGAGAAACAGAAGGATGGCATTTGCTTTCCTCCCCATAGCGCTGTGCACAGCCATCAACATGAGAGGAAGCCCATTGATCTCTCGCTTTCTGAGTCTGACCTACTTTCTGAGTCTGGGAAAGGGAGAGGAGCCGCTGTGTGCTACAGCTCACAGCCTCTGAGGGCAATGCACTCCACGGAAAGGGAAGCACCAGGGCACGCGGCAGAGGCTGTACCCCGATAGCAGCGACGGAGGCAGTTTTAGGGGGGTCTGGGCAGAGCAGAGGGACCTAGCAGCAGACAGTTGTAGGCACTCAGGAATAAGGATTTTTTAGAGTGATGTTTCCTCTGGG
Source organism: Gymnogyps californianus (assembly GCF_018139145.2). Classification (NCBI taxonomy): domain Eukaryota; kingdom Metazoa; phylum Chordata; class Aves; order Accipitriformes; family Cathartidae; genus Gymnogyps; species Gymnogyps californianus. The sequence goes on from NC_059486.1 coordinate 1,178,915, forward strand.
CACCGATGGAGCAGATTATGGCTGGATTTGCAGTGATGTGCAGTACAGAGTCTGCCATCCATCACACTGACATCTCTAAGAGGGTTCCCCTAATTAGAGATCCCATTTCAGATCTTCATGCCCATCCACTTTCTGACAGAGTGTGAGCATGGCCCTCCCTCTCCTTAACTCCAACCGAACACGTGATTTTTCTTCATCTACTACTAACATCTAGATGTGCTTGTTGGGAACGGTTGGCCAGCGGCCAGAAGCCGCACCAGAAGTGGCTGCATGTCAGTGGTCCATGAGATAAGAGGTTTGCAAAGGATCTAAGGCCCGTTCAGGATGGCACATGGCACTGGCTCCCCCCAGTGTATCCCAGGGTCTCCCAGTTCAGCAGAACTGAGCTGGATTCAGTCTAGGGACTTCCTGGCAATGAGTCCAACCTGCAGCCCTAGCACTAGCCAGCTGCAAATGGATATCACACATCCACCATTCATGTGTACCATGGATGTGTGCCAAAGCCAGCAATGCTGCCGGCAGTTTTTCTCCCATCCCACCCCCAAGGCTGGTGGGCAGCTGCCCTTCCTCTGAGTAGATGTTCTTGGTTGCATTGCTTTTGGTTGGCCCAAGAGCTATTACCTGATACCAATCTGCATTGCACAAGCCTTCCATCTAATAAGTCAGCTAATTACATGACTGAATTCCTTCGTGTCTTTTAGGAATATTACACCGTGACCTAGCTGGAGCTAGGAAAGTAGCCAAAGACCCTGAACAAACCACGTGGGAAGGCAAATGCTTGTTGAAAGGCCAGGCTGGCTCCTGACTCACTGCCTAGTATTTGCTGTGGCATTGGTCACGTCAGCGTGTTCAGCTGCCACAGTGGATGTCCTTGATCTGTGCTACAGAGAAAGATGGAAAAGAGGCCGCAGCTGAGGTGCCGAGCCAGTCCTTGCAGATGCATTTCTGATCCATCTTACTGCTGAGGGCCATCTGTGGCTTAGAAAGAAGTCCACAATTTTCCCTGAGTCCCAAGTGCCTCATGATTCATTTTTTTTCCCCAGAAGTGTCATGTCCCCACTCCCAATCGCTCTGTCTTTGGCAAGCAAGATGGAGAGATGGCTATCTATGAGGAAAGAGCAGTTTGTTCACATCACTCAGATATAAGCCTTGGTTTGCCTTGGGCAGCCCCGCAGCAGAGATGTTCCTCCCAGAGCTCCCATGAAGAAGAGGTGATCTGGTGGGGTCACATTCACGCTGTACATGCAGGACTGGGCTCTGCCCCTGCGGTACCCAAGAGCGCTGGCAGCAGCTCTGCGGCAGCAAGTTGGGGCTCCTGAAACCTGGAAGAGAGGCATTACTTCAAAATTACAGCAAGCACTGACCAGAGCCCAGAGCTCCCCAAGGGAAAGTGCAGCAAAGTTCCTCGTGTTCGTTAGCAGGAGGATGTATGGGCAGCACTGCAGAAGCCAGGAGGTTTATTTTGGGAATTTGTTTTCTATGTCTAACTTTTCTTAAAACTTTTCTCTAAAGATTTGCTGGAGGTTACTGTCAGAGCTAGATGGATCTCTCGTGGCTATTTGCCTATTGGGTGCATGGAGTTGTGGAACAAAATATCTGGGAATTTTTTAGGCCCCCCCAAGACAGACAACCCATTAAACGTTAACCCCATTTGCCCACTAAGTAGGGAAGAGAAGACACCAGATGTGTGGAGGGAATCTCTTCCTGTCTCCACCATAACTCAGCTAATGATGAATTTGGGAGACCAACTGTTCCACAGAATCGAGTCACAGCACAGAGCATGGGGCTGGCACAAGAACTGGCAGGAGATAATCAAATTGTACTCGAGCAGATGCAATAACAGAGGAAGATAAATGGGTGGGAGTTAGGAGGGAAGCAGCAACAATGAATAGGGACTGTAAGACCTGATAGATTAAACAAGATAAAAAGCAATAAATATGTACATTTCTAGTAAACAAGGATTAATGGGAAACAGTGGATGTTGCAAGGAGGGGTTTATTGGAGCCAGAAGGAGGAGCAGAGGGTAACAGAAGTAGCAAGACGTTATGAGGAAACAGAAACGGTGGCTGGTAAACCTTGCACCATCGCAGCAAAGAGGCAAAGCAAGGACAAGACTGGTGGGATCCCATTGCTTTGGTTACTAAAGAGGAGAGGAAGCCGATGGGACTGTGGGGGACAAGAAGAATGACCAAATTGGCCTCCCCACGCTTTGGTCTCACATCTGCATGGCCCAGAGGCAGGCTGTGATGGAGACAGTTGTTCCTGTAGGAGCTCTAGTTTCCCCATGCCAGCTCCCTGCATGCAGGGGACTTGTTGCTGCTTGTTATTGTGGGAACCAAGACTTTCTTCTGCTCTCCTAGGAAGGGTGGTACCTTCACTTGCCGTGAGGATGCAGCCTCCCATGAGCAGTACCAACTGTTCAGTTTTATTGCCCACAGGAGCATAGCTTGAACCCATCTCTCTTTTCCTTTACAGCAGGACCCCCAAGGGTCCTTCACGAGAAGCTTGCAGCCTTGATCCTACTGCACAGCCACTTTGCCAAACACCTTTACCCACAGGTTTGGTCACTATCTGCCTTCTGTTGCCATTGCAGAGACCCAGAGCAAGGAGGGCAGGTGAAGGAGGATCATTTGGCAGCCTGAGCTTGCCCAGCTTGGAGGGGTTTTCAGAGAAGAGGAGCTGGGGACTGTGGCAGGCAGTTCTGGCCAAGGACAGGAGTGTGAATGCATTACCCTGCTAAACTGTCCACCAGGTGCTGAGAGATGGGAGCCATTCATTAAACGTAATTTCCCTTTTCCCATCAGGCTGCAGATTCTGCAGTGATAAAATTAATTAACAACTGCAATTAAACCAAAACCTTCCCTGTTTTGTCAGGATGAGTTATCAGGAGCTGGGTTTTATAATGGCTCTACCATCCAGGGGAGAGCAAGAGGCTGAAGTGTTCACAAGTTGTGATCCCCTGAGCTCTAAATCACTTTGTTCTCCTTGGGGAAAAATGTATTAGGAGGCTTGGATCTACCCCTAGGAAGGCAGGGAGCCAAACTGCCTGAATATCCAGGAAGAGGTCCTGATGGCCAGGAGAGCTAGAAGATGGGCTCCAGCTCTGAGATTGCAGGGATCCTGGGTTCATGGCGGAGACCAGAGGATGAGAAAGGTCCTGTGTGAAGACCTGGCCTTGTCTCTATAGCAGAAACTGTTTTCAGGATCCCTCCCAGCCCATGAACAGGTGGAAACTGTGATCAGACCATGTGAGGTTGTGGGTACATCCTGCACCTATGAGGTAATGTGTGGTGCTCCAGAGACCAGCCCCAGCCTGGGAAGATCATGCACCCAAGCTTTCAATGTGCTGGGCACCAAGATGGGTGGCAGAGAAGGGATTCATGTCCCAGTCCAGCATCATCTGATCATGAGAGCTACAGGGGATGCTATTCCCCATCCTGGAGGGGTGACTGCCTCACCAGACATGGTGGCTCCTCTGAGACACTGTGGCCAAAGCTGCAGTGCTTGGGCAGACACAGGGTGAGTCTGTTCATGCCCCGTGGTGGTACCAACAGCTTGTGGAAGTCCCTGGATGACAGTCAACTGGATGTTCTGTGATGGTGCAACTCAGACACCTCTCTCCTGACCAAGAGATGTTGCCCACAAACCTCAGTGAGAGCTTCAGCTCCTGATGTGCCCCTGAAGCATCTGGATGATCTGCATTGCCAGACACCCCCTGCAACCTGCACACCACTGCAGCCTGACCAGAGCTGCTTTCTGTGAGACGGGTGATGGGAGATCGCTCTTTGCCCAAAGCTGGGGTGAATAAGGAGGGCAAAGGTGTTTTAGGCTGAGCACCAGCAATGCATCTGTGCCCTCAACAGGAAAACAACATGGATAGCTTGGTGCACTGCATGAGGACCCTGGGCAAGGACCAGACAGGTGATTTCTGTTCTGGAGTTTCAGTTTCTCTCCCCTGACAGTAAAAGGGGATGCAGGGAAAAAGCTCAAAAAGAAGTGCTGGCACTGCCGATGCCCAAATTTTCAGTGGTATGAGTCCTAACTCTTACTTCTGAGAGCAATAATCCCATCTAGTCTGTGCTCTTAATTAAATCAATTATATTAAGTAATTGAATTAAGAGCCATTTATACAGAGCCTGATTATTTTTGGTCTTTGTGGAGCCTTTAAGAGAGCAAAGCTTTCGAGCAGGACCTGACTATACCCAGGGATATATATAAACCTTGCCGGTACAAGACAGAGAGAAAAGCCCCAGTGAAAGCCAGCTGCATGGAGCCGAGAGTGGATTTTGGCTCCGCATTAAGACATCAACACTTACGTGTCCTCATGCAGGGCAGATGTCTATGTCTGAGGTTGTGCAGTCTCCGACCTTGGAGGTTTCAAGGTCAGATTGAGTAAAAGCCCTGAGCAACCTTGTCTGACCACAAGCTGATCCTGCTCTGAGCAGGAGGTTGGTCTACAGACCTCCTGAGGACCCCTCCAACCTGAATTCTGCTGTGATCGCATTAGTCATTAATGGGACCTTGTCTTCCTTGTCTCCCTAGTCTCTTCCACGGCTGCTAAATGTTGATTCTGCAAAAATATTAAGTATCATCTGTTGGGTGATTTCTCTTAGGCTAACAGCAAATCTCTCCAGACTTTTTTTCTTTTTTAAAGGAGTTTTGAATTCAGGGCCCTGTGCTGCAGGAAGCACGGGGGCAGCAAACCCTGCAGCCACAAGTAGCAACACCTTAATTACAGGCTCTCTGCAACACCAAGGAAACATTTCAGAATGAATAAAATATTTGGGTTTTTTTACCAGAAGCACTTCAGGGTTTTTATATGCTCGGTTTTTAAATAAACGTAGCAGTATTTGCCGCGAACAACAAGTATACTGTCATTAAAGCAATAAAGAAAAGATTAGCACTTTGAGGGGAAATTTTCAATTTGCCTACAGGTGGCATTTAAAACCTCTTCATTGGGCCTTTCCCTTCCTCATTCTCTGGAACGGGCTGCTTGCCTACCTAGCTGAGATAATGAAGTGGCATCAGTGCAGGAATAATAAAAAAAGTAGAATTAATCATATTTAATTCATCTTAATTTTACAGGAAATAAGCCAAAGGGCTGGGTTCCTATAGACACGGAGTCTGGCATGGAGCCTGAAGCTCTTTCCTCCTCCTTCAAGTAGCCATTGAAATGCCAGGGAAAAAGAGAAGCCCTTCTATTTAAAAACTTTACATTTGCTTTTGCTCCCCAGAGACGTGCCTGGTACACCACAGCCAGAGGAGAAAACCAAATCTCGTTGTGTAGTTCCAAGGGCTGAGTTTTACAACAGACTGATTGTGGTTTAATAAGGACTTAATAGAAATACCGAACGTTTGCCTCACGCAAAATGGGGATCAAACTGAGCCAGAACAGTTGAGAAAGGAAAAAATCTTTCAGACAGCCTGTCTCCAGCAAGAGACCGAGAGATTAATACTGGCTTGATCCTGTGGGATTATCCCTGCTTGTGTATTTTTAATTTACTCACTGTTATGGATAGGTGCTTTGAACATCTAAATAAATAAGTGATTCAATTGCATAAATTCTCCATCAGATTTAATTTTCACATATTAAAGCATTATCTTGTAATGCCATTTGTGCCCTTGTCTTATTAAATAGATCTGCAGAAGTTTGGGGGTTTTTTTCCAGTTTTACAGTTAAGATACTTGTTAGTAACACAAAATGACAAATCAAGCACTAATTAGAAGGAAAATCTTGTAGGAACCAAATCTCAAAAAGAGCGTTTGGTACAAATGCTTGGGATGAAGCTTTGGCTGTGCTCCCCACCTCTGACAAAGACACGTCTTAGTGGTCTCCCTCCCAGAGCCTCTGTGCCAGCACAGACAGACCTAATGCCTGTGTCCTCCTTGCTTTTCTGCACCACCTAATGGTTTCTCGCTGTTTCACAGATTAGGAAAAAAAAAAGGCTTCCCAATGTTGCCTGGCAGCATCAAAAGCAGAGAATTGCCTTAAATCTCCCTTGACTCCTGAGACAGAGCAATGGTCTGTGTGTCTGATGGCTGCGGACAGCCCTATCTGACTTCCTACCCTTTAGTTCGGACAAAAGTTTCCTTTCCCAGCTATGCTGGAAAGGGAACACACATTTAATAAGACCATAAATACAATCATAACTAGTTTTCAGACTGTGCATGAAATAATTAGTTATAGAAGAAATCTTATTATGGATCATTCAGGTTTTGTTAGGTAGTATACTTATGAAGCTGGTCCATGTGAAAGAGGGCTATGGCTGCACAAACATGGCCAGGAAGAAGTTTGGATTTTTAAGATCAATTGGCAAGTCTTTACCTTAGGAAAAAAATCACATTCCTGTAGGAATGAGAGCATAGAGAGAGCAAGTACACTGTGGAGACCCTCTGACAAGACAACTGGTCTCCCCAGTTATCTTCCCCACACGGGACAGGACCCAGGTGGTGCATTTGGAGATCAGAGGGCTCCGGAGCATCTCTGTCTCCTTGGAGGGTGGCAGTGGCCACTGCTCACCACAAACCCTTGTCCCTGAGCCAGTCCTCCAGCACCGTGCTGGGCTGCAGGGGGTTCAGCAATGCAGGGGACGAGTGTGGTATACCCATCCCAGAGTCCCGCAGCACCTTGCGTGATAGAGTGCAATGCATTTGAATCACAGATTATGTCACGTTGAGACATTTATATTTATTTTATTTGCCATTTTGGTTTTACATCCCCAGGTGTTGCTTGTCTCCACCAGCAGGAAAAGGGGACATTGCCTCTTCTTCCTTTCCCTGAAAACAAACATTGAGCTCCCACTTACATCAGCTGCCACCCAGTCTTAAGCAACTCCCCATCCCCTGGGAGACATGTGAGATCACTGCAAACACTGACCGCTCTTCATGTAGCCCTGTTTTAAGATAACCCACTAAGGAACAAGCAAGAGAGTGTTGTACCAATTGTATGGCTTGGAGAGACCATCTGAATCACCTACCCTCCTCTCTGAGAAAAAGCAACTGTCCCTGGGTAAAGTAATAGGCTACACTAGGAGAAAGTCCTTTTCAATCCTACCTTGGTGGCCTACCCACTGAGCTGTATGGGCTCTGCAGGGTGTACAGGAGCATCATCTGCGTGACCTGCCTGACCCAGGCGTGCTGCCGAGTTGCTCAGCACCATGCCCAGACAAAACCTCGCTGCCACTGGGAGCAGGGCAGCGTGCACACCAAAGCATGCCCAGAGTCCTCCTGTGCCCGTGCCAGCTCCAAGCAGGACCTCACAAGCCCTGCCAGAGCCTTGCCGTGATGGGAACGGGAGGAGGAGGATACATGCAAGGATTTGTCTTTGACACAGAAATCATTTGGGTTTTGCTAATTGGATAACAAGGCAATTACAGCCTTGGATGTGTAATTCACTGGCTTGGAGTGTGCTTAGACCATATGATGTGGCTGTCTCAGTGTTGGTGGTGAGGTTTCGGTGAGCCCACCGCAAGGATCTGTTCAGACACGAGCTTTTGCTCAGACACGGGTCGAGATTCACGGCTCTGACCATCCCGGGCATGACCCAAGGCTTGGTGAGCCCTGATCCAGCCCCACTGTCTGCAGCTTGCACTGCGCGGGCTGTGGGGCTGCCCAGGCATTGCATCACTCCTGCGAGCACCATGAGAGTCTTGAGGCATTCACCCCCACCCCAAACATCGGCACTACCCGTGACCTGCTGCACCACGGATGGAGCTCGCATCACTCCACACCCATGCCCGGGGCACCCACTGCCCTCCTTTCTCCTGGGCAAGTGAGAAAGGACCTTCTCTTTCTTAGCTCCTCCATTATCCTGAGGGGCCATGCTCCCCCCTTCCAGAGCAAAGCACCCCAAACTTGCCTTTTCACTCACCGCCCTCCAACTGAACACCTTGCCAACATGCTGATTTATTTGCTTTTCTCCCTTTTGCCAGCAGCCAAACGTCTTTCAGATCCCTCCTTCTGCCCCGTTCTGCAGTTCACACCAGAGGTGTAGCAGGAGAACACCAGGCAGCACATCTGCAGGCAGAGCTCTGGGCAGCACCTGCGCTCAGAGAGGTTTGCTCACACCAAGCACCACCTGTGACTTTGTGAGGTTTCGCAGCCTCCCCACATCTCCTTGTCATTCCATTTTTCACTTCGTTATTAGGAACACACCCCCTTCCTCTGCACTTCAGTGACCTCCATGTTTAGCCCACAGAACTGCCTGCTGACACCACTACGTGATGCACTTCAGCGTGTCCATGCAGTGGTTGTAAAGAGGCTTTCTGCGGTTGCGGTTTGCTCCTGTACTGCACGGGCAGCCTCCATCGGTGCGTACAGGATGCTTCAGCCTTCGCCTCAATTCTGGAAAGGGATTTAGGTAAAGTTTTGTAGCTCTTTTTATAACTTCAGCCCAGCGCTTGAGCTCTTTTCCTTTGGGAATATGGGATCAGGCCTGGTAACTCTTCTTTTGGGATCTTCTCTGCAGATCTCCATTTTTAATCTTTGGGGTTTCCTAGCGGGGCCCTGGGTCACTTGTGAATATCTAGGTAAAGCAAGAATTTATGCCTTTAGCAACATGATTAGTCAGCCTTACACCAAGGGAGACCTCTAGGCATGTGTTAAATCTTTACTCTATTTGCTTTTTACTGAAGGTATTTTAAAAGACTCTGAGTTTCAGAGTTAGTTCTAATGTCTTAAAGAATTTTCTCTAGCCATATTCAGAAATCTGTTCTGTGCCTCAAACTTTGTTTTTTATTTTGTTTTGCACTGGAACGAGGAATACTGTCACTGCTATGTGGATATGTCATGAAATTACATATCCATAATTTTTATTTCCCTGTTGCAAAGTGACTTCGTGTTGTGTTTGCATTTCGAATTTGCTGGTGGAACAATAATATTCCATTTGGGTCAGAATTAGGGTCCTTGTACAGTGATAAAATTTTATGCTTAATAAGAATAATTTTGTTTGTTATGTGGGCACTGCAAGATTTGTGATGCCCCTAACCATTCATTTTGTTGCTTTTAAGTGGCCAGGTGTTTTGGATGCTGTGATAAGTACGTACATTGTTGTCAGTCAGCCACCATAATTGGCTTTTGAAACAAAGACTTCTGGCTTTTGGAATATTTACAAGCAAGTTGTGACATTTTCGACAGATCAGGCGAAGCTGCTGACTCGAAAAAGCTTATTTTTGTGACTATCAGCAACATGACCTCCCTGGTTTGAAAAGAAAAAGAAGTGATTGTTCTGCTAAGAGCTGACAACGAGGTTTCGCATTCTTTCTCATATTCACAGCACATTTCTAATACAACTCGGTAATAGAAACTGCACTTAAAGGGATGTATTTCAGTGCTGCACACGCATTCAAACTCGGGTCAGGAGAAGTTTTGGCTTAGGAAATGTATTATTATGATTAGCAGCTGAATGCAGAAATACAGTAGCCCAGGCAGCGTCAAAATTCCCACTTCTCCTTATCATCAAAGGATATTGAGAAGGGAAATACGTCTGATCCACTGTCACATTTGCAAGTGGCATACCTCTTGTAGGAGCATGCATAGTTACTGGCCGCAAATAATCAGTTACTGGATTCAATACTAAAAAAGTTGTACTTCTGCTCACCTTCCTGACAGCAATTCCAGAGCCTGCAATTGGAGATAACCTGATTAAATGATTGTGAGTCTTTTTTGCTGTGGTCATGTCTAGAGTATCTTTGTGAGCTGCCACATGACACCACGATTTCTGGACATGACACCCTTGATATTTTGTCTTTCTCTTGCTGAGACTCTGTTCTGCATCGCTATTAAAGTTGTGACAGGCACTACAAAAATAGTGGCGTATTCACATCTAAGCTTTACACCTCCAGCTCTTCAGGAGTCTAAAAATCAGTACTAAAGTTCAGCACAGCTAAAAAACTAACTTGAATTTAGGTTGCAAGATGAAAATGACCTGATGTTGGCAAACTGATATTCTAGGAGGTAACCATAGAAACGTTCCCAGCGGCGTATGTGGAAGATTAAAAGTTGCAAGAAGGCAGCAAAATGCTCTGGATTAGTTTTTATTTGTGCAAGGGCATCACCCTGGCAAGGGATTATTAATTACATGTTCTAATTCTGCACTTCTAAGGAGCTGCCTCCATGCAACTGCAGCTGCTTCCTAGACAGATGGAGAGCCCCTCTTCCCGAAGGAAAAGCAGATCATGCGCATACATGCATGCACGCTTTGCAGGTCTTGCAATTGCATTATTAAGTGTGCACGCAGGCATTGTAGTGTCCAGTGCAGGCACCTGCACTATGGCACCGTACAGCTGCTGTTGCACTTTGAGTCATTGAGCTAAAGTCAAGGTTGATGTTGGGGAAAAGGCTTCTGCTTTTAAATACGGGAAGAGTCAAACTTTGGGAGAGAGATGGCTGTCAGAAATTTAAAGTTGTTAGCAAGAGGAGGAGAGACTCTGTGGAGGAAGGGAAGCTGAGCTATTATCACAGGCTGAGTTTAGTGCACCGAAAGGCTGGGCTGACTTGCCTGACCCCACAGGACTCTGTAGACCATCTGTTGCAGAAATATGGACATGCTCAAGGCTTGGACGGTGAGTCTTTCACCATCCCTGATGAGCTCGGGTGTCAGTGAAATGCAGAAACTATCATCAGACCAAAAAGTGACTCAACAAAAATATCAAAGCTGTTCTGGACACAGCCCTGATCTGAAGGTAGGCAGCTGCCATCACCCCACATACCCACCAGCACGCACAGCAAATCAGCCCTCCCTGTAAATCCAGGTGTGGCAAAAAGCTCACATTCCCAAAATATATATTTGTAGCAGTCCCTGTAGGTGTGAATAATTCATTAGGTATTCCATCTTTTTGCTTTCAGGATCCTCAGACCCAATGGTCTGTTTTCCCACAAAATCTGTGTACAGAAGTATAAGATGCAAAAACACCTGAGGACAGTATTTTTTGTCCACTTTGCACAGGTGCAAGAAAAGGTACAAGATTTGGGGCATCGATGGGCACAACACCATGACACCTACTTACACGTCTCTCTATTGAGCAACTTCCATGTGCACGCAAAAACCAAATTAAAGCCATCAAAATCGATTTACTTTAGGAGTGTAGCCCTGTACTCACCACACTTGTTTTGATAATAACTAATGAATCATTAGGTGTGAATCGGAAGAGCAATCATGGTTTAATTTGTTTCACAATACTCCTGTAAGATTCCATGTATAGTTTAATTATATTGAAAACCACGAATCATTCATGTAAACTTGCTGTTAGCTGTTGTTACTGTAATGAAGAAAAAAAAAAAACACACTCAGAAGAAACCCCCAGTCATTAAAATGATCTTCTGGCTCAGTTTTAAAAATGCTTATACTTGACTAGAGACTGATCCTGCAGGCAAACTCCTGGGGTAGAAATGTGAAGCTGTTTTCACCAGTGCCAGGGTAATTGTGACCGCACATGGAGCAGATGACTCTCCTCTGCATCTGCAGGTGGGCCAGAAAATCTCGACACCTCATCCTCCATACCTACCACTGGACCTATGGATTAAGCAGTGTGCCATCTTGTTGGGATCTGGACCAGGGAACCAGCTCTGTGCAAGGGCACAGTCATTATACTCCATGACTTGGCCAAACCCATGCCACCAACACACATGGGCAGGGTACCTGGTTAGGGGTGACACCCCCAGATATGTCCTAGACACGTCGTAGTGCCCTGAATCCTCGGGAGTCTGGGCAGTGCTCAGAGCTCCCTGCTTACACCGACAGATGGGTGGGAAGATGAGGGAACCCGCAAGGCAGATGGCAATGTGGGACACAACTCTGTTGCTCCATTGCCCATCGAAAATCCTGTTCATCTGCGAGTTGTTTCCTCCCAAAGGCAGGTTCAGCTGTTGATGCTGGCGTACTGCCACCTTTGGGCTAAAGTACCAGATGTCTTTGCACTAGGGCTGAGCATGAAGACAACATTCACAGGCTCCAGTGGCTAATCCTGTGTCTTACTTTGATTTAAGCTGCTCTCAGCAGAGGTAGCAGAGCCCAGAGCTCTGCAGTGTGTTGAGGAGACACCTAGCATCCTTACCAGACCTTAGTTCTCACTTACAGAGCAATTAATGAGTCATACGTGGCAATATCAAAGACAAGGTTTTGATGCACTTGCAGCTGTGCTTCTCCGAGACCATATGGGTGCAAACGCCAGGCAGAAGAGCGTAGGATATGATGCCCAGGAAGTGCTCTGCACAGAGATCTTGTTACAGAAGTTTTCCAGAAGAAAGGATGTGGGTCCAAGGCCTGAACGTTGTTCCTTATGGACTTTCCTCCATGGGAAGATCTTCCACCACACATCTTCAATACAAAAATATTGCTGTGTAGCCCCAGATACCACCAAACTTCTCCAAAACAAACAATACAAAGGAATAAGGCTTTCATGGCAAGATCCTGTCCCCATGGGCATTTTTATGTGTTTGCTTGCTTTTAATGCAATACACCTACTTCTTGTATGCACCCTGTTGGACATCTGTGAGGACCCCCAATGGGTGACTCACACATGACCACGCTCACTGAAGTTGGCCCGGCTCATTGTTGCAGGCTACAAACCTGACTGTCACCAGGAAAAAAAATACCTGAGAAAAAAAATCTCATACTTCTAAAACAACAATAATGCCTTGCTAATGGCACAACACACAGCGAGGCATGGATGATCCACATCTCAGTTATTTGTCTTTTCTTTTCCTTGTGTCAAAGACTAAAAGAAATACCAGGTGGAATCAAAAGCCAGACAAATCAGACCCACTTCTCCCTTTGCAACATATGTTACTGCTAATAAATTTTTGCTGATTATCTGTTTGTAGGGTTCATGCTCCTGCCCTTTCTTTGTAGTATCTGGACAGCTTCTATATAAAATTAATAACAAGAATTAAATCCCTAGTGAGCTTCAGGCAATATCTGATCCTTTTCCCTGCCAAGGACAAAGCTCTGCTCCATGTGGGTTTAATAGGGCTCTGCTAACCAGAGTAGCGTAGAAGAGAGGAATTGTTTTTAGCATAAAGACTTTTAGAGATTTTGAAATATAGTCCCAATAGGAATGAGAAACCAAACATTTATATATTCTTCATGGATAATTCTTGAGGGGAAAATTACAAGCAGCCAATGAAAGCATTTAATTTTGGCACAATGTAGTGTGATTTTGATTCTTAAATTGTATAATCAATTACAATATATTATATTATAAACCGTGTTACATTCTCTGCAGTCTAGAAGACAACAGTTTAAAAATGAAAAGTGAAAACTTTCCCTTGCAATATCCTGCAGGAATCAAACCCAATACCCCTCTGGAGGACTGGAGGCCCATGAGAGCAGGAGGCAGAGGAATATCTTGGAGGCTTTCCCAGTGAGTGTCTCCAGCAGAGCAGGATGTGTGTGGCCTGGGGCAGGCATGGGCGAATGGCACGGTGGAAGGAGCTCTGGCCAACTGAAATGTGTTGGGTCTTATGCAGCAATGGAAGATCTCTCCAAAAAGTGGCCCTGTGGCACACAGCAGAGGGACTGGGCAGCTTTTCGGTCATGCTTATGGCCAATGCACCCAAGTCATCTCCTCCGTCTAGGATCTCAGCTCACTTATGCCACTGTGTCGTGGTATGGAGACTTGATAAAGAAGTTGACACACACTGTGTCAACCCAAAAGTCCATCTACACATTACCTGTCTCTGAACGTGTCCAGTAAAATACACTTGAGAACAGAGTGTAATAAAGGAAAAGACAAGTTTATTCCTTTACCTGACGCATATCCCAGTGACCACAGCTTAGGACTCACCTGCCTGATGGTTTTCGGTGCATCTTTGTGCTTAATAACTCTTCTCGGTCTTCCTCCATGAACTTCTTTAACCACAGATTGAATTTACTAATACTTTCAGACACCAAGTACATCATGGCCAAGAGATGTGCAATTTAGTCATACTTTGAATGAAAAATACCCAAACAAATACATTTAGTCTGTTTTATATCTGCTCTCACATCATCCTGTTTACTAGCTGCCCATTTTCAGATTGTGAGAGATAGTGGACAGTCACTGCAATTCCTATTCCCACACCATTCTTGTATTTATATATCTTTAATAGATGCTCACGTATCTCTGTTCCAGGCACAGCCTACTTTGTCTAACGTGGAGGCCATTCCAGGTGTCAGTCACTCTTGTTGTCTTTCTCTGGATCCTTTCAAACCTGTTCCTGCCTTTCTGGCATAGGGATCAGAACTGCACACGTACTCGAGGTGCAGGCACGTGGTGGATTATAGAGCTGCACAAGCATGTCCTATGTCCTCTTCATTACTTCATCTTAACACCACCTACAGACTCCGAGACATCAATGAACACTGAGCTAGCATTTGCAGAGGACTCCCGGGAGTCACTCCGAGATCTCTTTCCTGAGCAGTAATAGCTAGCTCAGAGTACACCGTTGTAAATGATTGTGTCTTGCTTTGCAATTATTGACATTGCATTTCACCTGCCATTTTCTGACTTAGTCACTGAGGATCATGAGATCCTTCAGCAACTCTTTGCAGTCAGCTGTCATTTCTCCCTGCTGAGGTGGAAATGTCAGAGGCTGACAAACACAGAAACATCCCTTTTTGCTGAGCAGATTAGATTACACCTTACAACTGAACTAAGGACCGAAGATGAGGTTGAAAGAGATTACTCATCCTAGGTAAAATAAACTCATACCAGAAAATTAAAAGTTCTAGAGAACAAATTTCCTAATTAACTTCAAGACTCTAAGCACCAAAGCCAGTGTATTTATTAATCATATGATTCAGATATGCATTTTTCTATATGTGGGTCATCTGTCTTCTTCTTTAATTGCTGCATCTCTTGTTCTGTTGTCCATCTTAAAGAATGTTAGCTGAAAAATATTAGATATAAAAAAGAATGTATGTATTAAACCTACTCCATTTAGAGAAACTACGGGATTTTACTGTTTTCTCTAAATTTTTGTAACACTGAAGAATGAAGTGAGCTTCCTAGCACAAGGAGGGTAAGAACTCTGACCGTACTTAAACATGCTGTATAATAACCTGGAATATTAAAATGAATTGCTTAATTGAAATGAATAGGGTGAATTAGTACAGCAATACAGCCTCTGAAATGGAGAAAATATAAAAAGGCTCCGATAAGAAAAAGATCAAAGAAAGTTGTTATGTGCTGATGCCATCTCCTGGGTGTTGAGGGAAGGGTGTTATGGAAACAGAGTGGAGAAATCTGCGAGCCCAGGAGGAATAAAGGAACTCTCCTCCAGCAGATGCAGGACCACGGTGTGGGGAAACTGAGCTCGCATAGACACCTTAGATTTGGTAGAGTCCCTAGGGTCAGCTTCTTCCCCACTTGAATGCAATCAGTGAAGGCGAGTGAAAAAAACTCCCTATTCACTATTTGTATCTTATTTTGTATTTTTTACTACAGAAAACTGAAAGGCTGCTTGCACACTCAAGATATGTCATTCTACATATCCATACAATTCTAACTTACTCTATTAAATCATGCTTATGCACCTGTGTGATACTTCCTGAATTAGTAGTGTACATATTGATTGTTTATGAGTTATCAAATGTACCTGAACTGAAAAATGCTTTTGAGGGAAAAGTGGACCTGGAAGGCCCTAATGTTAAATTTATTGAGCTAAAGGTGCCAATAAAAAGACTTTTGCTTATTCTATTTTATTCTAGTATGGGCTGTAAGCTATGTAAACTAGCCCATTTACTTTGTTAAGACTTTAGCTTTGCCATCTGCCTGGCACCTAAGCAATCTCAAAGCACTCCGCCTCTTATACAAAGGACTCAGGTGCCAGCCCCTTTCTCAGTTGTCTTTTAAATGCCTTGTCAGTCTCCTTTATATGCTCCACTGATGATTCCATTTCATTAATGAGAAATGAACCAAAACTTCAGAGCTCACACTCATATAACCCCTTTGACCAGGATCTGGGGTCCATCCAAGATGGCCCTTGAGATGCCAGGAAGGATGCTTCTTTCTTCTCAAGAGCAAAACATGATTCCACCACAAGTAGCTGACAGACCAGCTTTCAGCAGCCATATTTCAGCATTGTGATTTTCTCAGCAATATTGAAGAAATTTGTAAATTACTGAATGAATCATGTGGGCAAGCTTGAATGTTTTTTGCAATGTATCATCTTGGAGTATTCCCAGGGCTTCTTCAGGGAGCAGGGTGCGATGGGTCTCATCTATCAGTAGCTCTTGCGAAGCTGTATTCTGTGAGCACACGTGCTCTGGAGGGTTCTTGTCTCTTGTCACTCCAGCTGTCACCTATCAGCTATGCTCTTTCTGTCATCCACCTGTGAGACTGTACTTCAAAATAGAATATATTCACTATTTAATATGTTTGCTTACTCTGTCCCATAGTCACTAAATACCCTGCAGACGTTTGATGGTAAGAAATGTGCAGACAAGAAAACTATAAAGAATTTTAATGCCTAATTTTCTGGTTGAAATATTAATTTGTTTGAACTTTTGGCTTTCATTTCATATTTCTGTGCTGCACTCTTGAAAGAGCATTATTTTCATCTTTGAACTCTCCCACTACCTGTCCTGTTTGTGTATAGTGGACTACAGGACATACTTTGCTTGTAGGGACATGATCTTTGGTTTGAGAGGTTTGTTTTGATATCCTGAAACAGTGCACTCTTGTGGTCTCCCACGTAACATTATCACATAATTTAGTCCACTTTGTGGGCACTGTCTCTATATTATCTGGGTAGGAAGAGCAAGGTTAAATCACCCTTATTGAAGAAGCCTGAAAACCTTCCAGATTTCATCATTATGCTGCTGCCCAAACTACACAAGATGATGAAAATCAGCTTCAACTTTCAGTCCTGAAAGCATGTCTTTTACTCTTGTGAAAGCATTTGTTCAGAGTCACTGTTGCAGGAGCAACAGTGCAGGAGCGCTGACCTGGAGTTTACAGCAGCATGACATTACACATGACATGCACATTACAAAAGAACAAAAGTGAGTGCCAGATACTGGTCCTCCAGTTCAACAGTGAGAGGGCTGATGTGTGATTATTCCTCTGTCAGCCCCGTGGTACTGGGGTGGAGGGGTGGAGGGTATGGGGGGTTTAGGAGTTTTTTTGTCAGCCTACTTCTTTTTTGTTCCTCTCCACATACTAATCCTGAGAATCAGGGATGCTGCCTTCAGCCTCCTGATTTTGTTGCTCTGGGGGGGGAGATTTGATAATAGTTTTCCTCCCTGTTTCATGAATGTCTCTGCATTCAAAACAGTTTATTCAACTAATTTTTTTGCTGTTCCTGGAAGGTTTCCATATCCGGTTGGAAGCTAGGAAAGAATTTTTCCCTCTTTGGGAGGGGGAGGTGAGAGCAGGCAGTGTGCCCCCAGATGCCACATGCCCGGGAGGCTACGGTTTTTGGCTACCCTGCCAGGTGGCAAACGGAGATCAGCACACATCAGCTGGGTGGTGCGAACTGCCCAGAGCCCCCCTGTGGTCAAGCCCAAGTGAGAGCCGTGGACACAAGTGCAATACTTCTGGGTGACCTTTCACAGTAAAAAGTAATTTGCACATATAATTATCTTTATTTTATGGAGAGCAGAGCTGGGGCTCAGTAGTTTCAGGCCAAGTGTTTGGACCAGAATAATACAATAGGCTAGTGCGGAAAGGCCAAAAGCCCTGGGTCTCTCTGTGTGCCAGCTCACGTGAGCTGCAGGGATGTGAGATAACCCAGGGAGAACAAGTCAATGCACAAAAAAGCACCAGAAACACCCAAGCCTGCAAAATTCAAATGCACCATGGTCCTCTGCACCCTGTTGTACGTTTACGGCTGCAAAACATAGTCCTCCCACCTAGACTGTAGTGTTGTGGTTGGGATCTCGTAGACAAGAGTAGCAGTAGGTCACCACCCAACTTCTGTAGACTGTAGGGCAAAGCTCTACCCAGAGAGAAGGCAGATCCAGGGATTGTCAACTTGAGCATTGCAGTTCCTCAATACATGCCTGGCCTGAGCAGGGTGAGTCAAAAACTGTTGATGGATTCAACAAAGGGTTCTCCCAGAGTCTCCAAATGATGGCTGGAGACAACCTCTAGTTCAGGAAGACCTTAAACTCTGGAGAAGTGGAAGCTGGGAGGGATGAGGGAAGCGCACTGTTTGCAAAAGGGGGTTGTCAGCAGAGCAGTGCCTTGAACCAGCTCCCCATGGGGTCACACAACTATCGTGGCAGCCCAAGGGAAGGGGGAAGAGCAGTGGCTGCGGGCAGCAAGCCAGGCAGGGCACAGCAGACCCAGCCAAGGTCGGCTACGCTGCAGTGGACTGCACACACCAGTCCTGTCCCCTTGCACTGCTCCTTTGGATGGTCCATGGGAAGCAGTTTCATGCACTTCCAAGTAAAGGAAAGTGCCTCAACTCAGCTTGTTGTTACTCTATGGGGTCTCCATGTCTTAAGAGAAATCGCATGGTAGCTGATAAGCCTGCAGTACTTCCGTTAACCAGACTTACTGTGAGGCCATGGAGTCTGTTTTGAGGTTGTTGCCCCAGGCATAATTCATGTAGGAATCGAGGTCTTTTTAGCAATTTCCTATGGTTTCTGCCCATATCCTTTTTGTGAGAATCCTGCCACAGAAAACAGGAATACCTCAATTAGGGATGTGGCAGGCTTTAAACACACAAACATACATTTTTGTGTCTCTGGAAATAGACTACTCAATTCAAATATAAAGTGTTTGAAGAGTCAGCCAAGGGGTGCCTGGGTGGGACCTTCTGGCCTCCACAGGTGCAGCCAGATGATGGTCATAAAGGTCCACCCCACCTTGGACCTCTGTACAGTGATGGAAAAAAGAGATGCAGTGAACTGCAATGGGGACATGACCGAGCTTTGTAATTTTTTTCTGCTCTCCCAGGGGATGTCTGGCTCTGTAGGACACTTGAAATCCCTGGAAGAAGGTCCTGATGAGAACGGAGACCTGAGCATGTGATGCACGCGTGCAGGCAGGCAGGCCCTCATGCCTCCAGTTTGCCTGCAGCAGTGTCTGCCAGCAGCTACTTTCAGGCGCACGGTTAGAAGGCATCTGCCAAAAAAAAAGAGAAAGTCTGAGATCTTTTGCCTATCGTTCCTGGGTCACTCCACGTTTAGCTTAATGCTTGCGGAGGGGAAGCACCAGACTGAGAAAAGCCTGCAGTTAATTAACTGCTGTGTGGGGGTGATCGGCAGCTTGGTCATTCAGCTCCTCAGCTGTTTGCAGGGGCTTGGGTTGAATGCAAAAGGCTTAACACCTCTGTCCTGATTATCCTTTGGTAAGGAACAGTTACAAAGGGGAGCTGGTGGATGGTTTTCACCCCGCTGTGAAAGCACCAGGGCAACTCCTGCCTCCGTCCTCTCCCCATCAACCCCTAGTGCCTCGTGTCCTCGGGTGAGAGGTGCCTCCTCTGCTCCTCTCACCTCAGGAGCACGCTTGACTCCAGCCTGGATAAAGTGTGGTGCCCCTAGAAGCATTTATTCTTAATCACCAAATCTTTTTTGCAGGTCACACAGTGACTTTCATTGGGCCTTGAATCCTGCAGCTGTGAGTTTAATTAGCCAACACCTCGTTGGTATGTCCTTCCCACCAGCCACTGCTCAGCCTTGAACCTACAGATCTGACCATGAACTCCAGCTTCAATATGGCCGGATCTCACTGACTTCAGCAGTTGGGTCCTGCTTCTTTTCCAATTAATTGAGCTCAGAATCAAACTTTGGTGCTTTTTTCCATTCAAATCCATGGCATGGCAGATTTCCTTTAGGACAGCAAAATAACTCACTTCCCTGCCTTTTGGAATAGAAGTTTTGGGTCATTGTATTTTCTTCTCAGTCCGCTGGGAGTACACAGCACAGAATCTGAAGTCCAGAGTTTCATAACAAACATGCAAGGAAATGTGTAATTATTGTCTAGAGAATTACATTATTATATTACAAAATGGAGATCTCCTTGTCATTAGCAAATCTCTCCATAGGCACTTTTTTACTGGGAAGCTTTGAAACTATTAGCATAATAAGCTGTTCCTCAAATCCTGATTGCTAATTAAAGCCATATATTATTGTCAGCTCCCCCATTGGTATGTGAGCTCGGTTTTACCTCATTATAGTGTAATAAATGCTTCTTTTTTCTTAGTCTTTTCTTTTTGTTTCCTTTTTTCTTTCTTTTTTCTTGCCAAAACAAACTTGCAGAAAACTTGCCACTACATAAAATCGGACTATTTCTTTCCCTCCCTTCTGGAGGGAAACTATACAGTCTATTCAGCATATTTTTCACGTCTTTTTTTCCACAAATAAAGGAAGCCAAATAGCTGTATTGACTGCTCCCAAAGATATCACACAGCTTTGGAGCTAATTAAAAGTCAGTCTTTCTGCAATTGCCATGGAATAAGGTAAGCACAACCAAAGTGAACAGCAAAATACTCAAAGATTCTACTGTGAAACTCAACCCCAGAGCTACTCTGTGCAAATACTATATGAGGAAGTTAGTTAGTTTAAAAAAAGCAAGAAAATGATGGTTGTTCTCCTCAGCACAGAGGCTGTTTAAATAACTTGAGAGTCCCAGAAGGGTTATATGACCCAAAATTACAGAGACAAAAGAAGATGTAAGATGTTAGACTACTACACAACTGGGACAGGCTGAGCGAGCGGAGCTGAGCAGCATCTCCCTGCAGTGGCACTGCAGCTCAGTAAACATCACTGGAAGCAATCGTGGGATACCAGAGGAGCAAGAAAAGACAACAAGAAGCCATGAAGTGAAGGAGAGTGTAGTAAATTCATACTGGAAGGGCTGGAAGTATTCTCCATCCTCTAAAGCTGTATGCCTGCCCCACAGATGTATGCCAGAACATGCTTCCCTGATGGCTACAGGTTGTCTTTAAACAACAGCCTCGAGCTTCCTGGAGAGGGAATCACCCCTTTGTGGGTAAACACGTTATGTTGGGATACAAATTTAACATAAAGGTAAATCCTTGCGAAAGAGTCTGAGTCTCCTGTGAGACAGGTGAGTTACAGAAACGTAATAACAGTGGCAAAGAGTAGAGAATTTGCTTCTCTGTTCCTAACAGCAATGCACCGCTCATGTATTGGATGCCCACGTGCTCACTTATATCATGGCACCCTCCTACATCTGCTCACCAAGCAAGAGAGCTTCTTCAGGCTGTCTTAGGAGTCCCAAGGGAAACTGCATCCACACCACAGTGAGCGTGAGGAATAGTGGTACCACTCATGTATTCCCAGTCCCCATTCTTGACAAGCCCTATCCTCTTTGTTGGAGACCCCTTCCTCAGAAATCATTGCAGCTTGTGACTTGGGATTCTTGTCTGAAAAAGAGTGAGAAATCCATAAGGACATCCCTGATTTTTATGTGCATGAGTTCTTTTGGTGATGGCTTTACCTGGGGAGAGGTGAAGCTGGGAATCACCTTCAAGATCATACAGGGAGAAGAAAGCTCTTCTCTTGTACTGTGCCTGTTGTCATTGGACCCCAAACACAAGCAGATGGAAAACTGTGCCATTTGCAGAAAATGACACAATTTAACTCCAGAACAACCCCATGCTCATTGGAATTTGTAATCTCAGGCATGCAGATTTTTGTGTTTGAATGCAGATATTTTATGTTTCTGTGTTACTCTATTAAATAACTTTGTCTGGAGGGGCAAAATGAAAAGCCTGTTAGGATCCCTTCTCAAAAAAACCAGACTGGAAGCTCCCTCCCAGGGGTGATGCCTCTTGGAGGAAGGAGGATTGCCTCTTGTAACTTGCAAATCCAGTACAAAATATACCCCTGACAAAATGAAACTCGCATCACATCTTAACTTGTTTTGAAATCCCAGGTAAATGTCAATTTGAAAATAAAAAACTGACATGTGTTACATTTTATGCAGGAGGGAATGCCGATGCTTCTTGAGGGGACTAGGAGGGTTATGCATAAAGGAGAGAATGAAAATTAATTGAAACGGTTTCCAACCTGGGGGCCTACTCAGAAAGGCTCCATTCATCAGTGAAGCAACAGAGAGACTCTTTGAAGTAATCCCTAAAGATTAAATGCTCAGGAGGAAGAATATAGATGCTATAATGAAAAATTATTTGACCTGAGCAAGGGAAATTCCGCAGGAGAGGGTTGGTCATCAATGAAAGCTTAGCTGCTGGTCAAGGTCAACCCACCACACCCGTCATCTCCAAGGCCTTGGTAAGATATCCTCCTGGGCTGTCCTCTGCTGTGATCGCCACTCCATCACCTGTAATGCCTCTTTGGCCAGTGTCCTGTAACACACCCTGGTGTGCTGAGCCTCAGCTCCTGCATCTCTGCTATTCCCGATGTCAAGGGGCTCTTTCCAACTTGTACCAAATGAGTTGTCCAAGCACAGCTCCTCTTCTCCCTTGCCCTGCAGGAAAGTCTTACCAGTGCTTTACTCTCCTGCCTGGACATGGCCAGTATTACATATGCAATTCATCTCTCCTAACTGGGGTGCTAAAAGTTAGACAACTTGGCCCCAGAAGGAATATGTTCAACTTGGATATGGGGCTGTCCTGGTTTCGGCTGGGACAGAGTTAACTCTCTTCTTAGTAGCTGGTACAGTCCTGTGTTTTGGATTTAGTGTGAGAATGATGTTGATAACAAGCTGATGTTTTAGTTGTTGCTAAGTAGCGCTTATCTTAAGGATTTTTCAGTTTCCCATGCTCTGCCAGCAAGCAGGTATGCAAGAAGCTGGGAGGGAGCATGGCCAGGGCAGCTGACCTGAACTGGCCAAAGGGGTATTCCATACCATGGAACGTCATGCCCAGTATATAAACAGGGGGGAGTTGGCCGGGAGGCGCGGGTCGCGGCTCTGGCATCGGTCAGCGGGTGGTGAGCAATTGCATTGTGCATCACTGCGTTTTTTTTCCTTCCCCCCCCTTTTTTTGTTATATTCCTTTTCATTACTATTATTAGTAGTACTATTAGTATTATTATATTTCATTATTATTATTGTTAATTTTATATTTTACTTTAGTTATTAAACTGTTCTTATCTCAACCCACGAGTTCTGCCTTCTTTCCCGGTTCTCCTCCCCATCCCACCGGGAGCAGGGGGAGCGGGACGGGGAGCGAGGGAGTGGCTGTGTGGTGCTTGGCTTCTGACTGGGGTTAAACCACGACAGGGGCTTTCAGATATTTGTAGCTGGATGAATACATCACAGGGGATGTTGAGGATGTGTCCTTTAATAACATTCACACAATTGCAGGGGTCACATCTGAATGTTTAAATATCTGAATATCGTAGGTGAGTTCAGTGCTGATGAGAGGCCATAGTACAGCTGCCCTGCCAACTCCCACTGAGGATGTGTGAGAGGCTCAGCCCGGTGTTTCCCGAGTTCCTGGATCTCACTTGCTTTCATGAAAAGTAGCACAGTTTCCATAGAAAGGAACGTCCCAACCAAAACAACCGGGATTTGGGAGTCTCTCCTTGGTCATTGGGAAGGAATCTCCCATGGCAGAGCAGGAATCAGGGCAGAGACTTTTCCTATCCTGAGACTAAATACTCATCCCATTCATAGCACTGTTCCTCAGGCATTAATACAATTTTATCTGAAAGCCATGATCCCACTCAAGGCTTTCAGGCCATGAATCCCCCTCCTACTGCCAGTCTGAACATGGTGCCTAAACCACAGGGAACATTCAAGACAAATATCCGTCGCAGGGTCTCCTGTTTTAGGCAGTTCAGGACCGTTCCCACCCAGGGCACCCTCTCTCCTATCCCCAGTTTGAGGTACCAGCATCCCATGCAGAGGACTGGCAGCTCCAGTCCCTCTCCAGTGGGCTAAAAAGTGATGCTCAGCTCCATAACCATGCTGTGGTATCCCAGAATGAGCTAGGGACAGCAGCAGTGCCCTGCCTCTCGAGGGGGCTATGAGGCTACATACATTTGCAAGTCTGGAACATGTCCAGCAACGTGGGGAAAAACGCGAGTTGTGCATACACCCTAAAACAAAAGCAGAAAAGTCCCACTGAGAAATGCCAAAAATGCAGTGTGTTTTTATTTCACTTCCTCACCTCACCAAATTAAATTAATTAAAAAGCATTAACTGCGGTTATAAAATTTTGAGTAATTATTATCTCAATAATAGTGACTTGATTAATGGCTGCATTAAGAATTATAATAATTATTATTAAAATTTATACCGTCCACTAATTACTAATACTTATTAAATGCCTGCTAATAGGTGGAATAGAATAATTGAGCCTTCCCTTTGAGGAGTCAGGAAAGTGATAGAAAACACAAAGTTGTCAGGAGCCCTGGGACTGACTCCTGACGGGTGCCCTTCACTCCAAGCCTCTCCTGACCTGGGCGCTGCAGTTTGCTGCAGAGAGTGGTGGGGAGGGCACTTAGAGGGCCAAGATATCTGAGACATGGTAGAGCAAAGACCCTGCTACTCGGTCATTAGAGAGAGACCTCTCTTGGTGCACTCCACACTTTGGGGGTTTTAGCAAATTGCTTTTATTAAGTTTTGTTTCACAGGAGGGCTCAGCTGACCTTGGAAATGGTCTAGTGAAATGCAGAGGAAATCTTTCAGGCAATGCTCTAGGCACGTTCACAATTCACCCACGTGGCAAAACCTCCTGTTTTGGGGTGTTTGGTGCGGGGAGATTCTGCTTCTGGAGATTTTTGGAAAATGAGACATGCACTTGGTTTGTTTCATTAGCCAACAGTTACAAATTGCCCCAAAGGCAGAGGAAGCTTGCAGTCCCATGCGCTTTGTCTCCTGTTCCCACCAAGGTCCCCCTTGGATGTCTGTGCTGGGCTGAAGGCAGCAGAGCCACGACTCACATGGAATGGTTCCTCAACGCTGATCCACCTTGGGGCAGATTATAGGGTGGCTGTTCTCCTCATGCACATGGAAGCTGGTGCACCTCTTTGGTAGAGGACTTCTTATCAAGCAGAAGAATTTTAAACCAGAGTGGTTTTTGAAAGGGAATGTCCCCAGCCTGCATCCTAAAGCCATCCTTCTGCATAACCCACATCAGAACCCCACCATGAAACTGCCGCTCTGGGTTTTAGTCCTTCCTCTGCCACTGTCCTGTTCTGTCATACATCAGGAACAAGGGGGTGCTACCTGGATGTAAATCAACATTTCACTGCAGCTCTCTACCCCTTCCTATACTGCTATAAACCATTGCACCCAAGGCATCAGGTTGTCATCCGGAAGTCAAACTATATCTCTTTAAGTGGACTTCTGCTGAAGACCTAGAAACCTGCCAACTTTTAAAGGCAATTAGCTCAAAATTAAGAATTTTATGAATGTCTACAGTGAAAGGAATCCTGATCTGATGATTTTATAGTTGATATTTAATAATAGTCCTAAAAATACCTGAATGGGCCCAGTGTAAACTGTGGAGCCTCCAAAAGGCTGTTAGACAAAAGGCAAAGGGGCTATTATTTGCTTTCTAATAAGTTGCAGGTATCCTCTCAGTATTTCTGACAGCCAGCTCAGGTGTCCATTTCACCCCCTTGCTGCAGTCATTCCTGGCATGCAAGGACTTCTTTGCCTCATTTGCCCATGTTAGAAAAGCTGTATTAAAAATATACATGGCACAGTTCAAATAATGTTCAAAAATTGGTATTTGTGTCATTGACATTGTAAAATACCTGTCAGTTGTCCCTTCCTCTCTCTGGATATTCCCTGTGTATGGCAGGTGGAGAAGTTAAGGCCAATCCCAGCTGGCTCAGTCGACTCTTTACGGTCTTAACTTTTGCTTGTGGATCAAATGACTCTTCCACCTCTCTTGATTCCTGCGTTTTCTGAGCAGGCTGAGATCTTCACCCTGTGCAGAAGGAGACAGAAAGCACAGACATCGCACTGTGAACTTCGAGACTTCAACAATTGCCACTATAAGGCCAGACATTGAGCACACTGGAGAGGGTCAAATAAGGCTCCAGCTGCCTTGTAGCAAAAAGAAAAGAGCACATTTATCCACCTTGAAAGAAAAATGAAGCCCTGTTGGCATTATAGAGGTATCATTTTTCTTGCAGTGCA
The DNA here is from genome assembly GCF_018139145.2 of Gymnogyps californianus. Lineage (NCBI taxonomy): Eukaryota > Metazoa > Chordata > Aves > Accipitriformes > Cathartidae > Gymnogyps > Gymnogyps californianus. The sequence continues at coordinate 1,204,927 of NC_059486.1, forward strand.
ATATTTCACGGTATCATGCTACCTTCATTACCCTTTTCTATTTTATCAGCATATGCCTGTCACTAAAGGGAAAACTGAGCCCTGGGAAAGACTACGGGAGAGTCATATTTGCCAGTCGATGTTATTTCAATAATAGCAGTGAATCCAGCAGCATGCATAGCGCAGCCCTCGTTCCCACCGATCTTGTTAAAGTCCAGACTAACACCTCAGACCTGTGCCACTGCTGGTTTTCCCTGGGACTTTCACCTCTGCGTTTTAGCATCTCTTCCATGTAGGTAAGGAGACAGCTGGTCCTGACTGCTGCAGAAATACACAGCATCTGCAGATCTGTGCAGACAGAGATTTATTTTTATTTTTATTTTTATTTTTTTAAATAGATCGCCAAGTAACTCTCCAGTGACCTAACATGATAATATCCTACCAGACAGTCATGGCTGAGATCCCTACTGCAACTAGGGCCATCCCAGGACCAAAAAAAGGGGAGATATTTCTGACTTGTGCAAACCTTTGCCAAGACCAAACGAGCCTGTTTCAGCTGCATTCTCTCATTTCCTCCTGAGAAGTTCAAGACAACTGTAAAGATTTAGGGCAACCATCCATCTGGCTTGTTGTAGGCACATCCCCAGAGCTGCGTCCTCCACCCTTCTTTCCAGAAGCCTGTATCTCTGCTGCCATCCCATCACTGCCTATTTTCATATGCTGTCCTCTGAAGACACCCTCTAATGTGGAACCACGGGGCAAATCCCCTCCTTTCTGGTGGCACTGGGGAACCCACACTGCCACAAAACTTGACAAGAGAGGAAAGATGAGGACAACTTACAAAAACGGGAGAAAGAACAAAATGAGTAAATGACAGATGAATCTAAACCTCTGCTTTCTCCCAGGGGTGACATCAGCAGGACACATCATTCACAAGGTCCACCCTAAACAGAGGTTTCCTACAGGGCTTGATGGACCACAGTGGGTAGGCCATCAAAACAATCATAGAATCATAGAATGGTTTGGGTTGGAAGGGACCTTAAAGGTCATCTAGTTCCAACCCCCTACCGCAGGCAAAGATACCTTCCACTAGGTCAGGTGGCTCAAGAAGAAGGGAGAAGTGGTCATTTAAGGTCAGCGGGAGGGTCTTCAGGACTGGCACAGGCTTCACGAAGACACAACTGTTATGAGTATTCGTATTGATCTCCCAAGGCAACCCCATTCATTTTGGGCTCCAAAAGACAGTTAATCTTAGTTAAGAATAAATACGCTCAATTATTGGAAAGGAAAAATAGCAGTGTATTTATTGTGAGGAAATCGAAAGTAATTACTCTGGAAAAAGTTATGTTGGGGCCTGGAAGTGCAATACATTAGCTATCATGATTTTTAAAGCAGTTGGCAAAGATCATTCCAGCACGTCCCTCCCCATGACCCAGGAAAGACTGGAGGAAAAGCAAAGAGGTACAAAATGATCCTGCTTGGGCCTGATGGTCTTTTTTGTACCTCAATGCCCCAATTCATCTTGGCACTCATGGCAGGAGGATCAGTGCTGTCTCTGCAGATTGCATCCAGGCTTTCTCTCCACCCTGTCCTCCGCATCCCTCTGTACCAGCTGCCCAGACCAGTAGTTCCCAGGGATCCCCAATCCCCCAGCGGTCTCCTCTTCTTTCTCCTCCACCTTTCTACCTCACCCTCCCACTGAATGAACCGTGGCCTCCTGTTTTCATGCCAGCCCTTTCCTCCATCTCCAGGCTTTGATAAGAACATGAATATTTCTGCTGCAGAGGCTCTGCTCACGTGGCATTAAATCAGCGCAGAAGCATCTGTCAGGACACCCCTTCCTCGTAGAGCTGGGAAGCTGAACCCCAAAGTGCATTGGGTAATCCAACTCAGCAGATCAACTCGTTAACAGGCTATTTGCTTACTAATGAACACCCTCCAACCAGAGAGGGCCGTAGGGAGCCCCCTCCCACTGTCTCACTTGCCATGGCAGCTCTCAGAGAGAGCTGCACTGCTTGGGCAGAGGAGGACCTCGAGACCTCTGTTTGGGCAGAGGAAGACCCCTGAGTACCTGGGGCACTGAGGCGGGGAGCCGGACAGTGGTGCACTCTCCTAGGTCACTGGTTTTAGGGCTCATTAGGCACATGCTATGAGCCAGTTCCCTTAAAGCGACCCTGAGTTCAAACCGTGATGAAGGAAAAGCCAAGAGGAATATTTGTTTGCCAAATTCAAAATATATGGCACAGTTATCTTGGATTATGAAGAGACAAAAGGCCATGGGTGGCTGGACTGAAGCTAGTTTATATTTATCTCCCACTTCATGAGCGATTCCCTTGCTGCACGTGGGTGCACTCAAGAGCAACATACTCACTGGGTGTCCTAGTTGGAGTGTGTTGGGACTGTTATGTCCCCAAGCTGTCCTCACAGAAGGCATTTCTGTAGTAGAAACTCTTCCATTTAATACCATAGGCCCATCCTTGAGATTTATCCAAACTAGACCCTCTGACACTTCCATCATCCCCCCTTCTGTACCTTCCACCATCCATTATTTCACTGGGATGAAGATTTGCCTTTCCTGTGTCTACAACATTGTCTGCTCTTGCTGGCTTTGAATGTGCCAGTGTCCCTTGAGCCTGAGCTGCTGCATTTCGTACTTGCTCTGAAAACAGTCAGTTAAGACTATTCCCATGCTTTAGTAAGCTCTCAGCAAACTGTCAAAAAACCCCACTCTTTCCAGTGGTTGCAGCAACCTTTACACCGCTTTAAACTGCTTGCAACCACTTGAAACTGCTAGGAAATGGCAATGCTGATGTTCTAGCACCTGTCTGCCACACAGCGAGGGCCTTCAGGAGCTTCTGCTACCATTCAACGTAACCAACGCTTCCTCAGTGTAGGTCATGGTTTACAACTGTGTTGTCAGCCTGTGGTGGAGTCCAAATTTGTTTCCAACAGAGACTGTGGAAAGGTTGTTTGGAGAGCTGTGAACCTCCCAGTGACTGTCCCAAATGCACAATATTTGAGTCTGTGTGTGATCACCCCTGTCTGCCACTAAGCTCTAGGTACCAACGTCCTGGGATGCCCCACTGTGCTCATGGACAGTGTTTCGCTGGCTGATTCCCAGTGCTGCCTGGAGACCCTATCCCCATCATCCTATGGGCAGATCCATAAAAATAGCTGAGAAACGTTTTCAGCATAGTTCCTCTTATCAGTTGTCTCATGCAAGTCATTTGCAAATAAATGTATTCTCCTTTCTCTTCAGGCCACATGATAACACTTGTAAGATAAAGTCTTCTCAGTGAACCCATCAATCACTCAGGGTAACATTTGCAAATTGGGATTTCACACTTTGACCTCCTCTAGGTTTTCTCAAATTTCTGCTTCAGAATTGGACTTAAAAATAATTACAGGAGGGACTGTCTTCATTCCCCACCCACTGTGGCACATTCAGCATGCACCACATGAAGTAAAAGAAACCCCACAGGTAGTTAAGACCAGGAAGACCACCGTGATCACCTATAAATGCTCTTCCAGGGTATTATCTGTGTTTGTTCCTCTTCAAGTCTACTATCTGTAGCAAAATTAGATCAGTTCTTTTAGAAAAAGAACAAAGGCTAAACTGAAAAATGTACAATCTTGGTGAACCCAAAACAGCCTTTGGTAAGGTATTGTGGTGATGAATTACCCCACATTTACCTCAGCTCTTTCTCTTCAATATCTGTTTCTTGTGTGAAGCATCTCTGCACTGATCCAAGTCCCTGCTGTGTATCCCATAAGGATGATGAGGGTGAACCCACGTGCCATCATCTCACCATCATCTGAGAAACACGTTCAATCCCTGTCGGTTATCATGTCACTAGAGTGCAAATAGTCTTACATGCCATCCGATGAATCAACTCTCCTCTGAGGGTCGTATCCAACCCCACTGCCTCTAAAGGGGTAGAGGACCTCCAAAGCCCTGCCTTAAGAAGAGCCACACGCTCACTCCTGACCCTTGCGAGTGGGAGAGCAGCAGCCAAGGGGCCCCAGGGATTCAGGCAGAGGCACCTGCGAAGCCCACTCCAACCCATCTCCTCCTTGACCCTTCTACCCTCTCCTGGCCACGTCCCCTGCTCTGCTCTCCAGGCACTCTCCAGCAACGTAGGAGCCAGGTGCCACAGCCTCTTCACTGAACTATTTCCTTGTTTTGCAAGACAATTATCCTGTCTACCAGCTTTAATCAGTAGGACGCAGACACAAGCCATCCTTAGTTGCTTCCCCTTCAGGCATGTAGGATTGCTATCCATCAGCTCAGAAAGCAAGAGGTAGGTGCTGTTATCCTCAGCTCTAGTTTTCTTTGTCAGTGCATATAACAATTGCTGATGTCCTCTGTCCCATTGCCGGCATGTGATGGGCATTTCTGGGAAACTGGATCCCTTGAGGGACCTCTGCCGACATTTGGGGTCTTTCCACCTGGTCACTACCCCTCTGTGGATCTAAGCAGGGAAAATGTTTCACCCACAGTGCTTCTGCACTGTGGAGATGTTCAGACTCCTGGGCAGCTCTGCAGCCCTGAACTTGTCTGGCAAACGCTTTTAACAGTGTCTGCAGCTGCAATTTTCTGTATCATAATGTAGAGACCTCTATCCCAACCAGTTGTTCTGGTGAACCTCACTTGCCTTTCTCCTGCAAGACAATGTTTTACAATAGCAAGTCAAGTACTGTCCAGAAGAGCATTGTATCAGCACAGTACTATTTGTCTCATCAAAAAGAAAAACTGTTGGTCGCAACAAAATTTCAATAAACCGGCATCAATCATCAATTATTATTAGTCTTCCTTTAACTCTGCATTACTTAGCTGCCCTGTTGTTTATTGTGGTTTTCCCCATGGCTGGAGTTACCTGTAACAGTCATTTAGCCTTTCTCCCAGCTCTCTGGAGCTTCCTCCTTGCTTCACATTTACTGGAAATCTCCATCAGTGTTTCAGACAATTCCTCGGCCTGATCTTTTTAAAGCCTTTGATGCAATTATCTGGATACGCTGATTTTAAAATAACTGCATTTAGCTATCGCTGTTAAACAACCCCTTTAAAATAATCCCTCTTCAGATGGTGATTATCATCATCATTTTTCTTTTTCAAAATACAACTAGAGAAATGCCCTCCCTCCCCAGAGCACTGGTTGGGTACCACTGTTACCCGAAGCAGAGCGATGCTGCAGGTGGGCTCTCCTGCTCCTCCTCTGCAGATAAGATGCCTGTGCTCAGCGAGAGACTGTCCCGCAGCATCTCACCAGAGTCCTCTTCTGTCCTCATAACCCAAAGACCAAAAATAAAGGCAAAAGCAGATAGGATTTTGTTCCATCGGGACCAAACCTGAGGGCAGAGGAGACACTTCTCGGAGGAGATCAGAGCTCTGTCTCTGTTGCTCCTTTAATGCTTTGATCCCGGTGTTTGAAAGCAATATGCTAGCATTTATAACAAAGGGCTCCTCGAGGTTTGAAAGCATTTGCTGTGTAGGTAGGGCTTGGGAGCAGAAGGCCACGCACGCTCTGCGCTTGCCGTTGGAAAGACAAATCTCAGCCGGCGCTCCTGCCTGTGATGTTAAAGGTTTGTGTTCCTAATGAATGTGGCAGCTGAACACTACAAAATTTCACTTGTATTGAGAAAAAAAGCAGGCGGTTTTGTGGGCACAATATCATCCTGCTTTAAGGGAGCTGCCAGGTTACCCACAGGTTGGGAAGCACGGCAAGAGAAATCATTTCAGAGCTAAACAATTACGCCGCACCTCGCAGGGCATTTATTCACAGCTCGCATTGCAGACGAAAATGAGCACAAGAGCAGCAGACACAAAATGATACGGCAGCTATGGCCAGCGTTGAGTCATGCCGCTATTACAGATCTGATTTAGAGCCGTGCTGCTGGAAAGCAGGAATAGTGCCTGGCTCCGTGCTTTGCACAGGCACTGCAGGTAGAGCAGGACTTTCTGAGATATCTCCTATCATACAGTCTTGAGCAGGAGGAACGTAAAATCAGGAACAATTCAGGTTGAAGGGGAGCTCAGGAGGTCTCTCAACCTGCTGCTTAAAGCAGGGTGAACGTTGAATTCAGACTAGGTTAATCAGGGTTTTGAAATTACAGTGCCTAATAATACAGCTTTGCAGGCGCCAACATGCTGAAACATCACCTTCTGCATATAGTGAACTGTTAATATAGCAGAAAGTCCCTTTCAGGAAGATTCCGTAGGAACGGTCTTTCTGCGGGACAGACAGGTTTGGGACAGACAGAGCTGGAACAGCAGCTATGATCAGCATTTAGGAATGCTGCAAAAACAGGATAAAGTGATAAATTAGTAAACTGCCATGCCTGCTGCAAGGAGCTATTCCACTGCAAAGACGCATTCATAAAGCATGAAAGATAGTATCACTGTGTGATGTTAGTGTCATTGGTGAGACAGTTAGTTATAGAAATATGTGACTGGGAAATGCCAGAATACCTACATAAGGCTTCTGTGAATGAAAGTGTACATAAAGGCTGTAATATAATTGTCTTTGGATTAGAATTTAAAGCTGTATTCTCCCCCCAGTTAGGCAATGCGATCGCCTCAATTGTCATGCTGAGATAAACGTATCTTACCGTATAGTTCGTGTAAGTTTGTACATTTAAATCATGTTGTCACAGGAGCTGGTCATCCCCCTTGGAAGCATCAACGTGCTATAGCAATAATGCATAGCGCCACTATTCCCCTTAGTCACAAGGGGATCTTGGAGTATTGAATTAAAACTGCATGCCAACTCAGCAGCTCTCCGCTACCTGAATGCATACACTTGCAACTCCATAAATTGTGTCACTTATCGAACATAGATTATTTTTAGTGAGTTGTCTGAAGAATGAACTCTAGGGCTGCTTGCATGCAGGAGAATTGCTTCTCACTTGAATACTGCTCCTGCCATGTGTAGCCTCCAGACCTACAGCCGAAGTCAGTTTGCTGGCCAAGTCACTGCTGGGTGCAAAGCTTCAGCCGTGCATACGCTGTTCCAGCAGAGCCCTCTGACACCTGCTCCAGTGACAGGACTGAGGAAACGGCTGGCTGTATGGGTGAGTTCATCCACCGAACCAAAACTCAAATTAATTGGCACCCCTAGCATAGAAGTAATGCTGCCTGCTCCTTTCAGTACAAGATTAAAATCTGTTAGAGGACGATGCCTTTGAAGAAACTCAACTTCTGCATGTGTCTCTCTAACAGTGGTGGTAGAGGCAGAACTTCACCTCGAATGGACCTCACGGAGCTCAGCAGGTCCACATGGATTGACCGCCATGCATTTCCACGTACTGAAGCAGTATTTTTGCAAGGGTGGCAGAGATCTCACTGCTTTTATTATATGTTCCCATATGCTACAGAGCTATGCATCAGCGCTCAATTCTGGGACTGAAGGTCTTCTGCAGAACATTTTTGTGTTTAAAAAAACTCCTGGAGAGCCAGAAAATATCTTGCGGACTTTACTAAGGTGTGTCAGAAGAGTAGATTTGGAGTTCAACACGACCAGAATGTCTTTTAGGAGTAAAACTGTCTTCTCCTATATGTAAACATTTCCAGCAGAATGAACAAGTCATGTCTGTCAATGCATTTCCTTAGAATTTAAAATTTTTCTGGGGGAGAGATTTGTCAGTCCTCACTGCACCATCCTCAGGCCACCACAGAAAGCACATCAGACCCCATCACCCAGGCGAGGGGGAGAGCGTGGGGACCGGAGCAGAGCTCCCCAGGGTCACAGAAACGAACCTGGAGCTGGAACACAGTCACACACAGCAATAGATGGCAGAGCTGGGGCCACATTTAAAAAGAAATAGAAGATAGCTAGCAATCCTTGCTGGTCATAAATCACTGCGGGGTTTATTGTCAAGAAAGCAGCCGAAACAGAGCACTGTAACTGTGAGTAATGCATAGCCAGAGAAAATGATCCCACCGGCACAGCTCCACTGGACCGACTGCTTGTGCTCGCCCGGCTCAGATCCGAAATGGCACTCGGTGGTTTGGCACTCGCACGAAGGTGTGCGATGGGGGAGAAGGGGCACGAGGAAGAAAGGAGAGGACCTCCCTTGTTTTGCTCCCTTCTTGAAGAAAAGTGGAAGGGGATAACCCGTACCTCCTGGCAAGGGGCCACTAGCCCAAGTGACCACCAGACCAAGGGGTCACTGGCACATCCTGCCCTCTCATATAAAATCAACTGCAAATATCATTAATATTTAAGCATGCAATTACTAATTATGTCACTGGAAGCAGTGAAAATTTAGCATTAAAATTAGACACAGCACAGTGGAATATCAACCACATGGACCGAATTAACTCATATTTATTACTGATTTCTATGTTTACACAGTCTTTCCCCAACATTTGTTGTAATTTTGGCTCTTCCTTCACCCTCGTCTTGCTCTGCTTGCTGCCTTGCTTTTAGACAAGCAAGCAGTATATCACAGAAAAGTTTCTTTACTTCTGCTCTCACTAGCCAAGGAAGTAAAGCCACTATAGAAATGTCAGTAAAATAGGAGAGTGTCTGATTTTGAAAATAGACACAGATGCTGAGGAAGAAAGATTTTGAGGTATGGCCCTGAAGTGACGCAGAAAAGTTGTGGTGGAGCAGGAAGAGAGCCAAGGAGCCTCAGACCTTTGTCAGCATGTCCTCTCTCTTCTAGCCGTGGTTGCAACACTCACTTTACATGCCTCTCCCAGTCTAGGGTTGACTGTACCTGCTGTGTTTGAGGAGGAAAGAGGGGGAAAAGATCCACAGCCCTGGGAGGGAGCTGCCTGGTATTGGCCAGCTCTTCCCGGAGGACCAGGGAGCCTTCAGTCCAGACCCATCTGGGACTTTCACACCTAAGTCATGGCTGTTGCAGAGCAGCCTATCCCCATGGTAGACCCTTCTTGGGTGGGCCACCTATGCCCTTCTTTGGACAAGCTGAGCAGATGCACAGGGGAGATGATATTTGTCCTTTGAACGTGTCTGCGCTGGTGTTTTCTCCCCACCCCGATGGCTCTCCTGCAGCCAGGGAACACAGCCAGCACCCTCGCCTTGCGGATATGAAGCTGAACCCAGCTGCTCAACTGCTTAATGGCTTCTTAAGTGATAAAGTGAGCTCCTGTCTGGATGTCCAAGCACACAGGACTCCTTCACATTTTCAGCGAGGAGAAATTACTCTTCAGTCTGCTAGCTGAGACTTGATAAATCAGATTAACCTGTCCCAGCGATGATGGATTGGTCCTCCTTTTCTTGTACAACACTCCAGAGCAGGACTAGAATTTAGATGTCCCCAGACCCCTGCAATGAGGAGCCACCTGCCTGCGCCCTGGCCTAGGAAAGCCACAGTCCTGATTTGTACAATGGCTGAAATGGGGCTTGAGAGCATCTCCACTACCGCCACGGGCATAGCTTGTAAGCCAACAGGTCGGGCAGTTCCCCAACAGATGGAAAAGGCACAGCTGAAGCCACTCCAGCAGAACTGAATGCCTCACCCTTGGTTGAGCTTTAAATGATGGTATAAAACCTGGGACAGCAGTGGCGCGACTGAGTGAGTGTTAGAAGAAATGGAGAGCTTTTCCTGGGTTCCCGTGGAGTCCACTCTGTCAGGGTGCTCTTGCATTCCTGCTGCCCCAAGTCTCTCCGCTGAAGGAACATCAACAGCAGAATTTTGACTTACAGTTGCATCCAGACATCCACCAAGCCCTGACCTGCCCAGCCCATCCACCACGACATGATTTCATGCAATGCTCAAAGGCATTGGTCAAGTGCCTGGAGACATCTGAAGGACTCTGGAGTTTACAGGTCTGTCCTCAGAGGCAGCGGTAGGGCTTTTCACGGTCATGAATTTCTCCGAGATTCTGCCAAGAAGAGATACATTAACAAAATCGGTCAAGTTACCAATTTTAATGCGTTATAGCTCATCATGTGAGCCATAGCAACTGACAGCATGCACATCTGGCTGTGACGCTACAGCATGTATAGCAGTACAGCTAGCTCCAACTACTGTAAAGTTTGTGGGCTTTATCTCTCCCAAAGCGCCCATATGGGCTTTTGACAAATAAAGCTAGCTCACTGTGCGTCACTAGAAGATGAAAATCAAATGCTCAGTGTGCACACTTTTTGGAGGAAAAATTGATGTGTGTAAATTATACCTTCTCCCAAATGCCACTCTCCTCCTCTTTCCTTGTGTCTGCCCAACGCTGTGGTTCAGAAAGGCCTGCACCAGAGAAAGAAGAGATTAACTTCTTTTCAATTACCCAATAATGGTTCTTATACTAATTAAAACAAATCAGCAGATTTAATGTACACATCTCAGCAGCTGGTTGTCTTTCTAATATTACTAGACATTAATCATCAAAGAATGGTTTTTAAATGTTACCAGTGAGCAACCGAAGAACTGAAGTGATGTAAGCATCTGCATTATTAAGACTGAACTATTTATTCAAAAGATAAATATGTATCACCTACCCTTTGAGAAACAGATCCGCCTTTACCCTGAAATATTATAATCACCAGGTGCCAGTAGAAAACTCCTGTACAGGCTGCAATACCGCTCCTGCAGGTTTTGGTAGTGAATTCAACGATGCAGCAAATGCAATGGTCCAGAGTCTTAGCTTGTGTTTGAACAAAGGTGGTTGCAGCTCCTCTGGCTTTTCATGCTTTAAATTGTCCCTCCTCATGAGGATCCTCCCTGAACTCCACATATCCCACTGTGATGGATGGTATTTTTTCATTTGTTTGTGCTCAGGTTGTGGGTTCCCTTCCCTTAGGGAGTCCAAGCAGGTCAGGCAGCTCTCGGAGGGAGGGATGAAGGGAGGGATGCTCCTGCCCCAGGAGTAGCCAAGCACCAGGAGTGGGAGGGCTCAGGGTTTGGGGGCACCAGGCAGGAGGACAAGAGGCACAGAAGGGAGCGGGGAGCCTGCAGCTCCAAGTGAGACCGAGCAACCACTGACAAGACCGAGGAGCAGAGAATAAAGCAAAGGAGCGGCAGAAAAAGTCCTCCTAGACGCTGAGCTGAGCAGAGTTCACCACAAGCAGGAAAGCCCCAGCATTACGTGAAGCCAAGCCTAGGAGCAGGCAACTGCCCACAGGGAAGATGAAGATATACACATAAACCTATTTCTATTCTGTCTTTTTTCTCTAGCTCCTTACAGTTGTCTTTATTTAAAAATTAAATATTATAGGCTTTATTCTAAAAGGCCTTGGGTTTTGGATGTAAAAACCACTTCTGGCTTCTTTGGAGAGCTCTCTGTAAGAGAAGGTCGGAGTAGATCGACCACAGGGCTCTGTCAGATTCAAGACTTCTGCACAGATTTTAATCTTTGGCCAGAAGGGCTGAGAAATTCTTCTTGTTCCTAAGATCAAGGACCTGGCATTCAAAGTTCTGTCTCATTGTCCTAGCAGAGGTTTCATGGAGCTGTGTTAGGAGGTCACAGCATTAAACCACACGCTCAAAGCAGCAGCTGGGCAACATCCTGTGTCAAAGGAGAAATCGGCTGAGCGTAGATCAGTCAGCACATGGGCCTCATAAACAACCTCCTCCTTCAACACGTTGCCTCTGGACAACTCAACAAGAGTGGGAGACTGGAAACCATAAGCAGACTGAAAACTTACTGACGCTTGCCTGGGGTGTTGAAACAGGAATAACAGTTTAATTGGCTGCAGAACAAATTCGTGATGAAATCTCCCGTCTACTGAAATCTCTGGGGCCAAACCAGTGGCTGGCAGTGGAAAGCAGAAAGCCATCGCAGTGAGAGTGAGCCCACAGGATTGCAGCGAGCTCCCCCGCAAATTACTGGGCTCGGGGAGAGGATGGAGGAGCTCATAGCTCAATTAAATGTGAATGGCTTCATGCAGGAATATTTGGCTTCCAAGGCTTTTTTTTTTTTTTTTACTTTTAGAATCAAAGTGAGTCTAGAGGCCATCAGCTCACCAGATCAGCAGGAGCCAAGGAAGAAATTACCATAAAAAAAGTCAGCAGGTGGTTTTCAAGGGAGATGTTTTTCATTTGCAGTCTCCAATCTTTCCGGGGCTGAATTTCAACCCCATACATTAACAAAATCCCTATCCTCCACCCCTTAACAAATTCAGCCGGCTGGTATTTTCCCGCCCCACAATCTTTTGTGTTTCTTTGGTACCAAACTTACACGTTAAAAAGTCAGGAGAATTGGGGATTGGATCTGCCCTTGTACGGTATTTACTCTCCATCGTAGTCGTGTACAACAATGCTTACAACATTGTAACAACTTGCCCTTCTTTACTGTAAATGTGTCTTCAGTAAACTAAAGCAATTAATATTGAAGACAATCAATACCGCAGCCAATACAGTTTTTTTCAGGTACTGTAATAGGTATTGTGCTGGTAGCATGGAGTTTATTGATACTGTAATACATCATCCAAAACCCACTATAGTCTATGAAACAAGTAGCCCTTTCCTGAAAAGCATTTAAATGTAAAATGTAGGATTAGATTTCCCTGCGATGAGTTTAGGACTTTACCTTGGTGGAAAGCACACGGATTTTCCGACTATATAGTATTCCAAATACAAAGGAAAATCTAAATGGATTTCATCAGCGCGTAAGAAATAAGAGAGTTTAAGTTACTGCCCCGTGCTTTCTGAAAATGAAGTGTTAATTGTCATCACATCCTACGGTGCGGAGGTTTTCCCTGGGTACAGAAGGCATTTAATCACAAAATGACAGGAGATGGGGAGAACGGCAAGCCTGAAATAAACACCCCTGGCACCAGAATACACGTTGGTTCAGATTCAATATCAGCTCCAGCAAAATCAAAATACGTGATGAAGATACAGACAGGTGTAATTACTCAGTGCAACATTTCTGCTGGTCCCAAATTTCAGACCCATGGAAAGAGTTTTCTATCATAAGGCAAGTCAAGGTCCCTGATGAAAACTCCTCTGGCACATTCGTCGTGGTAGCTTTTGAAACGACCTCTGGATATTTGGTTCTGGGGAATTTCAAGAAATATTGAGAAGTGACGAATTGAAAAGCACCTGAAACTCTGTCAGACTTCTTTTGAATTTTGCATTTAATTGAATTTTATCCTGCATTGTCCCAAAGTGTCACTGAGATATGATGTGTCTTTTATAGCTTCTGTGAAGTGTTATCTTCCTGGAACAACAGAAAGTGTAAAGAGCCACCGAGATAGGCTGTGTGTAGACACATTATTAAAAGCTCACTGCGCTTTCTGATCTATGTGCACTTCTACAAGTGCATGGGAGCACTGGTCCCACAGCCCATCCCAGCACCGAGTCTACTGCCAGTCACAGAGCTTTAAAATGAGACAGAAATTTCATTCAACATGAAAGCAATACTCTCAGAGAGAAACGTGACATTTTTGCATCCTCTGTGTGACCAGAATGAATACATGGGTAATATCCTTCTGTGCTATTACAGCCCAGTCTTTGTGCTGAAGAGGGTTAGGATGACCAGGGAGGTAGGAGGCTGCTTTACCATTCTGCATGCTTTTCCCTTTCTTGGGTGTCCTGTGCAATGTTAATAGCTGCACATCAGGACCACAGCAAATGGATCTTTTTCTGTTGTGAAAAAGATCTATTCTATTCTATTCCATTCTGTTCTATTCTATTCTGTTCTATTCTGTTCTGTTCTATTCTGTTCTGTTCTATTCTGTTCTGTTCTGTTCTATTCTACATTTATTTCTATTTGGGGATGACTTTATTCAAAAGCTGTGTTCCTGATACTCTGCTAGGCTGTTAGTCCTTCTTCCATAGCATAATAGGCAGTAGCCAGGAAAATAAATTCCTTTTCCTTTCCAAGGAGCCCAGTATGATTTACCAACCATCCCTGCCACCCTGCAGTGTGTGCACACCACAGCCCACGGTGAGCAGTACCCCTTACTGGTGCACATCCCGGCAAAGGGACAAAGGTCTGAATAGCTGTCTGAGATCAGACTGCAGCCGTAGCCTCTGAAGGGGACCCTAGGGAAGACCCATCTTCATTGCCTACATCTTTCCAGCTTGCTCCACCTGAAGGTACTCAGGTCACAGCCAGGTGAGAAGCCACCTCTGCAGAGCCTAGAGTCTGGCACTGGAGAGCTGCTTGCTGCTGGCAGCCATGAGGACGGGTCGCTGGGGGAAGAGAGGGGCGCAGGCTGGGGTGCAGGGATGCCGAACAACCTGTGCAGCCAGCAGCCTCTGCAAACATCAGAATTGTGTCTTGGCTGCGGAGGAATGAAATCACAGCCACGTCCCCAGCTGAGCTGCTGCCAAAACATCGTTTCCAAAATGGGCCCCTGAGCTCCAGAAGTACAGAGCTGCATCAGTTGTTCTGGGGAGCAGCGACAAGAGCTGGCAGGGCTGTTGGAACCTGCTGCCAGGGAAGCAGTGGTTGCAACGCTCCCCTGACACCAGTTAGCAGCTCTGCTAACCCCAGGCACCGGGCAGGAGGGGTGGCAGATTAGGGGTTCTCTCCCCCCGAGGTAGGCACAGCAAGCCACAGCTCTCACGCTCGGAGCGAACACCGTGCAAATGAGCATGCAGCACCCATGGTGTCCCCTGGTCCCTGCTGGTCCCCCACTGGAGATGTGTGTTGGACCTCTTTGGGGAGCAGATGTGTGAGCAGCAGGGGGAAGCTGGAGGGAGACGGGCAGACACTGCATGGGGGGCATTGCCTTTGCACGCTCACAGATTGAGCAGGAGGTGGGAGACTCAGACAAGCAAGTCCTGGCTGCGAAGAAGGGGACCAGCAATCAGCAGTGCTGCCAAGGCAAACTCACAGCTCCTCTTGAGAAAGGACACTGTTTTGAAGCTGGTCCCACATACAAGGCACATGCACAACAGTTAGAAAGGGTGAAACTCCTTAGCAGGGACACATCCACACCCTGGTGTTCTGTTCAATGCCTTCCCTGATATCCTTTGTCTTTTCCTAACCATTGGCCCTGCACAGCTCCAGGTCCCAGTGCTGAGAAAGGAGATGGTGGTGCAGGCTGGGTCACCCCAAACCTCCCAGCCTTCCCACTACCCAGTAGGTCCCATTGGGGGTCACACAGGGCCAGGCCAAGGCAACCTGACCACCGTGCATGAGGTCTCCCCTCTGCCTGGACCAGGAACATGCTGCAGGGGGTGAGAAGAGCAAGAGCTACAGCTCTTGGTATGAGGCAAAAAAATCCAAATCAGAGAAAGGTCTGAGAGCAATGAAAGGAAATAGGGGGAACAGCAAGGGATAGAGAGGGGGTGGTGAGATCTGGAGCCAGTTCTGCACCTTTAAGCCCAGATGCTGAGGAGATCTGGGCTCAAATCATTGCCTTAAAGAAGGCAATGCCTATCTGCAGGAGGTCAAAGCAGAGCGCAAGGCCAACACACAGCACACCTTCCCGTGGCTTCCTCGAATGCATTAGGAAACATCTCATCTAGCAGCATGGTCTGATGCTGGACTGGTGCTCTGTGGTGCAGCAAAAAGTGCCGTACAGGAGTCCCAAACCAGCAGCAGCGTCTCTCCACGTGAGCGAAGGTGTCTCCAACGTGGGCATCTCCATCCACGCACAGCACCCAGTTCCTTTTGCAGACAGTGGAGGCCGCAAGCATGGCCCGGGACGGGCAGTGAGGTACAGCTCAGCACATCCTTCATCGTCTCAGGTGACTCGTCCCAAACTCCACTGAGTATGGTTACACAGGTGCCATTGCCTATAAGAAGATCCCAGGATGGTTACCTCAGATGTAGACACCTCCAAAACAGACATCTGAATTTCGTACTCTTGGAACCAAGTCCCACATTAAAGGATGCGCAATTCCACACCAAAACCCTCAGCTCAGCCCAGCTGTGGGACGCTCACAAGAACCCAGTGTTTTAAGAGCAGAAGGCAGGGATGCCAGTGCTGCTCCAGGACTGTATGTATCTTCCTTCTTCCCCGAGTTCAATCCACATCCATCCCGCTGTTGCCATACCTTCCTGCCCTGCCCAGAAACAAGGCAGAGATCATGAAATGCAGTGTTAGCAACCAGCTGTTTCTGTAAACAGATAAATAATAATGAGTGCAGCATCTTCCAGAACATTCTTTTTGTTTTAAACAAAGCCCCTGTTCTCAGAGACTGACACTTTCTTTTCTCCCCACTTGAGGCCATATCACAAAGGATTATCTCCCTGCTCTGGCGCCCTATAAACAAATCGTTTTCTTAATTTGTCACATGCCAGTGCCTGCAATTCTCTTTGCATTTTTCTCTTACCAGATGATTCTCTGCAGCTCATGGGAAGAGTGTTCCCAGTCAGAAATTCACATCTGTTCTTCCCTAAGAAGCTGGTGGTTGGATGTTTTCCTGGTTGTCTGAGCTGGGGAAAGAGCTGCTTTCGTCACCGAAAGGGCCTATTCAGCCTGGACCGAGCACACAAGAGCGCTTCCAGCTCAAGAATATTTTTAATTGGTTCTATTTCAAAAATTGGGCTGCACAGCTTTTGAAAGGGTCTTAATTCTTATTAATTTTCCCGACAGCAGACGTGGCCTTCTTTTGATGTGCAAATTTTAAACTATTTTTTTCCCCACTCAGCGTAGATAGGGATCTTTGGGAAATGAATATTATGCCAGCACAGGGCGAAGGGAGGAATGGATAGGGAGGGACAGGCACAGTGTAAGTGTCAGGAGGAGAAGAAAACACGCAGCAGCCAGGCAGAAGATGACTCATTGCTGTTTCAGAAATAAAAAGAAGACAGCTATAACCAGTATGACTTTTGGCATGTGCTGGGGGAGGAGGTGCGCGGCTGCAGGGCTGCTCCCTGCGGTACCCGGAGGTGCTGCAGCCATCCACATGCTGTCAGCTGGACACAGCCACACATGGTTAACCAGTCCCCGCAACGCCTGCCAACACCAGCAGCTCCTGTGCCCCCGGGTGTCTGCCTGGTCCATCATCGGCGTGTCATGCCCAGAGGTACAGTCAAGGCTGAATGGTGGTCACTGCTTTTAACTGGAGCTGTATACCCACTCCTCACTCTCCAGAACCGGGTAGAAAATACACCATTTTACCTGTGGTTTTAATTTATCACTATTTCAGTCACCACTTCTGGGGCCAAGGTTACAGAAGTGGTTTTCCTGGTGAGGTCTCTTCTCATCTTGTCTCAGCAAAGCCCTTCCAGCACGGAGCAGAGCTGTAGCTCTGGTGTAATACTCACCCCTGCTCTGGTTTTGCATTTGCTCGCGTCCCTGCCTGCACTTCGCCTCACCGGTCCAAAGGGAGTGGAAAGACCCAAGAGACAGATGTGTCCGAAGCCCTCCCTCTCCTCCCACCCTTGCCCTTACCTTCACGCAGGCACAGGTCCCTAGCCCCAAACTAGTCCTCAGATGTGGCATGTCTTCAGGCAATGCTCTCATCACCGTCACAGGGCTCTCAGGAGCCCAGAGGCCACCGGGCTCACCACAGTCGTACCAGCAAAACCCATCTGCAGCGGGTACTTTACCCAGGAAGGGCTGTCTGCAGAAGAGAGCACCTCTCCGTGACACCAAGGTCACTGGGTGCTCAGGGAAAACCTGTGCTTGTGTAATTTGTCACAGGCACTGAGAAGCATCCAGAAGCACCAGGGAGTTCAGACCAACACCACGTGAAGCAATGACAGCCTGGGCTCTGCCCATGCCAAGCTCAGGTGGTCAGGCCAAGGAGTGAGCTTCTTCCTGATGTGCTCTGTGACCTGGTTTCATGCATCCTTGGTGCTGCCTGGAGAACATCTCTGGCTGAGCTGTGGCACCTTCCACTGCTCCGTGAGCACCCAGCATGCCACGAAGAGGCCACGGAGGAAAGGTGCTGCTTCCCTGTGGTGTCACAAGAAAGGAAATAGATGGTGTTATGGCAGTGAGCCACACTGATGTGTGGTGGGTTCACACTTGCATGAGCCCCCTCTTCCCTCTATGCACGGAGAGCCCCGATGTGAAGACACACCTAAGCCTGTGTCTGTGCAACCTGGATGTGAGGTAGGTCTGAAATCTAGCAACGCCTTAAGCAGATGTTCAGGCAGGAGCACAGGCAGAACCATGGAGGTGCCCTCAGCGCCATGAGGGGCTAATGAGCTCCTGAGAGATGTGCACAGACCTTTGGGCTGCTGCAGCCTTTCCCCAAGGAAATGGGCAACAGAAACATTTTGGCTTTCAGATGAATCTTACCTGAAGCAATGCCTCCAGCAGTCAAAGGCTGATGGGAAATTCCACTTTTGGTCACGTCTTTGGAAGAAAGAAATGTCTTCTTCTGGAAGGAAAGAAACTGAAGAAAACTTATGGATCTGCATCTTTATGGACCACATCATCTCTGCAGCATCACTGCATTGCACATTCACTTGGTTCTCACCAGCACCCTCACACCCATCTCAGGTTTTGCTCACTGCAGGGTATAGCCCCTCACTTTACAGGTATAAGCTACATTCTTTCCAGAAATATAACCTCACATTTAGCAATATTAAAATACATGTTCACTGCAGCCCCTATTGTCAAGTAATTCAGATCATTCTGTAAAAACTGACTTGTCCCTGTGCACCAATTTGTGTCACCTGCAAAATTCATGTGATGATTTAATATATGCTTGACTCTGGATCATTGACAAGGATTAAGACTTTCACAGCACCCTCCCAGGAACTCATACCAACTTTGCAGAAGTTTATGACCTTTTGGGGACATTATATCCCCAGCAAACTATTTCAGTGACGGGACTCAAAGATATCAAAGGACTATATATCAAGTCAACCAGAAAAAAAAGCGATATGCAATTTGGGGAAGGCATACCCAGCCTGAATAGGAAAATTACTTCTGTCAGTTCTGCCCAGTATGAATGAGGGACCCAAAATGGTAGAGAAGCCATCCTCAGTGAAAGTCAGTCCTCACAGAAACACGTCGAAAGAATGCCACTTAAAATTTATACTGTACAGTAAAATGATAAATCAAGAGCAATGCAATGGAGCTAACATGGAGAATTCAAGCTTGACCATAATGTGGAACTTAGGTAAAAAATAAAGGAGATGATAATAAATGTGAAATGGCAAGAATTAATTTTTTGGTTCAGAAGTTTTGCTTTAGAACAAAACACAGATGCCCAGCCTATCTCAAAAGAAACTTTACCTAATCCCACTCTGGAGTCAGCCTACTCCACTGAGCTGTCTGTATGAGGATATCCATGGCTCTGCAAGAGTTTTGCATGTAGGGGGAGGAGATCCTGCAAGCCCAGGCAGGTGATGGGCATTGCCCATGCATTTTCCCCATACCAGGACCCAACCCAGCAGAGATAACTGGCTGACCACAGGCCTCAGAGAGGGGGGCAACAGGTAGGGTGTAAATAAAAGGCAGCATGGAAAGGTCACAGCAGGAGAGACCAGTGCTCAGGAGGGACTTGCTCTTCTCAGGCTACTTGCAAGGGCCTTCCCCATCCACCTTCCTCTCTCCCCGCTCCTGGATGCCAGCTTAGACCTGGCTACACACCTGCAGAAAGAAAAGGGAAGAGTGTTTCTAGCACACGCTTTGCCCCATTGCACCTGATAGACCAACCTCAAAAAGACATTTCTAGCAAGCTACACTGATAACCTGCTGGTGGAAGTAAAAAACAGTGGCAGAGGAGCCAGACGCTTCTGATGTTTGGAAGAAAACCATCTTCCTGTCCTTGCTGGAAGGCATGACTGCCAGCAAGTACCTTCCCCATCCCACCCCCAGTGGGTCACCCTCTCTCAATTCAAGGCAAAGCAAGCCACCAAGCATTGCCAATGCTGTCCGAGGAAGCTGAGGGGTCGTGCTCTGCATGCATAGAGAAGCTGGAGTCATGGCCGTGGTGGTCTGGATGTGCCCCCTCATGCAGGGTCCCCAGGGCTGGCCACAGGGCTAGGGAGAGCCACAGGCAGTGGCCAGGCTGCAAGTGCTGAAGCTGGCCAGAGCGGGTCTTCTTGGCCAGGCTCATGTGCTTGTATTCCTCCGGCTGAAAGAGGAGGAAGGGTTGTGGTTCCCAAGGAGGAGGCAGCAGAATTTCTTGCCAAACCTGACAACTCTTTGCCGGTGCTGATGCGGTAGCATCATCAGTGGGGGTTACCATGACAGCTGACAGGGAGGAAAACCCATCAGAGGGCCATCGTTAGTCCCTCACACTTTCCCTGCCTTCCCCTCTTGGGTGGGCCTGGAGTAGATTTTAATGTTCTACATTTTAATGTTATAAGCCAGATTTTACACAGTGAAAAATCCCCTGCACCTACTTGCTGTGAATGATGAAATGCAGGGCGTTTGTTTGCAGTTCGGCATCTCTCAGCAGCAGATTTCCCTAGCAACTTTGATGTGATGTCTGTGCGAGTTATTGGGGGTGGATTTTAGCACATAGAGAGGAGGTACAGTCATCTTTGACCAAATGTCTTTAATCAGGGTTACTGAGAAAGATAACAGAATCAGCTCAGTTTCTCCTGATTGATAGCAACTCAGCCTGGGTTGTTGCAAGCACAGAAAGCAGAGGAATGGCAAATTTATCAGAAAAGTTATACCCTAGGACGAGACAGTGAAAGCAGCAATTGTTCAGCCATTGATCTCCCACCAAAATATGTGGGAGTAGACTAAGCCCAGACCCAAACTAGGTAAAACGGATTCAGTTACAACTGGGATGTGCAGCCAGTTCACGCAAGGGTCCTGCAGACAGCATGGGTGTGGACAGGGATGAGTCTGCAGGAAAAGGCCACCAGTGTCCATAGCAGATATTTTCACCCCAAAGTCACTGACATACACCCCCCACCAAAGCCCCACTGCTCTCCCCAGGGGTGGCAAAGTGGGATGCTGGTGGGGAAGGCTCAATCCTGAACTGGCTCAGTGGGGAAAACACAGCTCAGGTGCACCCATGGGAAAAGATTTGAAAACTATACTCTGGACCTATGAGTTTGTTGAGGAGGGTGGGAAGAAAGGAGGGGAAGCTATCACTAATAAGCATTTTAAACTTTCCTATATCTTAACTCAAGATATAAGGCTGAAAAATTTAACAGGAAGGTCCTGTTCCCAAATGTTTAATTAGGCGTTGGCATGTAATATGCATTAAAGCTTTGTATATTTTAACCAGTGCACAGAAAACTCAATATGCCTGAAATATAACCTACCTCTGTGAACAGCACATCCATGGCACATCTTCCATCAGCTCCCTGCCCCAACCCCAGCATGACACCCTTAGCGGATGGGAGTGACTGGGGCCGCTCAGGGAAACCAACTGGCACGACCGACCCATGGCCAGTGGCTCCAGGGACCTACAGCGCAGCCAGGTCCTCCTGAGAAACCACCAGCAAAGCACTCCAGAGAGATGCCTGGAGGTTTGCAAAGCATAAATGTATGTCTTTCCATAAAGCTCAAGGGCATAAATTGTCTGAAAGCTGTAAATACACATCAACATTTTTAAGAAGAACTACAATTTGCGAAATCAAAAATCCTCACCTGGAAAAATATTTCCCACCAGTCTGGTGCATTCACCACCCACGGTCAATGTCCCAGACCACAGTGAACAACTTCAGGACAGCAAAAAATTGGGAGGAACAGGCCTATAACAAGCCCATGTTGTAAAAAATTAGCTTTGGAAGTATGGAACCCTGAAGCGAATAGGCAAGGGGCTGAAGGGCAGAATTAGTTTCTACCACTTGGTTTGCTCTTTCACCACTATGTCTTAGCAGAGGAACTCTACAAAAGGGCTTTGGTTATTCCTTTTTAATTTCACATACCCCTGCTTTGTGGGTGGCTAAGTCAAGAGGGAACTGATTTTCAGAAGTGCCAAACCCTTACCCTTGAACTTTAATCCTGTTTGAGTTACTAAAGCAGCCGGAGCACCTAGCAACTTGTAACAACCTTGGCACGAGGCCACATCTAAGGCCTGAATGAATTTTTAAAAGACAAATCTTCTGGCAGAGGAGCAAGGGTGGAAAAGAAAAATGAGACATATTGCTGGCGCCAGGCCACGTTAGAAGACTTTTACAACAAAGCCTACAATGGAATTGTGGGGTTTTTCCATTTTTTTCTGGATATTTGTTTGCAGAAACTGTTTGCCAGCCACCCTGTGCCACCACCCAGGGACTCGATGGGGCAACCCCTGGCTGCCCTGAGCATCCCGCAGACAAGGGGACTGTTCTTCAAGCACAGCTATAAAAATGCCTCTGCCATCAATAGCCACAGCGTGCTGGAGTTTATTCTCATTTGCAGCAGTTAGCCCTTCTGTTCGGATGACACGCGTTTGAATAAATACACGCTGGGATCCCTGGATTTCTCAAGCAGCCACCGTGTAAACAGCACTTCAGTCTAATGGAGCATGAACGTCCCTGAAAGCACAGCTCTGGGCACGCCGCGGCTGCCACAGCCCTCCAGCCTGAAGCAGATGGGGACCCTGGAGCTCCCAGGCACGTCTCCGGGTCTCGGGGCGGGATGGGGAAGGGGCCATCCATACTGTCTTGTTTTCCTATAGGCGAAGCAGGTTTGGGACCTGCAGCATCCCACAGCGCCGTGTCCAGGCACAAGATGCATCAGCGCAGCCCTATGAGAGCAGGAGCTGGAGGGGCCGTGGGACCACGCGGGGAATAACAAAACTCAACCGCCCTTTTCATTTCCTCGATCTGGAGAAGACGCTTGTGTGCTCTCGACACCCGTGCGCTTCTCCGGGGGATTCTCCCAGAAAAAAATAAGGATTCGTTTAGAGAGGAAAATAGCAAGTAAAAACAAACATACAGGGCTTAGATTCGACTTGAAAGTGATACTGCAGGCTGAATGGATTGATGCTCCTGTAAAGTAACAGAGGAGTTTGACATCTGCTTGACTAATGGTAGCGCTGGGCAAATGCTGCACCGCAGTGGGGGTGTCACGGCTCACATGCTTCGCCCATCCCAGCAGCCAGGTTTAACAAAGATATTTTTGGAAACGCTGATGCAGATTCCATCTCTTAAATCTTTAAGGCTTATCAAAGGGGGGTTTTTTCCATTTTCAGCCCTGTATATTCTTAACCGCCGAGATCTTCTTATGTATAATAAACACAAAAATGCTTCTCTTTCCAGCTTTGCTGCTAAAGCCAACATGATTATAAAGCTAAATCCTCAGCATATGGCATGGGTACTGTTCTTGCAAACTTCTCACTGCGTCTTGCACCAAAGGGCCAGTTAACCCTTGGTAGGCAAACTGTGCTGTTCCCCCGCAGCTACCTGTGCCAGGGAAGGCACCGGGGGAAACGGGCTGACCACAGCGTGCAGCACAGGGTGGTGGGACCCATGCACACACGGGGCTGGTGACATTTTCTCCTGCGCAGGCTCACACGCAGGAATCGCCTCGGTGAGCGGTTCCCCAGCGTGGGATGGTCAGTGGGAGGAAGGGAGGCAGAGGGACAGAGGCAGGGGAAAGGTATAGGTAATCCGAGCACCTGCGTTACCCAAAAATTTTGATCCTGCCTCTCTGAAAGCTGGTGCAGCCTGGAGCCATGCAAGGCTGGAGCACTGCTCGCCAGGCTGCTGGGCTGATATTCAGCTCACAGTGCTGCTGGGATTTTATAAAGCCTGTGAAGAGATGAGCAAATGGGGCTGTCCAAGGAGAAGTGAGATCTTGCTGATAAGTCCAGAGAAGGCCAGTGCACAGGCACCATCCCATCAAACAGGATGCAACCACAGGGAGCTGGGCTCCTCTAAGCCCAAATCAGGTGTAAAAGGGGTTATCCCAAGGCACTTTGAAGATGCTCCTTACTGAGGCCAGCTTCTAAAACCAGACACAGCCCCCACCCCCACCCCCCAAATAATGAATGGCTCAGCTGCCTCCTTCACGGATGGGGATGGACAGCAGGAGAACCTCAGCCACCAGCTGCACCCACATGGGTAGCAGAGATACAACCGGCTGGTGTCCGGAGGGGTCACCAACTCTGCAGATGGGAAAAGCCTGAGACGCTGCAGTACTGAACACACCTCGAGGGGGTCAAAAAGCTGCAAATTAGGGATGTGTTCGCCACGAAATGCAGCTGCAGGAAGGGCCCAGCCAGCCTCAGCTTTGGTTCACTGAGGCATCTTTCCATCAGGTGGGATAACAGCCCTCCTGCGTGACTCCAGCAAGATCAAGTGCATCTCATACACAGTGCAGGAGCACTGGCAGGAGACTGTGAGCCTTAGCAGAGAGCAAGGCACAAATTCAGAGCATCATTCAGAGGCGAGCCTAAAAGATGGAGGAAGGCAAGGCAGACATAGTGTAAAACCTGAGAAGTTTGTGGTTTTCTTTTGTGTGTTTGTGTTTGAATACACAGTTTTTTTCCATATCATTTCCAAGTTTTGCAAAGGTTTTGCATTTCTCAAAATTTTTTTTTTTCCAATCAAGGGGAAATTTCATATTAACATCATCTCTCACCCACTAGTTGGACATGAGATGCCAGTACAAGTATTTCTATCATCAGAAAGAGATGGGGCTCCACAGATCCTTCAAAAATAGCTAAAGTGCCCTCCCACTTTACCTTACAAAGATAAAAGAAGTGATGCTGGTCCTTCAAGTTAGCTGTGATGATGCTGCGCTCTGTAGAGGGACAGCTCTAGCTGCCAAGGAAGGACGCTGAGACACCAGTGGGCAACTATTCACAACTTGAACCTGCAGTTCCCCAGTGTCTTCTGGTTCATGGGCTACTCTCACATACAAGGAAAGAGCAGGAGGATAAGGTTGCACTTCAGAGACAGCTTGGGAAGAGAACAGGAGAAAATCATAACTAGAAGGGAGTCTGGGGGAGAAGAGGGGAGTGGGGTGCTTGTGGGTACGGCAGCAAATCATGGGTGCTGGAGAAGACTGAGTATATGTACCATGAGTAATAGCACTACCTTAACTCATCTGGTGGATGAATGACATTCAGCGTTGCAACGAGTGATGATATCAGTTGCAAAACAGCAAAACTAGTAGTTCAGCAAATGCTCCAAAGCTGGGGATAGGAGCTTTTCCATAATCTTGTAAATCTTAACGCAGGTCTCTGCTTAAGGGAAAGGCATAAGGAAGCCAGAGCAGGCTTCTAGATGCCCAGAGGCAGAGGAGGTTTCTCTGAGTAGCTCCCACAAATTAACAATACTGTGAATGGATAGGGCCAGATATTGAGTTTGAATGTGTACTGCTGCAAATATGCTGTGGTCAAAACCCAACACTCCCTCTTTGTGTATGACTTTCCAAGGAGCAAAGCGAAGAACAAAGCTGCAGCATTGAGCAGTGTCAGCATCAGGCAGTTTACATGCTTGATTTGCAAGGAGAAAAACTTCAGCCCAAAGTCACTATTAAGGCTCCACCTATTGCAGTCATTAATGATGAAATGGATGATTGCACAGGTTCAAACGTGCATTTTTGATCACATCTCAAAGAAAGGGTACATGTGGTCAGCTGAAGTTGTTATCTGTCAGAAGCTCACACATGGCACCATAAATCAAGCAGTCCTGAAGGCAGTTCAGAGCCAGAGGACTTCATTTGAAAGTATTCTTGAGTTTCAAAAGCAGGAGGCTGAATATATTTAAAAAAATAATAAAATTTAAAAAAAAAAGCTTTTGCCTCTGTTCCTTAGGGATCCTTTAGCACTCTGTTCACTGCACATGTTTTGTGCATATCATCAATATGTCACCTAGATGAGTGCTTCAGACAGCTCTTTGACCAGTGGACACATTTTGTTCCACGGGTTTCTTTCAAATATATTTTTATCATGGACAAGGAGTTAGATATATAGATAACTTGAAGAGTTCTCTCCCTTACTGGCACACATCTCTCCACAGCTTTTGACCCCTGGGCCACTGCGGTGTAATGCACCATAGCAGAAAGGTTGTCAACAGTGAGTAATCCTGGCCCTGAGTGCATGAGACTAACAGAATAACATCAGCCAACCTCCACGCTTTGCTTACATTGCTGCCCATCTTCATCGATAAGATGTACTCCCTTGTTATCAGGTACTTGGAGTAGCTCAAAGAACAAGGAGTCCTGGAGAACTGCTGTCTTTGAGAAGATGGAGGAAGTGCTGAGATATCTGGAAATCAATTCTCTGACTCTGGAAGAAGGTTTCAGTAAGATCTTTTACAGGTAATTTGTCACTTGGTAAAGAAACATCCAGTTCAATGATTTCAAAGGAGCCATTAATATCTCAATGGGGAAAAAAAAATATGAAACACCTTGCTGATGGAAACAGAGGTCACTCAGGCATCCACTTTCTAAAAGGCGACAGAGTGTTCAGTCCAAACAGACTCCAAAGAGTTCCTTTTATGTCTTGCAATATTACACATTAGAGCTTTATTCCTAATTGCATCGCCAGCACTCCTCCTGTTGAGCCGGCTGTCTGCACAGACAGCCTTGCTTCTTTTCAGAGCCAAGTGCTCAGCAGTAATCTCCTTTGACCTCTGGTGAGAGACCATATTCTATAGCAAATGACCACTGAAATGTTATAAAGAGGCTGTGGTAACCCATCAAGCACCAAATAAAGCAGCTCAACCTGCAGCATTATAGTGTCCCATGAAAGATGACCTGAGTGAGAGCACAACTTGTGGGCATCAGTCTTTTCTATGGCAACTGTGACTATGATTTAGTAGCTCACGATCACTCTTTAAAAATTGACTGTTTTAATAATGAAATCAGCTTGCCTCCCGAACAGGGAGCAAAACATCACAGTGGACAATCCTGCAAACTGGTTTTGGAAGAGGAATGTGAGCCCAAATGCTATAAAATTACAAGGCAAGGAGAGGAAGACAGTGCATAGCTCTTGGGATGTCAGGTAGGAACAGCAAAAGGAGGACCTGTAAATCACAGGGATGTAATCACCAAGCAAATCCGGGAGAAGAGCATGTTAGTGAGTCATTGTGACAAGAGGACTCCAAAACTAACTGAAGGTGGAGGAAGGCCATTTGTAAGAAAGCATCTCAAACGCCAAATGGGTCATCTATGTTGGTAACACATCATGTGTTGCCTCTTTGAAAACCTCGTAGAAAATGGTAAATTATCCGATCAACAGAAAATGCAGTTTCACTGCTATATAAATCCATGGTTCGGCCATACCTTGGCTTCTGTGTGCAGTTTTGATCTCCTCATCTCCTTCTGCGTGCACTTTTGGTCTCCTCATCTCAGACATATACTAGAGCCAGGAAAACATCAGAGGAGGACAAGAGGGTGATCAAAGGTCTGGAATGGCTTTTGTATGAGGAAAACTGGAGGACAAGACTTGTCAGCAGAGAAAAGAGATTGCCGTAATGGAGATATGAAAGAAGTCAACAAAATCATGAGAGCCCTGAGAGGATGTGTAGGGCTTGGCTTTTCATTTCTCTTCCTACAGAAGGACAAGAGGCATCAAATTAAACTGGTGGGAATCAAGCTCAAAGCAAACAAAAATGAGCCTATTCTTCATGCAACAGGTAATAGACTTGCTGACCTCCTTGCCAAGAAAAATTGCAAGTGCTAAAACCTTACATAGGCTCAAGGAAAAGTGGAAAAGGATTTGGGGGAGAGATTCACCAGGGGCTACTGAACACCTCAGCAGGCCTCAGAAATCTGCAAGATGCCTCTGAAGCAAGAAAATGGTCCCACCAAAGGCTTGTAGATAATCTAAGATGCCATAAGAGAAGGTTCTCATAGATAAATGTCTGTCTAAAAAGCAGGAAGCAAAGGACTGGCGTAAGTGCTCAGTTTCTGGAGTGCAAGGAGGTGGCTTTTTGAAGGGATCTCTGCTTCAGGCAGGACACTTATGATCTGCGAAGGAAATGGATGGAAACGTAACACAATTTGCTGAACTGACTTACTGAAGGTAGTAAAGGCAAGGGCTGACTGCAGAGATTTTCAGGAGGAGCTCATAATGTTGAGAGAGTGGATGACAAAATGGCAGATGAAATTCAATATAGATAAATGTAAAGTGATGCACACAGGAAAAACAAATCCTAACTCCAGATATACCATAATGGGCTCTGAGAAATTACCCCTCAGGAACAAGAGCTGGAGTTATAATGTACACTTCTGTGAAAATGCCAGTGCAGCTCTCTGCAGTGGTCAAAAAATAAGAAAATTGAATGTTGGAAACAAACAGAGAATGAAACAGAAACCATCCTTGTAAAACACAGGTTCACCTGCAAGTAGAGAATTGTAGTCTTCCCTGTCCCCATCCCAGCTTCAAAGGGCACATGGCAAAGTCAGAGAATTTACTGAGAAGAGCAATAAGGAAGGAAAACCAGACATTATTTGATCGAGAGCTATTAAAGAGAGGTCAAAGGGAGTCCCCGAGGCACAGGCTGTTGGAGCCAAGGAAATCACATCTCTACAGGCTGATGCTGCTCTCAAAGGCTTCCCCGAGCACTGACCACTGCACTCACTGCGGCTCCAGGTGAGCAGATCCAGGACAGGACTCTGCTGGGGTGATGCGTGTGGCCAGCCCACAAAGCAGAGGTGTGGCGAGATCGGGGATGTACAAGCACCAACATGTGGTCAGCAGTCTCTCGTTCCAGGCTTTGTCTTCTCTTGTGTGCTTTGCCCTTGTGTCTCTTGACTTCATCTTTTGCTGAGGATGCCCCAGCTGTATTTTTCACAGGCACTTGCTAAGAAGTGCATATTCTGTCCCAGCACGGGACTGTAGGTCTCTGTTTTCATCTTTGCTTACATTTCAGTTGTGGGCCCAGCCTGGCGCCTGGGTTTTTCAAACATTATGAAGGTCAGGCCTTGTGGAGCTCATCACCATGAAGGTTGACCTCTTCCACCTTCCCTCTGTTTCCTAGTCTTTAACCTGATGCACCTCTGGAAGGACCTTCCTTCTCGTTTTGTAGTGACTTCGGGATCCTTTCTTACAGCTCCTTTGATTAGGGAACTTGTTAAAAATCTTTAGGAAATCCGAGCAGATTATGTCAACTGGATCTCTGGGCCACTTGATCCCCTGTCCTTGCTGACTCCTTCAGAAATCTCCTAGGAGTTCCTAAGGTAGGGCTTCCATTCACAAAAGCCTTGTTGAATTTTCCCATAAATCAAGTTTCACTTATATGTTCCCTAACTCCCCTCCATACTACAGTTTTACCTCATTTGGACATCAGTTTTAATAATCTGCTGTTCCTGGATCTGCTCAGAAGCATTTTTTAAAATCAAGGTCTCGCTGCTTTCTTTCCCTCTGACAGTGAGAAAATTTTAAGTGAGAGGTTTCACAGTAGACTTAATACAGTTAATAGTTTAGCTATTTCATCCTTGAATTCCTTTAGAGCTCTTGACTGAATACCATCCGGTACTACTGAACTGTTACCGTTTATTTTGTCAAGTTGTTTTATAACTTCATCTACTGAAACATCACTTTGAGACACATTTTCTGACTCGTCCCCCATAAAGAAGGGTTCCAGGCTGGGGACTCCTGTAAGCTCCTCCGCACAGGCAGAAAACTCTTTTGCTTGGCTTCTCTGCTACAGGCTTTTCCTCTTCATTTGGTGCTTTTGCACCTAGATTATTAGCTGGCCCTAGAGCTGTTCTCACAGGCTTCCTGCTCAGATGTGTTTGAAAAAGAAAATACCATTGGCATGCAATGCCCGAGCTACCAGTGGGCACTGGAGGGATGAGAGTGGCCCTACAGGTAGTGTGGATGATGATGTTGGGAAGCTGTCTCTCACCCCAGAGACAGTAAACCTCATATTCTGAAAGACAAAAGTAAGCATGTGCATGGCCAGTGGTGGCTATACCATCTACCAGCTGATGTGTGCTGACAGCGCTGGGAGGCTGCTCACAGGGGTGTCCCCCGGCCTTCATGGGGCAGCTCTGCTCCTCATAGAGGATCCAGGGACCTGAAACCGTGTTGCCACCAGCCGCCCTCTTCTGCTGCCGGCCCTTTCTGCAGCCTGCCTTCCCCACCCGCGATACCGACCATCACCTATGGGTTAACATGGATCCTGCAGGGTAGGGTAGCCAAATCTTTATGTAGGTGCAACATACGAGTGGTGCCAAGGGACTGGTAATCAGGCAAATATCAGGAAAGGTCTTACGGGACAGGCAACATGCGGCACGGATAAGGTGGGCACACAGCAGCGCTGGATGCCTCAGCTGGGCTCTCCAGAACCAGAGGGGAGTAAAGCTGTGTGGTCACTGTGTGGCTGCAATACGTGTGCAGGGCACAAGGACTTGCCTGGTCCCTTGCCCCAGGGAGGGATTGATCACAGATACCTTCCTCAAACAGGAACCTTCCTCCTCCTCTTTTCACATCCCCCCAAAAAGTGGTGTCCCCGTCACCAGCCAGAACCACCTGCCCTTGGGGCAAGGGGCTGATCTTGGAAAGACTTCACTAAACACCAAGGCATCAAGCAACCTCCACTTCAGCTTCTTCCCTCACCCCATTCCTAAACCCAGCCCACTGTCGTCACAGGGCAGACGCATAAGGCAAAAAGTCCTCATCAGGACTGCCAGCTCCCACCTTGTCACCATCAGAAACAGGATGCATCCCTTCCTCTAGCTCTGGGTTGGTAGTCGCTGCTTCCCAGGGTCCATTTGGCCATGCCAGCATCGCTGTCTCCTGCCTCCAGCCATGCCTGGTGAGCAGCACTTCACCTTTCTCTCCGCCAGGCAGCTCCATGTTCCCCCTCCGTCCTCTCCTTCTCCTGCAAGAGCCTCAGTTGTGCTCTCGAAATCTCCCGCCACCTGGCCCAAGGCTGCACGTTCCTCCCCAGCCCCTCACAGCTCAGAGCTGCAGCCTTTCTCCAACGGCTCTAATTCAATTACAGCCTCTTCAAATATTTCAGTTAGGCTTTGAACTGTTTGGTGGAATTTGTATCTAGCAAAAACTGGATTTGCTTCTCTATTATAGGCACTTCCTATGTATGAGAACGAGTTCCCACTGCATTAACATTCCGGTCACCATGTCGCCACATACAAAAGGTGCCACTGCTTTTTTAATGCTTTCCTCCCCCTGCTCTAGAGGACGAAGCAGCCTCCAGTTTCTCCTTGGGGTGCACTCTGTGCAGAGCCTCGCAAGCAAACCACAAGTGTCAATGATGATTACGATTCATAACTGGAGTATTTAATGCATGATTTTTCCAGCCGCACTTTTTTCCCTTGGACGCTGCAGTCCAGGGGCACAGGAGCCAGCAATGCCATGTGCTGCTGGAAGGGGTTGGTCCTGCCACAGAGAAACATCTTCCATCTGCTTTACAAATGAGGACCATAAAGAGTTTTGTACAACTCCCCCTCCCAGCTGTTTGCTTTGACTCCGAGCATATGATTGAGTCAGGTAAAAACAGCCTCTGTCCAGGCAGGAGTGGTCCAAGAGGGCAGGGTGCCAACAGAGACAAGATGAATGTGAAGGACAGG
Organism: Gymnogyps californianus; assembly: GCF_018139145.2. Taxonomy (NCBI): domain Eukaryota; kingdom Metazoa; phylum Chordata; class Aves; order Accipitriformes; family Cathartidae; genus Gymnogyps; species Gymnogyps californianus. The sequence continues at coordinate 1,236,117 of NC_059486.1, forward strand.
AACATGTTCTGCTCTAAAACTCCCTTGGCTCCAGTGAGGTTGGACGTGTAAATCTGTTGGCTGATAGAAGAGATTTTTCTTCACGTTGCTTTGGCTGTGTAGGTAAAACCCATGTGAAGTTTCACTGGGGAGGAGGATGCACTTTGAGATAGATCTCCTGCTCTGCTCAAGCCCACTTGAGATGTCGGCCAAAGCTCCTCTGCTTGCAAGTGGTGAACAGTGTGCCAACTGCAACTGGACAGAGAGAGACCTGCATGGGGAAAGAGAGCAAATATTAGTTAAGAGGGGTAGCTGTTTCTTATCCCTTTTTTGTGGGGTTACATTCAAGCCCAAGCCATAGGGGTTGGCTTTTGGGTGCTGGATCCAAGGTTTGGATCTTAGATATGGCATGTGGGAAGGGTCCTGTGGGAATTGAACCCTGGCAGATGCCATTTCTCCATGTCTCATCTTCATGCTCTTGCAGAGGTCAGCTGGCTTTCCACCGTCAGGTGATGATAACAAACCAAAAGGCAGTGCTTTGGAAACAGCAGTCTTCTAAGGGAAAGAAAGGCTGGTACACTCGAGATGCACTCAGCCATGGCTTCGTATTGAACTGTACAGTCCCAGAAGGAAGAGGT